>NC_091284.1:591927856-592233828 GCF_032444005.1 Ranitomeya imitator
ACACGCCCCGACGCGCGTTTCGGATAGTGATCCTTCGTCAGGGGGCAGTGCAGTGTGGAGTTCCACCTTGTTGCAATGTCGTTTATTAGACGGTGCTGGGGAAGATTCAGCGATCACTGATGTTTCAGCATACGGCTGGAATGTACGGGCGACCGGCGGATATGCGAGCAAAGTCTTCGCACCTTCAGGAGCAGGGCTGGTAACTCCGGATAATTTTTGAGGAAGCACTGCACCACCAGGTTCAAGGTGTGAGCCAGGCAAGGTATGTGTTTAAGTTCTGAAAGGGCTATGGCAGCCATAAAATTCCTTCCGTTATCACTGACTACCTTGCCTGCCTCAAGATGTACACTGCCCAGCCATGACTGAGTTTCATTCTGCAAGAACTCGGCCAGTACTTCCGCGTTGTGTCTGTTGTCGCCCAAACACTTCATTTCTAACACAGCCTGCTGACGCTTACCACTAGCTGTTCGATAATGGGACACCTCGTGTGCAACACTGGCAGCTGCAGATGGAGTGGTCATGTGACTACGCTCTGTGGACGAGCTTTCACTTCTGGAGAAGGAGGAGGAGGGGTGGTGAACGCTTACAGCCAACTGTTTCCTAGACCGTGGGCTAGGCAGAACTGACCCACTAAGGCTGTCCCCTGTGGACCCTGCATCCACCACATTGACCCAGTGCACCGTGATGGACACGTAACGTCCCTGGCCATGCCTACTGGTCCATGCATCTGTTGTGAGGTGCACTGTTCCACTGACTGATTGCTTCAGTGCATGAACATGCTGGTGGAGGGCAGGGATGGCTTTTCTCGCAAAGAAGTGCTGACTGGGTAGGTCATAGCGTGGCACTTCGTAAGCCATCAGGTCTTTGAAAGCTTTGCGTTCAACCAACCGGTAGGCCATCATCTCTAATGAGATTAGTATAGCAATGTGGGCGTTCAAACCCTGTGTACGTGGATGAGAGGATGAGTACTTTCTTTTCCTAACGAGAGTCTCTTGTAGTGTGATTTGGACTGGAGAGCTGCATATGGTGGAACTAGCGGTGGTGGTGGTGGACATGATGGATTGAGAGAGGGCTGGTGATTGTATTCTTGATGTCGGCCTACATACAGTGTTTCCTACCAATAACCTTGTGATTTCCTGTCTGCTTTGGCCTTGCGATGATACCTCCACATTTGCTGCTGGTGGTGTCCTAACCGGTGGGCTTACAGTGAGGGAAGCAATGTAGCGTTGCTGACTACCTTCATTTTGCGCAGGTGCACCAACGGTATGGGACGTTTGGTAGTTAGTCCAGGCTTGCAAGTGCATGCTGGTTAAATGTCTAAGCATGCACGTTGTATTTAAATTTTGAAGATTCTTCCCTCTGCTAACGGTCCTTGAGCATTTCTTACAGATAACTTTTGACTGATTATTAGAATCTTGGTTAAAAAATTGCCACACTACACTCTTCCTACTATGGAATACCTTTTCAGGCATTGCATGCTGTGCTACTTTCACCACATGGCCACGCTGTCCTAAAACTGTTTTTGTTTTTGACAAACGTTTTTGGCCTGACATGGGCCTGCCAGATGACAGCTGTTGCGATGTAGATCTCTGCTGCGTATCATCCTCCTCTGCTTCTGAGCTACTGGCAACGGCACCCTCTTCCCCCAATGGCTGCCAATCTGGGTTAACAACTGGGTCATCTATCACCTCCTCTTCAATGTCATGTGCACCTTCCTCTGTGTCACCATGTAAGGTGCTATAGCTATAGCGTTTGGGACGGGGCACCATAGTCTCAGCAGGGTCAGATTCTGGCTCAGTACCCGGCGATGGCAATGTAGTGATCTGAGTCAATGGAACAGCATAATAATCTAGCTGTGGCTGTGCATCAGTGCACTCCATGTCCAATTCATCTCGTAATGTGCAGTTAACAATTTCTCTTTCTAACCCTGGCACAGTATGTGTAAAGAGCTCCATGGAGTAACCTGTAGTATCGTCTGACACATCCTTCACTTTTGGTTTGGGTGAAGGACACAAGGAAATGTCATGTTCTTGACCGGGAGCATCCTCTGACGACTCACTGCTTTTATATTTGGAACTTTCTGAAGAGGAGGCGAAAGAGCTAGAGGCTGAGTCAGCAAGGAAAGCCAAAACTTTTTCCTGCTGCTCCGGCTTTAAAAGCTGTCTTCCTACTCCCAGATAAGGGAGCCTTCGAGGCCTTTTGTAGCCAGACGATGACGCTGGCTCAAAACCTCCAGCCTTAGGTGCTATTGTGCTTTTGCCACTACCACCAGAAGCACCACCACCACCATCAGTACCAGATAACAACCACGGCCCACGGGCTCTTCCACCAGACTTCCTCATTTTTTGTAAAATCTAACCAAAATAACAACTATTATATGGTACTACACGCCCCCGGAAGAAGAACTGGCGAAACGCGCGTTGGGGTGGGTTGCGCACTAGGACGCGGGCACATCACAGGTAATATACCTATATATAATCACTATGTCGGTTATGTTGACAGCATCCAGGCAGTATTTAGGTAGTAAAGTCGACACATGACCAGTGAACCTCGGCTTCCTCAACACTTACACTTAGGCTTGCGCCAGTGGTTTCAAACTGAAGGGTAGTGCTAGGAAACTCTGGTTGTGTGTTTTACGTGAAACCATATGCAAGCCATGGATGTATTTTATGTCGGTCATATACTTACATGGTTTTTGTGATTAGTGCTCTGCTCCTAGTGACCTCTAGCTGTGCCTGAGGTACCTAGATATTTTGATATAAGTTTGATTTTTGTTTATTGGTATAATAAAATTTGTTATATTTTACATTCCTTGTGCCATTAGTTTATTTTCTTTGGTGGTACTGTAGTTTAGCTGTTATATGGTACTGTAAAACAAGGTAGAAGGTGTATATAAACTTGTTGAGAATGTAAATCTCCTTTTTTGGGGGGAGACTGAACCAAAACTCAGGCCCAGTATATATAACAATGCAATCTACATATGACAAACTAACAGGACTAAAGTATATCCACTTTGTGAAAATTTGAATCTCACTTTTTTTGGGGGAGACTGAACCAAAACTCAGGCCCTGTGCATAAAACAACACAATGTAAGTGGCAGAAAGTGGCTGGCTGATATACGACAAACTAACAGGACTGAAGTATATCCACTTTGTGAGAATTTGAATCTCCATTTTTGGGGGAGACTGAACCAAAACTCAGGCCCAGTGTATATAACAATGCAATCTAAGTGGCAGAAAGTGGCTGGCTGACATACGACAAACTAACAGGACTGAAGTATATCCACTTTGTGAGAATTTGAATCTCACTTTTTTGGGGGGAGACTGAACCAAAACTCAGGCCCAGTGTATAAAGCAACACAATGTAAGTGGCAGAAAGTGGCTGGCTGATATACGACAAACTAACAGGACTGAAGTATATGCACTTTGTGAGAATTTGAATCTCCCTTTTTTTGGGAGACTGAACCAAAACTCAGGCCCAGTGTATAAAACAACACAATGTAAGTGGCAGAAAGTGGCTGGCTGATATACGACAAACTAACAGGACTGAAGTATATCCACTTTGTGATAATTTGAAACCCACTTTTTTTTGGGAGACTGAACCAAAACTGAGGCCTGTGTATATAACAACGCAATCTAAGTGGCAGAAAATGGCTGGCTGATATACGACAAACTAACAGGACTGAAGTATATCCACTTTGTGAGAATTTGAATCTCCCTTTTTTTTGGGAGACTGAACCAAAACTTAGGCCCAGTGTATATAACAATGCAATCTAAGTGGCAGAAAATGGCTGGCTGATATACGACAAACTAACAGGACTGAAGTATATCCACTTTGTGAGAATTTGAATCTCACTTTTTGGGGGGGAGATTAAACCAAAACTCAGGCCCAGTGTATAAAACAACACAATGTAAGTGGCAGAAAGTTACTGGAAGACATATGAAAAAATACAAGGATTGTAGTACAATTTCAGCCTCCCTACAATGATCTCAGGAAAAGTATGGCAGCAAAAAAAAAGGACTGCTGCACACAAAAGTGTGGACAAATAAACAAGATAACTGTGCAGAAAGGAGCAACAGTATTTTTGCTTTTAAAAAGCAGTTGGTTTGCACAGCGGCGTACAAACAGCAATACAGCTATCAGGGAGCCTTATAAGGCAGCTTAATAAGCTACAGAGATGATGCACAAAAATATAGCCTCCACTGACCCTGCAAAAAAATGGTGGTGTTGGACAGTGGAAATCGCTTAAGCACAAGCAGTTTGGGGGTTAGTCTTCCCTCCCTAACTATATCCCTTCTTCTGATGAAGCTGCAGCAACCTCTCTCTATGCTAAGATCGGCAGAAGTGAGATGGTGGCCGGCGTGCACGCCCCTTCATAGCCCTTGTGACGCCGCAGAAAGCAAGCCAATCACTGTCATGCCCTTCTCTAAGATGGTGGGGACCGAGACCTATGTCATCATGCTGCCACACTCTGCGTCCTCCTTCATTGGCTGAAAAATGGTGCTGAAAGCATCATACGAAACGCGACTTTTGCGCGCAGATCGCCGACCTCATGGCCGATCCCACACTAGGATCGGGGCGGGTTTCATGAAACCCGACTTTGCCGAAAGTCAGCGATTTTTTAATATGTCCGATCCGTTTCGCTTAACCCTAGTCACAAGTAAGAATGGCATCTATGTCCTGGAATGGAACTCCACTAGCTATCAGGTCACAAAACAACTCCTTACTGCTCTTTCTAACCTGGGAATTTTCCCCTTTTCTTCTTTCTTGCTTTACTCTGTCTACTGTACTATTCCTTGACACTTTTGCTTTTTCTAGAGCAGATAACTGGGAGATTAAACTGCATGCTGTATAGACAGTAGTGAAATATCCCATAAGCGCACTGAACATGGTAAATAATGGGGATTTGTAAGCAGCTGGGGCACCTTCTATGAACTTGTTTCTCATCATTACTGTAATCAATGCAGCATCTGGTCCCTTCCATTCCTCAACAACAGCAAAATGATCATTCATATCTGGCAAATGATTGCGAGTTATACCACCTATGCAAGCAATTTCTCTCAATCTCTGAACTCCGTCTGCAAGAAACTCCCATCGTTTTTGTGGTATTAATTCAACAGGAGAATCATACACTTGTGCCACAGAATCCCTCACCAAATGCAATAGGGAAAAATTTTCTGCAGTGTCCCTTGCACGTCTCATTTTTAAACGCACCATGGGATCAATACAAATACTCCCAATTGCTATCCCTTCAAGACGGTTCAAGAATATACTATCTGATCCATTATCCCATAACCTGAGAATCCATGTTAACAAATGCTCTCCTGCTTGCTGCCTATACCTGGAGGCTAATTCTGTTAGCTCTCCTTCGGTATAGTTCCTAGTTTCCTCTTTCATGGCGGCTTGTGCTCAGCTGCATCTCCTGCATCCATCCTACGCTGAGTGACTTCTCTTTTGGCCTTTTTTTTACTATTTATCTGGCATGAGTTTCTACCTCATTTGTCTCTCTTTCTGAGCCATCCCATTCTAAGAAATCTGACCATTTCTCATGTGCAATCATGGTTCTAACATGCGCAATATGAATCGCTGACACTGGCTGCTGTCTCCTCTTGTGCTTATTCTTATTTATATTTTTTACCACATATGCTTCAAAATTCCTTTGCATATTATGATGCTGTTTCACTTGATCTCTCAAGGCTGATTGTAAACTGATCATTTGCTCTATAGCTGTATGCAGCTCTAAACGCAAGTTATTAATCTCCTCCTGCAAACTTTGCAGTGCCTGGACACAAACCCATCCAATGGCAGCTACTATTTTTTGCTCCTTTGCATTACAACTTAAGAGATCAAATTTTGCAGCCACATCCTGGGGATTTCCTAAATGCTGTCCCTCCATATACTTATTACATCCCTTTGCCATTGGGGTCCACGGTCCTGACAACACCCATTCTGGCAAGGATCTAAAACTCTCAATTACTTTCCTATTCTTAACAAACTTATTCAATTTTGCAAACATTTTTATTCAAGACAAATCCCACTTTCTTACACCACTTTGTTTTGTTAAGGTTCAAAGAATTGTGATGAATAAATAAATGTTTACACGAAAATTGAATAAGCAAAAATGAATTTACTTAAATAACTTACTACACATTGAGTCAGTCAATTATACAGACCATTCTTTCCGCATCGGAGCTGCAACGGAGCCAGCAATGGGAGGTCTGAGCTCGGAAATAGTAAGGAGGATTGGCAGTCGTGATGATACAGGTCCTACGTACGACCTCAGAGATATGAGGGAGCCAATCCTTCCAGCAAATAGGATATCTCATTAATTTTTCTTTGGCTTTGTTACAGGACAAGTTCCAATAGTAATCTGGATTCTGGACAGTCTTATGTTTTCTGGGGAGCACTGCGGGAAGACAGATGAATGGACGGGAGACAGGTTACACAAAGGAAATGGCATTAATTAGGTGGCTTGGGTATATGAGATTGATATGAGGAAGGGTGCTTCATGAGTTTTATCGGGCAGTGTACCTCTATGGAGCCCCAGATATAGTACTCCTACATGTGAGGGGTAATGATCTGGGATCTAGCTCTGGAAAGGGATTAAATTATCAACATCAAAAAGAATTTAAGACAGCTGAGGTTGACATCCCCAAAGATGAAAGTGGTGTGGTCCGACATGGTGCCCAGAAGAAATTGGTGGGGGGTAAAATCAGTGCAAAAGGATTAACAAGGCCCATATTAAGGTCAACAAAAAGGGATCCAAATTTGTTGTGCAGAATGGAGGAGTGGCAATATGCCATGCAGGGTTAGAATCCAAGGAAAAAGATTACTGGCTGGCAGATGGGGTGCACTTGAACTTATTGGGGATGGATTTGTGGATTTTGGGGTTGCGGGATGGAATACAGAGGGCCACAGTATTGCTGGTCGGTTGGTCTCGAGCACTTGAATGGGGTCAAGATGCTCTTGGTCTGGCGTTGGTGGGTCCTCGAAGCTTGTAGAATATTCTGGATTCGGGGATTTTTGCATTGCAGGGATCCCCTTCATTGGATGGTTATGTATTGGTGGTGTTCTGGTGAGCCTTGGAGGATACACGGCAAGGCAAATCAGAGTCAGAATAGTATGAGATGTGGGGGTCAGATGCATGGTAATGATGTTTGGATACCCAACAACGGAAGTTGGGTACAGGTTAATGGTGTGGAGGCAACCTCTTCCCTCGATTCATGGTGGTTCAGAGCATGGAAAAAATGCGGCTGGAAGTAAGGCTGGGAGGGAAAATGCCAATGAAATAATCACCAGACCAGGACCGTGGTAGCTTCGAGGGCCCCACCAAGTGTCTTTAATTATTAATAAAATTGGCTGTTGTGGCCATTTTTATCCAAAGACTTATGGTTGTGGCTGGTCCTTTATTCAGGAGAGAGGGGGAGGGAATGCCGGGAAGAAGGGGATAGGTGTGTTGGGTTGAAAGTCATGGCAAGTTGACCTTTCCAGAGTCATGTGAAAAATGGATTAAACCCATGCCATTAAAGCCTAATTTCTTGCTCCTAACCAGTCCAAATTTTTTAAATGTGACATTTTTAACTTTTGTATCAATAGCTATGATATTGTTTTTTTGTGACACATTGTACTTTATATTAACAATAAATTTAGGTTGATACAATTTTGGTTTATTTATGAAAATATATTGCATTTGATAAATTTAGAAAAATTCTCAATTTTTGAGCTTTGAATTTTTGTACCTCTAAACCAATTTGTCATATCACATTAAATACTTAATAAATAACATTTAAAATTAGTCTGCTGTATGTCAACCTTGTTTTAGAAACATCTTTTTTTGTTATGATCTTAGAAGGGTTAAAAGTCTATCAGCAATCTTTAAATTATATTTACAAAACATATTGTTTTAGCTACCATTTCTTATTTAAATAACTTTGATGGGACTATATATCAGTAATGCCTCAAACAAGAGTCCTTTTTAAAAACTGCATCCCAAAAGTATTCAAATAGTAAAAAAGGTTTTTTTTAATCATTAACCCCTTTCTGACATGCACCATACTAGTACTGCTCTGTAGGAGGTGCCTTACCGCAAACCACAGTAGTAGTACCGTGTTACCATTTCCATTCACCGCCCTGCAGTGACCAGGTTAAGATGGCTGCTGTCCTTGACAGCAGACCAAACCTGCACATCGCCCCCTGGGCTCTACCCGTCCCCCGTATCAGCGATCTCTGTTATTGACTGGTCAATTTTGACCAGCCAATCACAGCAATATGACAATAAAGTTAGTGAAAAAAAACATATAGCAATAATCACAGCCATCACCATGAGTGGAGTGATCACGACATCACCTCACCTGATTAATCCCTCTTGCGGCTGATTGGCTGATTAGGGTTAATGTAAAATAGAGACCACCGCTCTTCATGCCATCTTTGTATCACATTTGGCAAGCAGAACAGGTTGTATAGCCCCTCTGTGTCAAATGAGAAAAGATTCATTGGTGGCCAGTGTGATTTCCCCCCCCCCCCTGCGATCTCCTGCCTCCATCTCTTGCGTCCTGCTCCGCTGAGATTCTCTGGTGTTCTGTGCTATGTGCCGGCTGCTGTGTGATTCTTTAGTGATCACAGCAGCATCAGCAGCAGCAACTTCCCCATCCCTGTCTCAGTCCCCAGTCTCTGTTCCACTACCGCCTCCCTCTCTTTCCAATTGAATTTTTAGAGCACTTTTTTTCTTTTTTGCACTTTTTTTCATGTGTGTATCATCCTGCACAGATCTTTAGTGCTTTTCCCTTGTCCGCAGCACTCTGATTAGCATTGCTGCTGATCAGAGATTGCACCATAGGACTTTTTTTAGCTAGTTAGCATAGCAGTGGTTGCATTGTAAGCGTCGTCAATTTTTTTTTTCTTTAGAAAAAATTATAGTAGATAGTACAGCTTAGCTTTAGAGTTAGTGTACCCGGCGTCACAGTGTTAGTGACGATCGATCTTGTTTAAGAGAAAAAAAAATTGTACAGCGTTGTTTTTAGTGGTATCGTGGTAGTGTTAGTGTAGTCAGTGTCACAGTATTTGGTGATGACTGACCTTGTTTTCGAGAAAGGAAAAAATCGTAAAGCGCAGTTTTATGTGTCGGCGGCGTCATTGTTTGGTGATGTCCAATCTTGTTTTAGAGAAAAAAAAGTATAGAGTAGGTTTATAGGTAGAGAGGTAGAGTCTTTTTTTACGTAAAAAAATAAATTTCTAATGCATTTTAAGGAGGGTACGTCATATTGTTGTTGACATTCGTTTTCCTTTTGTAAAAAAAAGAATTATATGCGTTGGGTAAATTTATAGGGAGGGCATTGGTGTAGTGCACATCTGTTTTTTTAAACAAACTTATTTTTTTACATCTGATTTTTCTTTTCATTTTTTTCATTTTCATTTCCCTAGGATCCAGGCTGCTCCTGCAGCAATCGATCCCATATGGATTGAACCCCCCCAAAATTATCAGCACATCATTCCGGATTTCATCGGCAGCTCAGGAAATCCAGTTTAGGTGTGTTCAAGAACTTTTTTATTGAGTGAAGAATTTCCAGAAATAAATTAGACATTTTGGTGAATACCTGACCTTCATCAGTTATCTGCATAGATGAGATCTGTGTGGCAGTAAAAAAAACTCCAAGAAAAACGCAAGTGAATTAATTTTCAAAACAGGAAGAAATACTAGAAATGTAGAATTACTGCAGAACATCTGCAACATCAAAATCTCACCATCTTCATTGTAGATAGTAGGTGAAAGTTTTCACTTGCATTTTGCAAAGTTGTCAAAATAGTAGAATCCCACCTCCTAAGTAATCCTATTTTGGAATCTGCACCCTTCAAAGAAATCATTTAAAAATGTTGGACCCGCAAATGCTTCATAAAAATCTGCAAGATTAGGATGTAAAAATGTTTTTTTTTCCACAAAATGTTGTTTTAGCCCTAAATATTTCCCATTCCCAAGGGTAACAGGAAAAAATGGACCTCATAATTTATTTTGAGTACACCAATAATCTATTTGTGATCAGAAACTACTGTTTGTGCATAAAGCATTGCATGGAAGTGTAGGATCACTATTTAACTGGAAAATGTTGTGGATACCATGGTGCATTTGCAAAGCCATCAAGATTACACTATGTTAGAAACCTGTCTCAAATTACTAATTTTGTAAACTTTACCCGTAAAATAATGAAGGTAGAGGTGTAGGGACCTTGCTTGAACTCAGAGGTCCTTCATAAGATTTTGTAAAACTGTGATGCAGAATTAAAATATATCTTTTTTTTTTCTTGAAAAGTTCACTTTATTTTCACATTATTCACTTACACATGAGTATTTGCAGAAAATGGACTAATACACTTTATTATGGAATTTCTTCTGAGTACGCCATTTCTCCATATGTGGTCTGAAACTTCTGTTTAGGGAAATGACAGGGCTTGGAAAGGAAGGAGCGCTATTTGACTTTTGGAGCACAATTTTGACTGAAATAAATTGTGAGAGCCTTTAAGGTGCCAAAAAGCAAAGACCCCCAAAAGGTAAGCCCATTTATTAAATTACACCCTCAGATGACAGGAATTCATCTAAGGGTGCACTGAGCATTTCTAACCCAACATTTAAAACCCTAGGAATCGGATATGAAAAATTATGCTTTTTCCTCTAAAATGATTAGCCCTACATTTTTAAATTTACAAGGAGTAAAGTGGAAATTGCACCTCAAATTTTGCAATGTAATTTCTACTGAACTCGACAATTCTACATATGTTGTTTTAGTTTCAGCATCACACATCAGAATTCATAACGGAAGTAGTGCTAGTTGTAAAGCCCCTGAGCTCCGGCGGTGAGCCCGAATCAAAGCCGGGACATGTCAGCTGTTTTGAACAGCAGACATGCTCCTGCAATATGCGCAGGCGGAATCGCAATCTGCCCGCACCTATTAACTAGTTAAATGCTGCTGTCACATGATCGGGGGTCATCGGTGCATTGGCATAACAACCAGAGGTTACCTGCAAACCTGTATGGTTGTTGATGCCAGATTGCTGTGAGTGCCATCCTGTGGTCGGCGCTCATAGCAATGCTGTAATTTAGCTACATTGGAGCAATCTGAGCATCGCTCCTATGTAGCAAAGCCGATCAGGCTGTGCCAGCTTCTAGCCTCCCATGGAGGCTATTGAAGCATGGCAAAAGTAAAAAAAATGTTTTTAAAAATCTGAAAAAAAATAAAAAAAATATAAAAGTTCAAATCACCCCCCTTTTGCTCTTTAAAAATATAAGTAAATAAATAAAAAAAATCAAACCTACACATATTTGGTATTGTCGCTTTCAGAACCACTCAATCTGTCAATAAAAAAATAATTAACTTGATCACTAAATGACGTAGTCAGAAAAAAATTCAAAACTCTAGAATTCCATTTTTTTTGGTCACCGCGACATTGAACTAAAATGCAATACCGGAAGATCAAAAGAACGTACCTGCAACAAAATGGTATCATTAAAAATGTCTGCTCGGCTTGCAAAAAGTAAGCCCTCACCCAAACCGAGATCACAAAAAATGGAGACGCTTAGGGTCTGGGAAAATTGCACAATTTTTTCTTAGCAAAGTTTGGATTTTTTTTTACCACTTAGATAAAGAATAACCTAGACATGTTAGGTGTCTATCAACTTGTAATGACCTGGAGAATAATAATGGCAGGTCAGTTTTAGCATTTAGTGAAGCTAGCAAAAAACAAACAAAAAATAAGTGTGGGTTTGCACTTTTTTGCAATTTTAGAGCACTTGATATCATTTTCCCATTTTCTAGTACATGACCCGTTAAAACCAATGTTGTTGTAAAAAGTACAGCTTGTCCCACAAATAACACCTCCACCTGGCCATATTGATGGAAAAATAAAAAAGATATGGCTTTGAAAAGGAGGGGAGCAAAAAACAAAAATGCAAAACCGAAAAAAGATCTGGGGGATAAGGGGTTAAGCTTCTAGACAATAGGACTACCATATTTTAAATTACTTTTGCAGCAATATTTCTGCTGTCATACAACACAAAGCATTGGCATTTTTTTTTCAAGTTTTGGGTATTATCTAAGTTTGAAACTTTAAGGTTCTCTTTCTGATTTTAATCCAGAAATAGTACATTTATTTTTATCTTTTGTTTTGTTGATTTTATGGGCATGCAATTCGTAATGTCCTAATATGTACGGTAGTCCCTAAGTCTTGTGGCTAAGCCTCTTGATTGAATGAGAGATTTAGTCATTGGATTTTCATGCATTTTTCTGCAATCACTTCTTCATGTAGAGAGCATAAAAGCAATTGAGAGCTCAGAACACTGAATGATACTATTACAATCTGCACAACTTTTGTCACAGGAAATGTTATCCATATTTTAATTATGTTGGCCTTTTAGTATATGCTTGTGTGAACATAATCATATACTGCCAGCTTGTACTTTCTATTCCATTAACCATGACTTTTGTAACTTTTAGAATATGAATAATTTCTTCTAGGATAACAGTTTTGCCCGAAATCTTGATATTTACTTTAATTTTTCAATAAACTATAATATTATATGTATTGTCTTTTAATTACTTGGTAAAACATAGGATCTGATGGTGACATCCTACACAATTATTCTGAATATTTAACCTTATTTTGTACATTCCTCTTTTATTGTAGTTCCCATATGCTTTTAGTATTTGTGTATAAAAAGAACTATTTTGGTTCCAAATGCAAGTAGCTTTGAAAATCTGCACCATAGTAATAATTACTGTACCTCATATGTTTCTACTGAACTTTTGAGCATTGGGACTATAATTTGAACATTAGAATACACCTTCATTACAGCCATCTAAAGCAATTTATTTTATCTTTTTTTATAGGTTTTATTTTAAACATTTAGATAGAGAAGCTAAAACATTTTATATAGTTCATCCCATACAAAATATATAAGAACTTGCTGATAAAGAATATTATTAATTTCTGTTTTAGATAATACATGAATTGGGTGCCCGAACATTCATTGTTTGCCAGCTGTCATTTGTTCGATAATGTGTCAAACACAGGCTCTGACTGATGGTATATGTTGGCGCTATATAAATAAAAATTATTATTATTATTATTATTATGGTAAGATGAGAGGACAGTGTGTGAGCCAGCAGCTGTGACCTGTGGTAATAAAGTTACCAATGGTCACAGGTGTCACTGATGAGAGACTGCTATTCTCATCAACGTATGCCTGCTGTCGCAGATAGCAGCGATGGCAGGCGATGCTGATGACAGTATTCTCAAGCAGGTGACTGTGTAATAAATAGATAGATTAAAAAATGATGTAGGGTCTCTTCTATTTTTGATAACCAGCAAATTTAAAACTGACAAATGCAAGCTGCAACCCTCAGCTGTCAGCTTTATCATGGCTGGTTATCAAGAAAATAGGGGTCAGCCCCATTTTTAACAGCCAGCTAAGCTAAAACAGACAGCTGGTGGACTGGCATTCTCAGACTGGAAAAAAATAATAATAGCACCCTGCTGCCACCCCCAGAAAACATATGCACCAATTATGGTGCCTTGCCCAGCCTACTTCCTACTTGCCCTGGTGCAGTGGTAAGTGTCGAGCTCCCACCACTGCACAGGGGAATCTCGAACCACGTCCGCTGCAGTCTCCCATTCTCTTTCAGCCCCAGTTGAGCCTGCTCAGCAGAGACGTTGGTCCCAGAGTCTGGCTCAAGCAGATACTGTGCATTTGGTTACAGCTGCCATTCCAGGCTCAGCCTTTGTAACCAGCATTGATCAGAGGCGAGTAGACGTTCCTGGGACCTGCTTTTCTTCTACTGAGCATGCCCACGGGATGACCTCTTATTGGTGGTCAGGGGTCACATGCTCAGGTCCTGTAGCGGCTCCGATTGGAGCAATAGGAAGGTTCTGGAAGGCTACAGATATAAAAGGTTTGCATGGCCACTCGGCCATGCACTAGTATAAGTCAGTTATTGTGTGTGTGTGGATGTGTGCCTGCTCTGGTGAAAGCTCCGAATCATTCCCATCCCTAATGTTGATGAGTGCTTGCGAATGTTGGAGCTGTCTAGTGCCAGTTTATGCCATCCAGCACCAAGCACAAACTATAGCATCTAACAGCAGTGTTAGCCATTGTGGCACAGTGCACAACCAGTGCGCTTACCTGTCCCTAGTTAGGGCAGTTAGTGGTGTTCGCCAGAGCAGAGCTGCACACTCTCAGTGCAGTAAATCATTATTTAGGTTTTTCCCTGGCACAGCAGTTGTGGCGCCGAGCGCTAGTGGTCTAGAGGGACTGTAACCCCGTGACCTAGGGGCAGAGTCCTGTGACCTAATACTAGAGTTCACTCTGCGGTATTGCGGCCCAACAGGGTTCGCTTCCTTACATACCGGGTGAAGCTAACCCATGTGTTCACATTATACCGCCATATACTGTTCGCCATTAAAGAGCAGCAGGTGTCATCTCTGCATGGTGGACCCCGGGCAGCGAATGCACCTTATACCATCCCTATAATTATTTGGTGCATTCCGCCAGCCCTAACATTATACTAGCGCCAGGGTCTGGCTTGTAATGGTAGATGAACAGCGACAACAGCGGTACATCCAGCAGCTGGAGGGCAGGTTGGCGGCTCTCGAGTGCACAACCTCAGCCGTGGATGTTACCGTAGTTGCTGTTCAGGCTGCTAGCATGGCTGCAGTGCAGCTACTTTGTCCACTGCCACCCCTGCTCCGACATTATCCCGTCTCCCATTGCCATATAGGTTTGCTGGTGACAGTAAACTGTGTCAGGGATTTGTGAGCCAGTGTGCTATACATCTTGAGTAGGGTTGAGCGAAACAGATCGGCAATTTTCAAAAGTCGCCGACTTTTAGCAAAGTCAGGTTTCGTGAAACCCGACCCGATCCCACTGTGGGATCAGGTCGGCGGTCGGCCATCTGTACTTTAAAGTCGGGTTTCGTTTTTATATATATATATATATATATATACAGTATATATATATATATATATATATATATATATATATATATATCATAGAGACACATATATATATATTTATATTTACTTCAGCGCGATAATGTTGAAAAGCCGGTAATTCAATTGCCTGCTTTTCATTTCTCCTGCCTAAACCCGACATGATATGAGACATAAGTTTACATACAGTAAACCATGTCATATCCCCCTTTTTTTTGCATATTACACACTAATAATGTTATTAGTGTGTATGTGCAAAATTTTGGCGCTCTAGCTATTAAATTTAAGGGTTAAATCGCGGAAAAAATTGGCGTGGGCTCCCGCGCAAGTTTCTCCGCCAGAGTAGTAAAGCCAGTGACTGAGGACAGATATTAATAGCCTGGAGAGGGTCCATGGTTATTGGCCCCCCCTGGCTAAAAACATCTGCCCCCAGCCACCCCAGAAAAGACACATCTGGAAAATGCGCCTATTCTGGCTCTTGGCCACTCTCTTCCCATTCCCGTGTAGCGGTGGGATATGGGGTAATGAAGGGTCAATGCCACCTTGCTATTGTAAGGTGACATTAAGCCAGATTAATAATGGAGAGGCGTCAATTCTGCCCTCCATCCATTATTAATCCAATTGTATGAAAGGGTTAAAAACACACACACACACATTATTAAAACGTATTTTAATGAAATAAACACACAGGTTGTTTTAATATTTTATTTCTCTCTCAATCCACCTGAAGACCCTCGTTCTGTAACAAATTAAAAATAATAAACCAACAATATACATACCTTCCGTTGATCTGTAACGTCCCACGCTGTAAATCCATCTGAAGGGGTTAACATATTTTACAGGGAGGAGCTCTGCTAATGCAGCTGTGCTCGTGGCTGTAAAACCCCGGGGAATGAAGGTAATGTAGGACAATGACCTATAGTAACCTTCATTCGCGGTGATGCGCCCTCTGCTTGATGTCCTCATATGAACTCAAGCCTGGGAGCTTTCCAGGAAATATTTTATTGTACTCTCAATCCACCTGAAGACCCTCGCTCTGTAACAAAGGAAAAATAAAAAAACAACAATATACATACCTTCCGATGATCTGTCACGTCCCACGATGTAAATCCATCTGAAGGGGTTAAAATATTTTACAGGCAGGAGCTCTGCTATAATGCAGCTGTGCTCGTGCCTGTAAAACCCTGGGGAATTAAGGTAATGTAGGTCAATGTCCTATAGTTACCTTCAGTCCCGGTGATGCGCCCTCTGCTGGATGTCCTCAAATGACACTTTCCTGGAAAGCTCCCAGGCTCTAGTTCATATGAGGACATCCAGTAGAGGGCGCATCACTTCGAATGATGGTAACTATAGGTCATAGACCTACATTACCTTCATTCCCCGGGGTTTTACAGCCACGAGCAAAGCTGCATTAGCAGACCTCCTGCCTGTAAAATATTTTAACCCCTTCAGATGGATTTACAGCGTGGGATGTTACAGATCAACGGAAGGTATGTATATTGTTGGTTTATTATTTTTAATTTGTTACAGAACAAGGGTCTTCAGGTGGATTGAGAGAGCAATAAAATATTAAAACAAGCTGTGTGTTTACTTCATTAACCCCTTCATGACCCAGCCTATTTTGACCTTAAAGACCTTGCCGTTTTTTGCAATTCTGACCAGTGTCCCTTCATGAGGTAATAACTCAGGAATGCTTCAATGGATCCTAGCGGTTCTGAGATTGTTTTTTCGTGACATATTGGGCTTCATGCTAGTGGTAAATTTAGGTCAATAAATTCTGTGTTTATTTGTGATAAAAACGGAAATTTGGCGAAAATTTTGAAAATTTCGCAATTTTCACATTTTGAATTTTTATTCTGTTAAACCAGAGAGTTATGTGACACAAAATAGTTAATAAATAACATTTCCCACACGTCTACTTTACATCAGCACAATTTTGGAAACAAAATTTTTTTTTGCTAGGAAGTTATAAGGGTTAAAATTTGACCAGCGATTTCTCATTTTTACAACGAAATTTACAAAACCATTTTTTTTAGGGACCACCTCACATTTGAAGTCAGTTTGAGGGGTCTATATGGCTGAAAATACCCAAAAGTGACACCATTCTAAAAACTGCACCCCTCAAGGTGCACAAAACCACATTCAAGAAGTTTATTAACCCTTCAGGTGCTTCACAGCAGCAGAAGCAACATGGAAGGAAAAAATGAACATTTAACTTTTTAGTCACAAAAATGATTTTTCAGCAACAATTTTTTTATTTTCCCAATGGTAAAAGGAGAAACTGAACCACGAAAGTTGTTGTCCAATTTGTCCTGAGTACGCTGATACCTCATATGTGGGGGTAAACCACTGTTTGGGCGCACGGCAGGGCTTGGAAGGGAAGGAGCGCCATTTGACTTTTTGAATGAAAAATTGGCTGCACTCTTTAGCGGACACCATGTCACATTTGGAGAGCCCCCGTGTGCCTAAAAATTGGAGCTCCCCCACAAGTGACCCCATTTTGGAAACTAGACACCCCAAGGAACTTATCTAGATGCATAGTGAGCCCTTTAAACCCCCAGGTGCTTCACAAATTGATCCATAAAAATGAAAAAGTACTTTTTTTTTCACAAAAAAAAGTTTTTTAGCCTCAATTTTTTCATTTTCACATGGACAACAGGATAAAATGGATCCTAAAATTTGTTTGGCAATTTCTCCTGAGTACACCGATACTTCACATGTGGGGGTAAACCACTGTTTGGGCACATGGTAAGGCTCGGAAAGGAAGGAGCGCCATTTGACTTTTTGAATGAAAAATTATCTCCATCGTTAGCGGACACCATGTCGCGTTTGGAGAGACCCTGTGTGCTTAAACATTGGAGCTCCCCCACAAGTGACCCCATTTTGGAAACTGGACCCCCCAAGGAACTTATCTAGATGCCTAGTGAGCACTTTAAACCCTCAGGTGCTTCACAAATTGATCCGTAAAAATGAAAAAGTACTTTTTTTTCACAAAAAATTTATTTTCGCCTCAATTTTTTCATTTTCACATGGGCAACAGGATAAAATGGATCCTAAAATTTGTTGAGCAATTTCTCCCGAGTACGTCGATACCTCATATGTGGGGGTAAACCACTGTTTGGGCACACGGCAGGGCTCGGAAGGGAAGGCGCGCCTTTTAACTTTTTGAATGGAAAATTAGCTCCAATTGTTAGCGGACACCATGTCGCATTTGGAGAGCCCCTGTGTGCCTATGCAATGGAGCTCCCCCACAAGTGACCCCATTTTGGAAACTAGACCCCCCAAGGAACTTATCTAGATGCATACTGAGCACTTTAAACCCCCAGGTGCTTCACAGAAGTTTATAATGCAGAGCCATGAAAATAAAAAATAATTTTTCTTTTCTCAAAAATGATTTTTTAGCCTGGAATTTCCTATTTTGCCAATGGTAATAGGAGAAATTGGACCACAAATGTTGTTGTCCAGTTTGTCCTGAGTATGCAGATACCCCATATGTGGGGGTAAACCACTGTTTGGGCGCACGGCAGGGCTCAGAAGGGAAGGCACGCCATTTGGCTTTTTAAATGGAAAATTATCTCCAATCATTAGCGGACACCATGTCGCGTTTGGAGAGCCCCTGTGTGCCTAAACATTGGAGATCCCCCACAAATTACCCCATTTTGGAAACTAGACCCCCAAAGGAACTAATCTAGATGTGTAGTGAGCACTTTGAACCCTCAAGTGCTTCACAGAAGTTTATAACGCAGAGCCATGAAAATTAAAAAAAAAATTATTTTATCAAAAATGAATTTTAGCCCGCAATTTTTTATTGTCCCAAGGGTAACAGGAGAAATTTGACCCCAAAAGTTGTTGTCCAGTTTCTCCTAAGTACGCTGATACCCCATATGTGGGGATAAACCACTGTTTAGGCACATGCTGGGGCTCGGAAGTGAAGTAGTGACGTTTTGAAATGCAGACTTTGATGGAATGCTCTGTGGGCGTCACATTGCGTTTGCAGAGCCCCTGATGTGGCTAAACAGTAGAAACCCCCCACAAGTGTCCCCATTTTGGAAACTAGACCCCGAAAGGAACTTATCTAGATGTGAGGTGAGCACTTTGAACCCCCAAGTGCTTCACAGAAGTTCATAACACAGAGCAGTGAAAATAATAAATACGTTTTCTTTCCTCAAAATAATTTTTTAGCCCAGAATTTTTTATTTTCCCAAGGGTTACAGGAGAAATTGGACCACAAAAGTTGTTGTCCAGTTTCTCCTGAGTAGGCTGATACCCCATGTGTGGGGGTAAACCACTGTTTGGGCACACGTGGGGGCTCAGAAGGGAAGTAGTGACTTTTGAAATGCAGACTTTGATGGAATGGTCTGCGGGCGTCACGTTGCGTTTGCAGAGCCCCTGGTGTGCCTAAACAGTAGAAACCCCCCACAAGTGACCCCATTTTGGAAACTAGACCCCCCAAGGAACTTATCTAGATATGTGGTGAGCACTTTGAACCCCAAAGTGCTTCACAGACGTTTACAACGCAGAGCCGTGAAAATAAAAAATAATTTTTCTTTCCTCAAAAATGATGTTTTAGCAAGCAATTTTTTATTTTCTTAAGGGTAACAGGAGAAATTGGACCCCAGTAATTGTTGCGCAGTTTGTCCTGAGTATGCTGGTACCCCATATGTGGGGGTAAACCACTGTTTGGGCACACGTCGGGGTTCGGAAGTGAGGGAGCACCATTTGAATTTTTGAATACAAGATTGGCTGGAATCAATGGTGGCGCCATGTTGCGTTTGGAGACCCCCTGATGTGGCTAAACAGTAGAAACCCCCCACAAGTGTCCCCATTTTGGAAACTAGACCCCGAAAGGAACTTATCTAGATGTGAGGTGAGCACTTTGAACCCCCAAGTGCTTCACAGAAGTTTATAACGCAGAGCCGTGAAAATAATAAATACGTTTTCTTTCCTCAAAAATAATTATTTAGCCCAGAATTTTTTATTTTCCCAAGGGTTACAGGAGAAATTGGACCACAAAAGTTGTTGTCCAGTTTCTCCTGAGTACGCTGATGCCCCATGTGTGGGGGTAAACCACTGTTTGGGCACACGTGGGGGCTCAGAAGGGAAGTAGTGACTTTTGAAATGCAGACTTTGATGGAATGGTCTGCGGGCGTCACGTTGCGTTTGCAGAGCCCCTGGTGTGCCTAAACAGTAGAAACCCCCCACAAGTGACCCCATTTTGGAAACTAGACCCCCCAAGGAACTTATCTAGATATGTGGTGAGCACTTTGAACCCCAAAGTGCTTCACAGACGTTTACAACGCAGAGCCGTGAAAATAAAAAATAATTTTTCTTTCCTCAAAAATGATGTTTTAGCAAGCAATCTTTTATTTTCTCAAGGGTAACAGGAGAAATTGGACCCCAGTAATTGTTGCGCAGTTTGTCCTGAGTATGCTGGTACCCCATATGTGGGGGTAAACCACTGTTTGGGCACACGTCGGGGTTCGGAAGTGAGGGAGCACCATTTGAATTTTTGAATACAAGATTGGCTGGAATCAATGGTGGCGCCATGTTGCGTTTGGAGACCCCCTGAAGTGCCTAAACAGTGGAAACCCCTCAATTCTACCTCCAACACTAACCCCAACACACCCCTAACCCTAATCCCAACTGTAGCCATAACCCTAATCACAACCCTAACCCCAACACACCCCTAACCACAACCCTAACCCCAACCCAACCCTAAGGCTATGTGCCAACGTTGCGGATTCGTATGAGATTTTTCAGCACCATTTTTGAAAAATCCGCAGGTAAAAGGCACTACGTTTTACCTGCGGATTTACTGCGGATTGCCAGTGTTTTTTGTGCGGATTTCACCTGCGGATTCCTATTGAGGAACAGGTGTAAAACGCTGCAGAATCCGCACAAAGAATTGACATGCTGTGGAAAATACAACGCAGCGTTCCTGCGCGGTATTTTCCGCACCATGGGCACAGCGGATTTGGTTTTCCATATGTTTACATGGTACTGTAAACCTGATGGAACACTGCTGCGGATCCTCAGCCAAATCCGCACCGTGTGCACATAGCCTAATTCTAAAGGTATGTGCACACGCTGCAGAAAATGCTGCGGATCCGCAGCAGTTTCCCATGAGTTTACAGTTCAATGTGAACCTATGGGAACCAAAAATCGCTGTACACATGCTGCGGAAAAACTGCACGGAAACGCAGCGGTTTACATTCCGCAGCATGTCACTTCTTTCTGCGGATTCCGCAGCGGTTTTACAACTGCTCCAATAGAAAATTGCAGTTGTAAAACCGCAGTGAAATGCGCAGAAAAACCGCGGTAAATCCACAATAAATCGGCAGCGGTTTAGCACTGTGGATTTTTCAAATCCGCTGCGGAAAAATCCGCATAGGACCAAAATATGTGTGCACATACCGAAACCCTAACCCTACCCCTAACCCTACCCCTAACCCTAACCCTAACCCTACCCCTAACCCTAACCCTACCCCTAACCCTACCCCTAACCCTAACCCTAGTTCTTACCCCAACCTTAGTGAAAAAAAAAAAATTCTTTATTTTTTTATTGTCCCTATCTATGGGGGTGACAAAGGGGGGGGGGTCATTTACTATTTTTTTTATTTTGATCAGTGAGATAGGTTATATCTCAGCGATCAAAATTCACTCTGGAACGAATCTGCCGGCCGGCAGATTCGGTGGGCGCACTGCACATGCGCCCGCCATTTTGGAAGATGGCGGCGCCCAGGAAAGAAGACGGACGGACCTCGGGCGGCCAGGTAAATATAAGGGGGGGAGATCAGGGCACGGGGGGGCGTCGGAGCACGGGGGGGTGGATCGGAGCATGGGGGGTGGATCGGAACACGGGAGGGAGGATTGGAGCACGGGGGAGGATTGGAGCACGGGGTGAGGGATCGCTGTGCGGGGGGGTGGATCGGAGCACGGGGGGGGGGGGTCGCTGTGTGCGGGGGGGATCGGAGTGCGGGGGGGTTTGATTGGAGCGCGGGGGGTGTGATTAGTGCACGGGGGAAGCGGACAGGAGGACGGGGGAGCGGAGCACAGGACGGAGGGGAGCGGACCACAGATCGGGGGGCTGGGGGGGCGATCGGAGGGGTGGGGTGGGTGCACATATGTGTTTCCAGCCATGGCCGATGATATTGCAGCATCGGCCATGGCTGGATTGTAATATTTCACCAGTTTTTTAGGTGAAATATTACAAATCGCTCTGATTGGCAGTTTCACTTTCAACAGCCAATCAGAGCGATCGTAGCCACGAGGGGGTGAAGCCACCCCCCCTGGGCTAAACTACCACTCCCCCTGTCCCTGCAGATCGGGTGAAATGGGAGTTAACTCTTTCACCCGGCCTGCAGGGACGCGATCTTTCCATAACGCATATGCTGCGTCATGGGTCGGAATGGCACCGACTTTCATGACGCAGCGTATGCGTCAAAGGTCGGGAAGGGGTTAAAATACTTTTTAATAATGTGTGTGTTTTCTTAACCCTTTCATACAATTGGATTAATAATAGATAGGTGTCAGAATTGACGCCTCTCCATTATTAGTCTGGCTTAATGTCACCTTACAATAGCAAGGTGGCATTAACCCTTCATTACCCCATATCCCACCGCTACAGGGGAATGGGAAGAGAGTGCCTTTTCTGGGGTGGCTGGGGGCAGATGTTATTAGCCGGGGGGGGGGGCAATAACCATGGACCCTCTCCAGGCTATTTATATCTGCCCTCAGCCACTGGCTTTACTACTCTGGTGGAGAAAATTGCGCGGGAGCCCACGCCAATTTTTTCCGCGATTTAACCCTTAAATTTAATAGCTAGAGCGCCAAAATTTTGCACATACACACTACTAACATTAGTAGTGTGTAATATGCAAAAAAAACCGGGATATGACATGGTTTACTGTATGTAAACCATGTCTCATATCATGTCGGGTTTAGGCAGGAGAAATGAAAAGCCGGCAATTGAATTACCGGCTTTTCTGCTATATCACGCTGCAGTAAATATAAAAAAACAAAAAAATCCCATTGACTTTGCATTGGGTTTCATGTTTCGGCCGATCCCCGACCCCGACTTTTCAATAAGATTGGCCGATTTCACTCGACCTGACTTTTCAGAAAGTCGGGTTTCACAATACCCAACTTGACCGGAAAAAATTAAAAGTCGCTCTACCCTAATCTTGAGCTCCTGGCTGCATGTTTTCTCACAGAGCGGGCTAAGGTGGGATTTATTATATCCCTCCTGTCAGACAGGACATTGGAGTGGGCAACGCCGCTGTGGGAGCACCACGATCATGTGGTGCAGAGTGCTCCACGGTTCTTGGGCACTCTGAAACAGGTCTTTTGGGACCTCGTGTCACCCATGATACGGCGCTCCAACTGCTGGCAGTGGCACAGTGTTCATCCATGGTCAGTCATTTTGCTGTCCATTTCCAGACTTTGGCATCTGAGCCGGAGTGGCCAGATAAAGTCCCCATTCCTGTATTCTGGAGAGGACTGGCTGACCATGTGAAGGATGCCTTGGCCACTAGGGAGATTCCTGCCACACTGGATGAGCTAATAGCTATATCTATCGGCATCGACCTTTGTTTTAACAAGTGAAGGTTGGAGCGAGCCCAGTGTAGGCAGAGGTTTTGGCTGGCTCCCACTTTCGCCAAACCTCTAGAATCTCCGGTCCAGGTGTCCGAGCCACATGGAGGTGTCACGAGCGGGGTCTAAGTCCCAGAAGGCTCGTGCACTCAAGGTCTGTCCTGTCTGCCAGCAGTTGGGACATTATGCCAGGAAATGTCCCCAGTGGTCTGGAAAACGTCAGCATTTTAGTGGTTGTAGGAGGAGGGACGCTAGACATTTTTCTTCAAATTGTCCTTCAAGGGGACAATTACCTCAGGCCCATCCGCTCATATGTTAGAGCTTTGCATGAATTCCAGGGCGGAGGGCAACTTCATGTCTTCTGCCTTCGCCCAACAGCACGCAATACCTCTGGTGATGCTCACCAAACCAGTGATCGTACGAGTGGTGAATGGGTCGACACTGCCCTCACAGATAACACGCCAGACCATCCCATTTACTCTTTCTATGTCACCATCCCATCAGGAAATTATCTCCCTGCTAGTCATTCCCGAGGGAATTGATGAGGTCCTGTCAGGGATACCATGGCTACACTACCACTCTCCTCATATAGAGTGGTCCTCTGGGAGAATTCTGGGATGAAGTGAATCCTGTGATTGTAGATGTCTGAAAGAGTGCATTCAGGTTGCTACTAAAGAACCTGCAGATCTTTCTTCGGTCCCCAAGCACTATTGACCCTATGCGGACGTGTTCTCCAAGAGGGCTGAAGAGACCCTTTCACCCTATGACTGTCCTATTGACCTCTTGCCTGGTGCAGAGCCTTCCCGGGGTTGAGTCTATGCCTTATCGCTCCTGGAGACGGAGGCGATGTCCCAATACATCCAGGAGAATCTGGCAAGATGATTCATTAAGAAGTCATTGTCACCTGCAGGGGCGGGGTTCTCCTTCGTGCAGAAAAAGAATGGAGAATTACATCCATACATAGATTACAGGGGTTTTAATGCCATCACTGTTAAGAACACGTATCCTCTATGTCAAGTTGGAGAAGTGTGTGTTTGAGCAGGATTCCTTGCCTTTCTTGGGCTATATCATCTCCGCCCAGAGATTGGCTATGGATACTGCCAAGCTACAAGCTGTGATGGACTGAAAAGAACCCCATTGTCTCAAAGTGGTACAGCGCTTTATAAGGGTTCATTAACTATTATAGCCAGTTCATTCCCCACTTCTCTAATTTGGTAGCTCCCTTCGTAGCCCTCACCAAAAAGGGAGCAAATCCCAAATTGTGGTCGGAGGACGTCTCCAAGGTCTTCCTCTCTATTAAGTACCACTTTGCTATCGCTCCCATTCTGCATTGCTACGATGTAGATAAACCTTTCTTAATGGAGGTGGATGCCTCATCTGTCGGTGCTGGAGCAGTCCTATTCCAAAAGGATGCTCAAGGTCTTTTTCTCTTAGACCTTCACACCAGCAGAGAGGATTTATTCCATTGGGGACAGGGAGTAGCTAGCTATGAAGTTGGCCTTCTCGGAATGGAGACACCTCCTGGAGGGGGCTCGTTTTCCCTGCCAAGTCTATAACAACCACAAAAATGTGGTTTGCTTGCAGACTGCCCAGCAGCTAAATTCTCGCCAGGCTAGATGGTCCTTGTTCTTCTAGCATTTCAACTTCACTCTCCATTATCTTTCCGGGGAGAAGAACATCCATGCCGACACTCTCTCCCGCTCCATAGTATCATCAGTGGAGGAGGAGGAGCCTTGGTTAATTGTCCCTTCGGAGAGTCTGAGGACCTTGACCCCGATTTTGCTAGAGTCTGTGCCCTCGGGCAAGACTTTTGTGCCATCTAATTTGTGACCAGAAGTCCTCTCTTGGGCTCACTTGTCCAGGGAGGGTGGCCATTTTGGGACTATGAGGACATATGAGCTTCTGGCAAGGACGTACTGGTGGCCGCATATGGCCCTTGATGTCGGAGACTATATTCGGACGTGTGACTCCTGCGCCAAGAATAAGTCTCCTCGACAATGGCCTGTAGGGTTATTTTACCCCCCGCTGGTGGCAGACAGGCCCTTGGAAATGGTTGGAATGGACTTCATGGTGGGCTTACCAAAGTCCCATAACTGCACCATTATTTGGGTAGTCACTGACCACTTTTCCAAAATGGTGCACTTGGTGCCTCTTCCACGGCTACCTTCTGCACAGTCCCTGGCAGCTTTGTTTATCAAGCATATTTTCCGCTTACATGGTATGCCAGACAAAATTGTGAGTGAACAGGGTCCCCAGTTAGCATCTCAGTTCTGGAGATAGCTTTGTCGTCTACTCAGCATCGAGCTGATTCTCTCTTCAGCATACCATCCTGAGACGAATGGGTTGGTAGAGAGGGCCAACCAGACCCTGGTCACATACCTGTGACATTTTGTTTCAGCTAGGCAGGATGACTAGGCATCCTTGTTACCGTAGCTGGAATTTGCACTGAACAACACCGTACCTACTCCACTGGGCAGACCCCTTTGCTCCTTAACTATAGCCAGCATCCGCGGGTTCCTGTGCCCATGCCCGTGTCTTCCGCCGACTCCAGGGTGGCAGAATGGGCTGTGGAGGCACGTGACATTTGGGATCGCACACAGGATGCTATCCGGGCCTCCAAGGAGAGAATGAGGGTCTCCACCGATGCACATCGGCGCCCCGCTCTGACCTTTGCTCCTGGTGACTTTGTGTGGCTCTCTGCCCATAATATCAGGCTGTGAGTTGAGTCCACTAAGTTTGCGCCTCACTACTTGGGTCCATTCAAGGTCCTGGAACAGGTTAACCCTGTGGTCTACCGTCTGGCTCTTCCTCCTCGCCTAGGTATCACCGACACCTTTCATGTGTCCCTCCTAAAGCCCGTTCACATGTCCTGGTTTTCTGAGTCATCTGCCGGGGCATCAGGATTGTCCATGGACGATTACAAGGTGGATGCTATCATGGGGTATAAAATGATATGTGGCAAAAATTCTAATTGGTGGATTTGAAGGGCTATGACCCAGAGGGCAGGTCCTGCGAGCCTGATGAGCACATTCAGGCTCTGCAGCTCATTGCTGCCTTTGAGCGTAGCAATGCCCAAGGAGGGGGGTAATGTTAGGTGTCGAGTTCCCACCACTGCACAGGGGGAATCTTGAACCATGTCCACTGCGGTCTCCCATTCTCCTTCAGCCGCACTGGAGCCTACTCAGCAAAGACGTCGGTCCCAGCATCTGGCTCAAGCAGATACTGTGCGTTTGGTTACAGCTTCCATTCCTGTCTCAGCCTTTGTAACCAGCATTGATTAAAAGCGAGCAGATGTTCCAGGGACTAAGTCCTGCTTTTTTCTACTGAGCATGCCCATGACCTCTCATTGGTGGTCAGGGTCACATGCTCAGGTCCTGTAGTGGCTCCAATTGGAGCACTAGGAAGGTCCTGGAAGGCTACAGATATTAAAGGTTCACATGGCCGCTCGGCCATGCGCTAGTATAAATCAGTTATTGTGTGTGTGTGGATGTGTGCCTGTTCTGGTGAAAGCTCCGAGTCATTCACATCCCAAGTGTTGTTGAACGCTCGAGAATGTTGGAGCTGTCTAGCACCCGTTAGTGCCATCCAGCACCAGGCATAATCAATGGCATCTAACAGCAGTGTTAGCCAGTGGGCTTACCTGTCCCTAGTTAGGGCGGTTAGTGGTATTCGCCAGAGCAGTGCTACACGCATTCAGTGTGGTAAATCATTAGGTTTTTCCCTGGCACCGCAGTTGCGACGCCGAGCGCTGGTGGTCTAGAGGGACTCTAACCCCATGTCCTAGGGGCAGAGACCTGTGACCCAATACTAGCGTTCACTCTGCGGTATTGCGGCCCTGTGACAGGTTCGCTTCCTTACATACCGGGTGAAGCTAACCTGTGTGTGCTCACTTTATACCACCATATACTGTCCACCATTACCGAGCAGCAGGTGTCATCTCTGCATGGTGGACCCTGGGCTGCGAACACACCTTATACCATCCCTATAATTATTTGGTGCTTTCCGCCAGCCCTAACAGTAAGTGAGGTAATTTTGGGCTTGAAGTCAGATGTTTTATGGCTACTGACATCAAGCCCAGTGGAGTAATGTTACTAGGAAACCCCCATTGCTATCCTCATTGCTATATTGTTAAAAAAAAAAAAACGGAATGAAGTCCTTTAATTGAAATAAAGGCACTGACACCTTTATTTGAGATAAAAATAAAAATGCAGTTATACTCACCTTTATGCCTAATTCATTTTTGCCCATGTCACCTGTAAAAAGACAAAATATAACAAACAACCATAATCCTCAACTTTCTGACCAGAAGATAATCCAGGTGTTCCATAATGAGTTTAGCTCTGCAATTTCTGGATGTCATGCTGAACATTGGCAAGATGTGAGCATTCAACCTGCTATCCAGCAGAGACACTGAGCTGCGTGTCACAGTGCTGCATCAGTGACTCGCAGTGACATGAATAAGGTAAGTGGATTTCTTAGTCAATGAACTATATTTACCACTCTGATGTCATTGCTAGGGCATGAGAAAGTTCTCACGCTACCGGTGACTTCAGTGAAATGAACGGAGTTCATCGGCTAAGAACTCATCTTGTTCACATCACCACAAAACACTTCCTGGTGAAATCTATGTTTGGGGTCCATGCATGTACATGATCTGTTCTGTACATGCTCCGAACCCTACTGTTCAGGTTCCACCATCACTAATCTTGTCACCTCCATCTTCATCCTTCCATGTAGTAAAGTCATGACTAGTGTTGAGCATTCCGATACCGCAAGTATCGGGTATCGGCCGATACTTGCGGTATCGGAATTCCGATACCGAGATCCGATATTTTTGTGATATCGGGTATCGGTATCGGAAGTGTAAAATAAAGAATTAAAATAAAAAATATTGTTATATTCACCTCTCCGGCGGCCCCTGGACATCAGCGGGAGGATCCGGCGTCCGGCACGGCTTCTTTCTTCAAAATGCGCGCCTTCAGGACCTGTGGAATGACGTCCCGGCTTCTGATTGGTCGCGTGCCGCCCATGTGACCGCCACGCGACCAATCAGAAGCCGCGACGTCATTCCTCAGCTAAAGTCCTAGAATGAGCGCCTTCTAGGACCTGAGGAATGACGTCGCGGCTTCTGATTGGTCGCGTGGCGGTCACATGGGCGGCACGCGACCAATCAGAAGCCGGGACGTCATTCCACAGGTCCTGAAGGCGCGCATTTTGAAGAAAGAAGCCGTGCCGGACGCCGGATCCTCCCGCTGATGTCCAGGGGCCGCCGGAGAGGTGAATATAACAATATTTTTTATTTTAATTCTTTATTTTACACTTTAATATGGATCCCAGGGCCTGAAGGAGAGTTTCCTCTCCTTCAGACCCTGGGATCCATGAGGATACATTCCGATACTTGATGTCCCATTGACTTGTATTGGTATCGGATATCGGTATCGGCGATATCCGATATTTTTCGGGTATCGGCCGATACTATCCGATACCGATACTTTCAAGTATCGGACGGTATCGCTCAACACTAGTCATGACCTATGCTTCATAAGAGACAATGATTTTTGATGTATCCTGAAATATTTAAGTATTTCCGTATATAGTACTGCTGATTAAACAATTGTAGGGACAAGTTCCCTAATTAAAGTGTGAAATAAAAAAGTTTTTAAATCAATAAAAAAAAAAAAACCATTCAAAATAACACGTAATCATTTTCTACAATAAAAAGGAAAATAAATAAAAGGGCATATTTGGTATCCCTACATCTATAAAAGTTTGATCTATTAGCATATTAAATTAACTTATTTACTGTAAGCGGTTTATACCTTGTGGGAATAAAAGGACTAGAAATAGGAAAAACCCAATGTGGCTAAACAAAGAAGTAAGACAGGCAATTAACAGTAAAAAGATAGCATTTGCACTACTAAAGCAGGATGGCACCATTGAAGCTCTAAAAAACTATAGGGAGAAAAATACTTTATCTAAAAAATTAATTAAAGCTGCCAAAAAGGAAACAGAGAAGCACATTGCTAAGGAGAGTAAAACTAACCCCAAACTGTTCTTCAACTATATCAATAGTAAAAGAATAAAAACTGAAAATGTAGGCCCCTTAAAAAATAGTGAGGAAAGAATGGTTGTAGATGACGAGGAAAAAGCTAACATATTAAACACCTTCTTCTCCACGGTATTCACGGTGGAAAATGAAATGCTAGGTGAAATCCCAAGAAACAATGAAAACCCTATATTAAGGGTCACCAATCTAACCCAAGAAGAGGTGCGAAACCGGCTAAATAAGATTAAAATAGATAAATCTCCAGGTCCGGATGGCATACACCCACGAGTACTAAGAGAACTAAGTAATGTAATAGATAAACCATTATTTCTTATTTTTAGGGACTCTATAGCGACAGGGTCTGTTCCGCAGGACTGGCGCATAGCAAATGTGGTGCCAATATTCAAAAAGGGCTCTAAAAGTGAACCTGGAAATTATAGGCCAGTAAGTCTAACCTCTATTGTTGGTAAAATATTTGAAGGGTTTCTGAGGGATGTTATTCTGGATTATCTCAATGAGAATAACTCTTTAACTCCATATCAGCATGGGTTTATGAGAAATCGCTCCTGTCAAACCAATCTAATCAGTTTTTATGAAGAGGTAAGCTATAGGCTGGACCACGGTGAGTCATTGGACGTGGTATATCTCGATTTTTCCAAAGCGTTTGATACCGTGCCGCACAAGAGGTTGGTACACAAAATGAGAATGCTTGGTCTGGGGGAAAATGTGTGTAAATGGGTTAGTAACTGGCTTAGTGATAGAAAGCAGAGGGTGGTTATAAATGGTATAGTCTCTAACTGGGTCGCTGTGACCAGTGGGGTACCGCAGGGGTCAGTATTGGGACCTGTTCTCTTCAACATATTCATTAATGATCTGGTAGAAGGTTTACACAGTAAAATATCGATATTTGCAGATGATACAAAACTATGTAAAGCAGTTAATACAAGAGAAGATAGTATTCTGCTACAGATGGATCTGGATAAGTTGGAAACTTGGGCTGAAAGGTGGCAGATGAGGTTTAACAATGATAAATGTAAGGTTATACACATGGGAAGAAGGAATCAATATCACCATTACACACTGAATGGGAAACCACTGGGTAAATCTGACAGGGAGAAGGACTTGGGGATCCTAGTTAATGATAAACTTACCTGGAGCAGCCAGTGCCAGGCAGCAGCTGCCAAGGCAAACAGGATCATGGGGTGCATTAAAAGAGGTCTGGATTCACATGATGAGAGCATTATACTGCCTCTGTACAAATCCCTAGTTAGACCGCACATGGAGTACTGTGTCCAGTTTTGGGCACCGGTGCTCAGGAAGGATATAATGGAACTAGAGAGAGTACAAAGGAGGGCAACAAAATTAATAAAGGGGATGGGAGAACTACAATACCCAGATAGATTAGCGAAATTAGGATTATTTAGTCTAGAAAAAAGACGACTGAGGGGCGATCTAATATCCATGTATAAGTATATAAGGGGACAATACAAATATCTCGCTGAGGATCTGTTTATACCAAGGAAGGTGACGGGCACAAGGGGGCATTCTTTGCGTCTGGAGGAGAGAAGGTTTTTCCACCAACATAGAAGAGGATTCTTTACTGTTAGGGCAGTGAGAATCTGGAATTGCTTGCCTGAGGAGGTGGTGATGGCGAACTCAGTCGAGGGGTTCAAGAGAGGCCTGGATGTCTTCCTGGAGCAGAACAATATTGTATCATACAATTATTAGGTTCTGTAGAAGGACGTAGATCTGGGGATTTATTATGATGGAATATAGGCTGAACTGGATGGACAAATGTCTTTTTTCGGCCTTATTAACTATGTTACTATGTTACTATGTTATAAGTAGTATTGAGCATTCCGATACTGCAAGTATCAGGTATCGGCCGATATTTGCTGTATCGGAATTCCGATACCGAGTTCCGATATTTTTGTGATATCGGAAATCGGAATCGGAAGTTCCTAGTCATCTTTGGCGTGTGCGGTGCGTGTGGTTCCCAGGGTCTGGAGGAGAGGAAACTCTCCTTCAGGCCCTGGGATCCATATTAATGTAAAAAATAAAGAATAAAAATAAAAAATATGGATATACTCAACCCTCCGGCGAACCGTGGCTGTCACCTCTGCGAGCGTCTGCCTCCGTTCCTGAGAATGCAGAGAGTGAAGGACCTTCGATGACGTCGCGGTCACATGAGCGGTCAGGTGACCGGTCACCTGACTGCGACGTCATCGAAGGTCCTTCACTCTCTGCATTCTTATGAACGGAGGGAGATGCTCGCAGCGGTGACAGCCAGGGTTCGTCAGAGGGTGAGTATATCCATATTTTTTATTTTTATTCTTTATTTTTTACATTAATATGGATCCCAGGGCCTGAAGGAGAGTTTCCTCTCCTTCAGACCCTGGGAACCATCCAGGATACATTCCGATATTTGTGTCCCATTTACTTGCATTGGTATCGGGTATCGGTATCGGCAATATCCGATATTTTTTGGATATCGGCCAATACCATCCGATACCGATCCTTTCAAATATCGGAAGGTATCGCTCAACACTACTTATAAGTCAACTGCCATAAAGAAAAAATAGAGAAATACTGAAATTGCCATTTTTAGTCTAAGAAACTCTAAGGCCGGCCTCACACTCAGCGTATAAAAATATGGTCCGTAATTTACGGCCATAATACCCAGAAAAGTCCCCAAAATAGTGATCCGTATGTCATCCGCAGGCAGGATGTGTCAGCGTATGTTGTGCATGGCATCCTCCGTATGTAATCCGTATGGCATCCGTACTGCGAGATTCTCTCGCAGGCTTGCAAAACCGACATACGGACATACAATGGATCCATGGGCTCAAATAATTGTAAAAACATATATACTGTCTACATATATATATATATATAAATATATATATATATGTCAGTGAGACACATATATATATATATATATTAACCCCTTTACCCCCAAGGGTGGTTTGCACGTTAATGACCGGGCCAATTTTTACAATTCTGACCACTGTCCCTTTATGAGGTTATAACTCTGGAACGCTTCAACGGATCCCAGTGAATCTGACATTGTTTTCTCGTGACATATTGTACTTCATGACAATGGTAAAAATTCTTTGATAGTACCTGCGTTTATTTGTGAAAAAAACGGAAATTTGGCGAAAATTATGAAAATTTCGCAATTTTCCAACTTTGAATTTTTATGCAATTAAATCACAGATATATGTCACACAAAATACTTAATAAGTAACATTTCCCACATGTCTACTTTACATCAGCACAATTTTGGAACCAAAATTTTTTTTTGTTAGGGAGTTATAAGGGTGAAAAGTTGACCAGCAATTTCTCATTTCTACAACACCATTTTTTTTTAGGGACCACATCTCATTTGAAGTCATTTTGAGGGGTCTATATGATAGAAAATACCCAAGTGTGACACCATTCTAAAAACTACACCCCTCAAGGTGCTTAAAACCACATTCAAGAAGTTTATTAACCCTTCTGGTGCTTCACAGGAATTTTTTGAATGTTTAAATAAAAATGAACATTTAACTTTTTTTCACAAAAAATTTAATTCAGCTCCAATTTGTTTTATTTTACCAAGGGTAACAGGAGAAAATGGACCGCAATCATTGTTGTACAATTTGTCCTGAGTACGCCAATACCCCACATGTGGGGGTAAACCACTGTTTGGGCGCATGGCACAGCTCGGAAGCGAAGGAGCGCCATTTGACTTTTCAATGCAAAATTGACAGGAATTGAGATGGGACACCATGTTTCGTTTGGAGAGCCCCTGATGTGCCTAAACATTGAAACCCCCCACAAGTGACACCATTTTGGAAAGTAGACCCCCTAAGGAACTTATATAGAGGTGTGGTGAGCTCTTTCACCCACCAAGTGCTTCACAGAAGTTTATAATGTAGAACCGTAAAAATAAAAAATCATATTTTTTCACACAAATTATCTTTTCGCCCCCAATTTTTTATTTTTCCAAGGGTAAGAGAAGAAATTGGACCCCAATAGTTGTTGTACAATTTGTCCTGAGTAAGCTGATATCCCATATGTGGGGGTAAACCACTGTTTGGGCGGATGGGAGAGCTCGGAAGGGAAGGAGCGCCGTTTGACTTTTCAATGCAAAATTGACAGGAATTGAGATGGGATGCCATGTTGCGTTTGGAAAGCCACTGATGTGCCTAAACATTGAAACCCCCCACAAGTGACACCATTTTGGAAAGTAGACCCCCTAAGGAACTTATCTAGAGGTGTGGTGAGCACTTTGACCCACCCAGTGCTTCACAGAAGTTTATAATGCAGAACCGTAAAAATAAAAAAATCATATTTTTTCACAAAAATTATCTTTTCGCCCCCAATTTTTTATTTTTCCAAGGGTAAGAGAAGAAATTGGACCCCAATAGTTGTTGTACAATTTGTCCTGAGTGCGCTGATACCCCATATGTGGGGGTAAACCACTGTTTGGGCGGATGGGAGAGCTCGGAAAGGAAGGAGCGCCGTTTGACTTTTCAATGCAAAATTGACAGGAATTGAGATGAGACGCCATGTTGCGTTTGCAGAGCCCCTAATGTACCTAAATAGTAGAAACCACTCACAAGTGACACCATTTTGGAAAGTAGACCCCCTAAGGAACTTATCTAGATGTGTGGTGAGCGCTTTGACCCACCAAGGGCTTCACAGAGGTTTATAATGGAGAGCCGTAAAAATAAAACAAAAATTTTTTCCCACAAAAATTATTTTTTAGCCCCCAGTTTTGTATTTTCCCGAGGGTAACAGGAGAAATTGGACCCAAAAATGTGTTGTCCAATTTGTCCTGAGTGCGCTGATACCCCATATGTGGGGGGAAACCACTGTTTGGGCGCATGGGAGGGCTCGGAAGGGAAGGAGTGCCATTTGAAAGCAGACTTAGATGGAATGGTCTGCAGGCGTCACATTGCGTTTGCAGAGCCCCTAATGTACCTAAACAGTAGAAACCCCCCACAAGTGACACCATTTTGGAAAGTAGACCCCCTAAGGAACTTATCTAGATGTGTGGTGAGCGCTTTGACCCACCAAGGGCTTCACAGAGGTTTATAATGGAGAGCCGTAAAAATAAAACAAAATTTTTTTCCCACAAAAATTATTTTTTAGCCCCCAGTTTTGTATTTTCCCGAGGGTAACAGGAGAAATTGGACCCAAAAATGTGTTGTCCAATTTGTCCTGAGTGCGCTGATACCCCATATGTGGGGGGAAACCACTGTTTGGGCGCATGGGAGGGCTCGGAAGGGAAGGAGTGCCATTTGAATGCAGACTTAGATGGAATGGTCTGCAGGCGTCACATTGCGTTTGCAGAGCCCCTAATGTACCTAAACAGTAGAAACCCCCCACAAGTGACCCCATATTGGAAACTAGACCCCCCCGGGAACTTATCTAGATGTGTTGTGAGAACTTTGAACCCCAAGTGTTTCACTACAGTTTATAACGCAGAGCCGTAAAAATAAAAAATCTTTTTTTTCCCACAAAAATTATTTTTTAGCCCCCAGTTTTGTATTTTCCCAAGGGTAACAGGAGAAATTGGACCCCAACAGTTGTTGTCCTATTTGTCCTGAGTACGCTGATACCCCATATGTTGGGGTAAACCCCTGTTTGGGCACACGGGTGAGCTCGGAAGGAAAGAAGCACTGTTTTACTTTTTCAACGCAGAATTGGCTGGAATTGAGATCAGACGCCATGTCGCTTTTGGAGAGCCCCTGATGTGCCTAAACAGTGGAAACCCCCCAATTATAACTGAAACCCTAATCCAAACACTCCCCTAACCCTAATTCCAACGGTAACCCTAACCACACCTCTAACCCTGACACACCCCTAACCCTAATCCCAACCCTATTCCCAACTGTAAATGTAATCTAAACCCTAACTGTAACTTTAGCCCCAACCCTAACTGTAGCCCTAACCCTAGCCCTAACCCTAGCCCTAACCCTAGCCCCAACCCTAACCCTAGCCCTAGCCCTAACCCTAGCCCTAACCCTAGCCCTAACCCTAGCCCTAACCCTAGCCCTAACCCTAACCCTAGCCCTAACCCTAGCCCTAACCCTAACCCTAGCCCTAACCCTAACCCTAGCCCTAACCCTAGCCCTAACCCTAGCCCTAGCCCTAACCCTAGCCCTAACCCTAGCCCTAACCCTAACACTAGCCCTAACCCTAGCCCTAACCCTAGCCCTAACCCTAGCCCTAATGGGAAAATGGAAATAAATACATTTTTTTATTTTTCCCTAACTAAGGGGGTGATGAAGGGGGGTTTGATTTACTTTTATAGCGGGTTTTTTAGCGGATTTTTATGATTGGCAGCCGTCACACACTGAAAGACGCTTTTTATTGCAAAAAATATTTTTTGCGTTACCACATTTTGAGAGCTATAATTTTTCCATATTTTGGTCCACACAGTCATGTGAGGTCTTGTTTTTTACGCGACGAGTTGACGTTTTTATTGGTAACATTTTCGGGCACGTGACATTTTTTGATCGCTTTTTATTCCGATTTTTGTGAGACAGAATGACCAAAAACCAGCTATTCATGAATTTCTTTTGGGGGAGGCGTTTATACCGTTCCGCGTTTGGTAAAATTGATAAAGCAGTTTTATTCTTCGGGTCAGTACGATTACAGCGACATCTCATTTATATCATTTTTTTATGTTTTGGCGCATTTATACGATAAAAACTATTTTATAGAAAAAATAATTATTTTGGCATCGCTTTATTCTCAGGACTATAACTTTTTCATTTTTTTGCTGATGATGCTGTATGGTGGCTCGTTTTTTGCGGGACAAGATGACGCTTTCAGCGGTACCATGGTTGTTTATATCTGTCTTTTTGATCACGTGTTATTCCACTTTTTGTTCGGCGGTATGATAATAAAGCGTCGTTTTTTGCCTCGTTTTTTTTTTTTTTTTTCTTACGGTGTTTACTGAAGGGGTTAACTAGTGTGCCAGTTTTATAGGGCGAGTCGATACGGACGCGGCGATACTAAATATGTGTACTTTTATTGTTTTTTTTTTTTTTTATTTAGATGAAGAAATGTATTTATGGGAATATTTTTTTTTTTTTTTCATTATTTAGGAATATTTTTTTTTAATTTTTTTTACACATTTGGAAAATTTTTTTTTTACTTTTTTACTTTGTCCCAGGGGGGGACATCACAGATCAGTGATCTGACAGTTTGCACAGCACTCTGTCAGATCACTGATCTGACATGCAGCAGTGCAGGCTTCACAGTGCCTGCTCTGAGCAGGCTCTGTGAAGCCACCTCCCTCCCTGCAGGACCCGGATCCGCGGCCATCTTGGATCCGGGACCTGGAGCAGGGAGGGAGGGCGGCAAGACCCTCGCAGCAACGCGATCACATCGCGTTGCTGCGGGGGTCTCAGGGAAGCCCGCAGGGAGCCCCCTCCCTGCGCGGTGCTTCCCTGCACCGCCGGCACATCGCGATCATCTTTGATCGCGGTGTGCCGGGGGTTAATGTGCCGGGGGCGGTCCGTGACCGCTCCTGGCACATAGTGCCGGATGTCAGCTGCGATAGGCAGCTGACACCCGGCCGCGATCGGCGCCGCTCCCCCCGTGAGCGCTGCCGATCGCATATGACGTACTATTGCGTCCTTGGGAAGTAGGGCCCACCCCCCATGGACGCAATAGTACGTCTGATGGCAGAAAGGGGTTAATATATCATACAGCGCTAGATAGCTTAAAAGCCGGTAATTCAATTGCTGGCTTTTGCTATCTCCTTCTCAAACCCGACATGATATGAGACATGGTTTACATACAGTAAACCATCTCATATCCTTTTTTATGCATATTCCACACTAATAATGTTAGTAGTGTGTATGTGCAAAATTTGGGCGCTCTAGCTATGAAATTAAAGGGTTAAATCGCGGAAAAAATTGGCGTGGGCTCGCGCGCAATTTTCTCCGCCAGAATGGTAAAGCCAATGACTGAGGGCAGATATTAATAGCCTGGAGAGGGTCCATGGTTATTGGCCCCCCCAGGGCTAAAAACATCTGCCCCCAGCCACCCCAGAAAAGGCACATCTGGAAGAAAGATGGCACAGTCTAAAGAAAGCGGAAGGAGATGAGTGAGAGGCCAAGATATGCACTGTGCATGCCCATGAATCCCAGGCCCGCAGTGTCTTCACATTTATTCACACTGTGGGCCTGCGATTCATGGGCATGCGCAGTGCATATCTTGGCCTCTCACTCATCTCCTTCCCCCTTCTTCAGACTGTGCCACATCACGGCCGTGGCATATTATTTGGGATCAGCTGACGCAGCACATTCTGCAGAAGGTGGAAGGAGATGAGTGAGAGGCGAAGATATGCACTGCGCATGCCCATGAATCCCAGCTCCGCAGTGTGAATAAATATGAAGGCACTGCAGGCCTGGGATTCATGGGCATGCGCAGTGCATATATTGGCCTCTCACTCATCTCCTTCCGCCGTCCTCAGACTGTGCGGCATTACGGCCGTGGCTTGTGATTAGGGATCAGCTGACGGTGCACAGTCTGAAGAAGGCGGAAGGAGATGAGTGACAGGCAAAGATATGCACAGTGCATGGCCATGAATCCCAGGCCTGCAGTTTGAATAAATCAGAAGACACTGCAGAGCGGGATCTTTGGCAGGGCGGCCACACAGGCGCAGCCAGCCTGACAACTAATGATGTCTGAAGATGGGCAGTGCTAACTGCGCATGGCCAAGGGATAACATAACAGCGCAGGTTCCGGGACAGATTCAAACAATGCTGAGGAGGTGGTGCATGGTGCCAAGGGGGTGTGAATGACAGCTGTGCTGCGTCTCATTAAGAAGGAAAGTCGTGGCTCTGGGACGGTTTCACGGTATGAGGGGACACATTTTATAAGTGTTAACTTCAGCGTGTGCAAGGAACATAATTAAAAGAGCCACCTTTTCCTTGCAGTGTTTGGGGGTGAGTCCATTCCTCCTCATGGTGCCCCTGGAAAAAACCTGCTGCTGCAGGCCAAACTGAACGCGGACAAATCCTGTTGTAAATCTTTTGTGACAGGCAGAACTGAAGGTGTAATCTTCAAACTTTTATAGACAACAACTACAGGAAGGCCTGGCTGTCACAAATAAGAATATGATGAAGAAGAAGAATATGAAGAAGATGAAGAAGTTGATTATGAAGAAGAATAATAGTTGAATAAAAAGAAAATGAAGAATGTAAAAAAAAAATAATACGAAGAAGGTGAAGAAGAAGAAGATGAATAAGGTGAAGGAGAAGTTGATGGAAAAGATGATGCTGCTGAGGATGATGAAGAAGAAAGTGTGGGAGAAGTTAAAAAGAAGGTGAACAGCATGGATGTAGTGAAACATAAATATCTGACTAAATATAAAAAATCGCAACATTGTCAAAAGCTTTGTAACTCCGAACGTCTTAAAAAAAAATTACTGCTATTCCATTTGATTGGGCTAAACCTCTATGCCTTTAATGTCTCATTCACCTCCCCAATACATCCTACATTATTCTTAGTTGTTTTCCTTCATGTAGGATTAACCTACAAGGAAAGAAAGTGTATATTTTAATTCCGATATTTTTGTCCCATTGACTTGCATTGATATCGGGTATCGGTATCGGCGATATTTGATATTTTTTTAATATAGGCCGATCCAATCCGATACCGATACTTCCAGATATTGGAAGGTATCACTCAACACTAATGTTTTATTGTGCTCCTGTAAAAGTGGCGTAAGACTGACAACATTGTTCACAGTAGTGACCTGGGAGTCAGAAATGCTTCCAGGGTTCTTCTCTATGATGTCCCCATGTCATTTAAGCACTGTTCCCATCGATTTCCATTTTTATACCCTAAAATGACAACTGGGGGGCTGTGGCAAAAATGCTAGTTTCTTATAGAATTACGTTTGGCTCATTGCTTGGGTTGAGCACCCGAGCATTCCAATTTGATCGACCTGAGCAATGAGCACCCAAGCATTTTATTGCTCACCCATCACTAGTCATAAGTATTCAGATCCTTTGCTCATACACTCATTTTTAAGTCACGTGCTGTCCATTCCCTCCTTGAGATGGATCTGCTCCTTCATTGGAGTCAAGCTGTGTTAAATAAAACTGGTAGGACTTAATTTATAAAGGCACACATACGTCTATATAAGACCTCACAGCTCACACTGCATATCAGACCAAGTGAGAATTATAAGGTCAAAGGAACTGGCTAAGGAGCTCAGAGACAGAATTGTGGCAATGCATACATCTGGCCAAGATTACAAAAGAATTTCTGCAGCACTCAAGGTTCCTAAGAGCACAGTGGCATCCATAATCGTTAAATGGAAGAAGTTTGGGACCAACAGAAGTCTTCCTAGATCTGGCCATCCAGCCAAACTAAGCAATTGTGGGAGAAGAGCTCTGATGAGAGAGGTAAAGAAGAACCCCAAGATAACTGTGACTGAGCTCCACAGATGCAATAGGGAGATGGGAGAAAGTCACACAAAGTCATCTATCACTGCAGCCCTCCACCATTTGGACCTTTATGGCAGAGTGGCCCAACGGAAGCCTCTTCTCAGTGCAAGACATATGAAAGCCTGCACAGAGTTATCCAAAAACACATGAAGGACTCCCAGACTATGATAAATAAGAGTCTCTGGTCTCATGAGATGAAGATGGACCTTTTTGGTGACAATTCTAAGTGGTATTTGTGGAGAAAACCATGCACTGCTCATCACCTGCCCAATACAATCCCAACAGTGAAACATGCTGGTGGCAGCACCATGCTTTGGGGATGTTCTTCAGCTGCAGAGAGGAAAACTGGTTGCAATTAAAGGAAGCATGAATCTGGCAAAGTACAGAGATATCCTGGATGAAAACTTCTACCAGAGTGCTCTGGACCTCCGACTTGGCCAAAGGTTCACCTTCCAACAAGATAATGACCCTAATCACACAGCTCAAATAACAAAGAAGTGGCTTCAGAAAAACTCTGTGACCATTCTTGAGTGGCCCAGCCAGAGCCCTGACCTAAACCCAATTGAGCATCTCTGTAGAGACCTGAAAATGGCTGTCCACCAACGTTCACCATCCAGCATAACGGAACTGGAGAGGATCTGCAAGGAAGAATGGCAGGTGTGAAAAACTTGTTGCATCATACCCAAGAAGACTCATGGCTGTACTAGCTCAAAAGGGTTCTTCTACTAAATACAGAGCAAAGTGTCTGACTACTTATGACCAAGTGATATTTGTTTTTCTTTTTTTAAAATTAAAAAAATTACTACATTTTCTGTTTTTTTTCAGTCAAGATGGGGTGCAGAGTGTACATTAATGAAAAAAATGAACTTTTTTTTGAATTTATCAAATGGCTGCAATGAAACAAAGATCTCTGAATACTTTCCATACCCACTGTATGGTATAAAAACGTAACAAACAAAAACAATGACAGAACTGCATTTTTTACACCATTTTACTTTGAATTTTCCCCATGCTTCGGTACATTATATGCTAAAATAAATAGTCTTTAAAAACAAAAACTGTGTTGCAAAAAACAAGCCCTTAACTGACTTTGTCAACAGAAAAATAAAAAAAAACTATGGCTCTAGGTAGAAGGGGAGGCAAAGTTGAAAAGCAAAAAGAAAAATAGTTAATAGTTAATAGTTAAATAGTTAATAGTTAAACAGTTAATATTTCTTTTAGTAAATACCTGAATACAGATTAAAATTCAATATAAATAGAATTAAAATTGATCAACTTTTACATTTAAAATTCTACTAAATCCATTGTTTATATACAAAATCTAAATATTTTTTACAGATGATACTTCTTAAAATCACATTACATATGTGCATAAACTACATAAGTGAAAGCCTTAGCAATACCTGACTAAAGTTTAAAGAATATGAATACACGTAATGTATTGCTTAACAAATTCAACATGACAAGTAAGTATATGTACTGTTGCTCTGTATTTAAAAATAACAGAAGATATGTAAATGTGCAAAGACATATGACAATACCAATTAATGTTCCTTTGTTGTAATTTTAATAGTCTAGCACTCTATTTGTATAATTTATCTCTTATCTTAAGTTAGCAAGTAACATGAAAAGAGATATAAGTAGACAAGGCATTACGGATTCATTGAGGGATGAGCAGAATTATAACTTGGAAGAGTAGCCACAAGAACTCCCCAATGTAACAGCTTGCAGGCTTTTTAGTTTCCAGCTTTGCTATTGCCCTCAGCACCAATTATATGGAGGTAAGTCAAGTTGTGTAAATAGAAAATGCAAATTCAGCCATTTTCTTGATGTATATGGTTGGAGGTTAACTTATATTTAGCAGTAAAATAAAGTAACCGGAGCATATTTTACACTAAGATAAATAGTAAAAGTAGATGATAACACCACTGTATAATAAGTAGATCTGTTATTATGCACTTGAAAAAAAAATTGCCATCAATTTAACGTCTTCTTAACCAGTGCCATATATAAATGGCTCTTCAGGAGCTGCGTTCCTGCAGACCACCACGTATATACAGCACAATTATCGCGTGGACTCATGCTGAGCATTTCCGCTATCAAGTAAAGGTTTCAGCTTTAAGTGAGAGCTGACATTCTGCAGCGACATCCGCAATCATTAATAGCACTGATTGTTGGCGTTTAACCCCTGCGATTCCGCTGTCAATAGTGACAGGGATATTGTGGGACACCAAAGAAGCTACCTTTATGCTAGCATTTGTTACAACGTGATGCAATCGCGTTGATGAGAAGTGACTTGTCTGTAACTCCAGTGTTTCATGGAGCTGCGCGGAGGTCACTTTTCAATAAAAATGTATGTTATCCTAGTTCTGGCTCTCATAGACCTACATTGAGAGTTTGCTATGTAGCGTCTGACTTCTGGCTAATCAGAAGCAGCACTTACAAGATGGTGTCATGGGACCAGAATGGCACTGTAATACAATGAAGATGCTGGAGGGAGAGTATATGACTTGGAGGCAGAGGGGCTGAAATTTAAAGTGCAACTCCAGCACTGAAAAAAACATGCTGGTGTGATGCTTTAAAAAGATAAATGAATGTAACATGAAAAACTAATTTAAACAGTCAATTTCCCTTTAAACACTTAGCTTTTTCTTTTTTTAGAGAAAGTCACATGAGCATATGGTGCTCTGAGATCTTGCCCTCACAGTACTGGTATGAGTCTGCTGTCTACTTTCTTGGCTCTCATTCCAGTCAGAATGCACTGTTTTAGAGAGGACTCTATATCTGCTTTTCTTTCTGTCCTTTAGTCTGCTTGCTTTGTTTTCTGGGCAGCAGCATTGTGAAGCAGGTCATTTGGTTGATATCTCTTCCCTGCTTGCTAGATGGCTGTATATTCTGTGCTTTGATGGCCATGGAGGAGATCCATATCCAAATGATTTGAATGCTGGTGCAGCTGCTAAGTTTCAAAATAAAAAATGCTGTCTTTTTGAATTGCTGCTCCATGCTGCTTTTCTAAATGTCTCTATCATAGCATGCCTCCTAAAAAAAGGATAGTATCACATCCCTTGCTTGGATGATAACATTTCTATAGAAGAGTGGATTTGTAAAGGGTGTGAGGCAGTGACCTGTGTCACAGGTAGGGGTCACCGTTTGTGCTCCCCAGGATGGGCACGTAAGGGTAGTGATGTCATGAGATGGTATTGCAGTCACAGGTGTAGCTGTGATTGCAATGGTGAAGCAGTGACCGATGCCACAATTAGGAATCACCGTGTTTTCTCCCAAGGTTGTGCATGGAGGTGTATAAAGTCCATAGGGGTGCATGACAGTCACGAGCGTAGCTGTGACTGCAGTGCAGACTGATAATAAAAAGAAGTGTAGTCTTGAACATGCTAGTGTCCAAGACAGATGTAGGAAAAATCTGCTCTGGAATGTGTTTTGAAACTGACTGCAGTATGTTAGTTGTGCAGTCCGTTTCATTTCCGGTCCGGGTTTTCCATGTGGCTTGAGGCCACAAGTTTCTATGTTAAAAGCCTTGTAGTATACAGTCAGGTGTATCAGGGTCAGTGTCAGTGTCCGGCTGGTGTTTGGAGGAGAGCAAGAGGTTCTGCGGAGCTGTGTCCGTGTGTGGTGACATAGGGCAGAGCAATGCCAAACAGCTAGGGGAGCTGATATGCCTGGCATCCACAGCTAACACAGCGCTGCATTCACCCACAGGAACTGATCAGAGGAGGTCCAGTGTGCATAATGACCACAAACCAGTGGAGTAAAGCTGTGAGTAAAAGCTGTGTATAGGAGAATGAAACGGCGTGCAGTCACCCATGGAAACTTGACACAGGGAAGTCCTGCCTGTTTAGGGACTGTGATTTAAAGCCGTGTACCATGCAATCTAATGAAGTGAAGCTGTGTGTAAGAGACCTTGATACCGCGTGCAGTCGTCCACGGAAACTGGACACAGGGAAGTGCGGCGTATTTAGGGACTGTGATTTAAAGTCATGTACTATGTATTGCTATGGACTCGTGTGAACTGAACACTAATGAGATGTACTTTTCTGAATTTGAACTTTAATGCTTTGAAGATAACACAAATTAAAGAGACTTGAGACTTTTTTATGTTTGAATTTTGTGGATCACTGCCTCTTCACAGCGTAACTGAGCTACAGGTGCACTACAAGTGTTATTTACAATATCACAATATTTTTCACAAAACACAGTAAATGTGTAATTATTATTAATTTACATACTAAGCACAACTTCATGTTTACATATTGCACTACTGCTCCTTTTTTATCTTTATCTGTCTCTAGGCATCCAGCTTCACATAGCTTAATGGGTGGTCCTATTGTTAGAACTACATTTCCTATCAGCCCTCAGTGTTGCAGACTATTAACCCCTTCATGACCCAGCCTATTTTGACCTTAAAGACCTTGCCGTTTTTTGCAATTCTGACCAGTGTCTCTTTATGAGGTAATAACTCAGGAACGCTTCAACGGATCCTAGCGGTTCTGAGATTGTTTTTTCGTGACATATTGGGCTTCATGTTAGTGGTAAATTTAGGTCAATAAATTCTGCGTTTATTTGTGATAAAAACGGAAATTTGGCGAAAATTTTGAAAATTTCGCAATTTTCACATTTTGAATTTTTATTCTGTTAAACCAGAGAGATATGTGACACAAAATAGTTAATAAATAACATTTCCCACATGTTTACTTTACATCAGCACAATTTTGGAAACAAAATTTTTTTTTGTTAGGAAGTTATAAGGGTTAAAATTTGACCAGCGATTTGTCATTTTTACAACGAAATTTACAAAACCATTTTTTTTAGGGATCACCTCACATTTGAAGTCAGTTTGAGGGGTCTATATGGCTGAAAATACCCAAAAGTGACACCATTCTAAAAACTGCACCCCTCAAGGTACTCAAAACCACATTCAAGAAGTTTATTAACCCTTCAGGTGCTTCACAGCAGCAGAAGCAACATGGAAGGAAAAAATGAACATTTAACTTTTTAGTCACAAAAATTATCTTTTAGCAACAATTTTTTTATTTTCCCAATGGTAAAAGGAGAAACTGAACCAAGAAAGTTGTTGTCCAATTTGTCCTGAGTACGCTGATACCTCATATGTGGGGGTAAACCACTGTTTGGGCGCACGGCAGGGCTTGGAAGGGAAGGAGCGCCATTTGACTTTTTGAATCAAAAATTGGCTCCACTCTTTAGCGGACACCATGTCACGTATGGAGAGCCCCCGTGTGCCTAAAAATTGGAGCTCCCCCACAAGTGACCCCATTTTGGAAACTAGACGCCCCAAGGAACTTATCTAGATGCATAGTGAGCACTTTGAACCCCCAGGTGCTTCACAAATTGATCCGTAAAAATGAAAAAGTACTTTTTTTTCACAAAAAAATTCTTTTAGCCTCAATTTTTTCATTTTCACATGGGCAACAGGATAAAATGGATCCTAAAATGTGTTGGGCAATTTCTCCTGAGTACACCAATACCTCACATGTGGGGGTAAACCACTGTTTGGGCACATGGTAAGGCTCGGAAGGGAAGGCGCGCCATTTGACTTTTTGAATGGAAAATTATTTCCATCGTTAGCGGACACCATGTTGCGTTTGGAGAGCCCCTGTGTGCCTAAACATTGGAGCTCCCCCACAAGTGACCCCATTTTGGAAACTAGACCCCCCAAGGAACTTATCTAGATGCATATTGAGAACTTTAAACCCCCAGGTGCTTCACAGAAGTTTATAACGCAGAGCCATGAAAATAAAAAATAATTTTTCTTTCCTCAAAAATGATTTTTTAGCCTGGAATTTCCTATTTTGCCAAGGATAATAGGAGAAATTGGACCCCAAATATTGTTGTCCTGTTTGTCCTGAGTACGCAGATACCCCATATGTGGGGGTAAACCACTGTTTGGGCGCACGGCAGGGCTCGGAAGGGATGGCACGCCATTTGGCTTTTTAAATGGAAAATTAGCTCCAATCATTAGCGGACACCATGTCACGTTTGGAGAGCCCCTGTGTGCCTAAACATTGGAGATCCCCCAGAAATGACACCATTTTGGAAACTAGACCCCCAAAGGAACTAATCTAGATGTGTGGTGAGGACTTTGAACCCCCAAGTGCTTCACAGAAGTTTATAACGCAGAGCCATGAAAAAAAAAAAAAATTATTTTCTCAAAAATGATCTTTTAGCCTGCAATTTTTTATTGTCCCAAGGGTAACAGGAGAAATTTGACCCCAAAAGTTGTTGTCCAGTTTCTCCTGAGTACGATGATACCCCATATGTGAGGGTAAATCACTGTTTGGGCACATGCCGGGGCTCGGAAGTGAAGTAGTGACGTTTTGAAATGCAGACTTTGATGGAATGCTCTGTGGGCGTCACGTTGCGTTTGCAGAGCCCCTGATGTGGCTTAACAGTAGAAACCCCCCACAAGTGACCCCATTTTGGAAACTAGACCCCGAAAGGAACTTATCTAGATGTGTGGTGAGCACTTTGAACCCCCAAGTGCTTCATAGAAGTTTATAATGCAGAGCCGTGAAAATAATAAATACGTTTTCTTTCCTCAAAAATAATTATTTAGCCCAGAATTTTTTATTTTCCCAAGGGTTACAGAAGAAATTGGACCCCAAAAGTTGTTGTCCAGTTTCTCCTGAGTACGCTGATACCCCATATGTGGGGGTAAACCACTGTTTGGGCACATGCCGAGGCTCGGAAGTGAAGTAGTGACGTTTTGAAATGCAGACTTTGATGGAATGCTCTGTGGGCGTCACGTTGCGTTTGCAGAGCCCCTGATGTGCCTAAACAGTAGAAACCCCCCACAAGTGACCCCATTTTAGAAATTAGACCCCCCAAGGAACTTATCTAGATATGTGGTGAGCACTTTGAACCCCCAAGTGCTTCACAGACGTTTACAACGCAGAGCCGTGAAAATAAAAAATCATTTTTCTTTCCTCAAAAATTATGTTTTAGCAAGCATTGTTTTTGATTCACAAGGGTAACAGGAGAAATTGGACCCCAGTAATTGTTGCGCAGTTTGTCCTGAGTATGCTGGTACCCCATATGTGGGGGTAAACCACTGTTTGGGCACACGTTAGGGCTCGGAAGTGAGGGAGCACCATTTGACTTTTTGAATACGAGATTGGCTGGAATCAATGGTGGCGCCATGTTGCGTTTGGAGACCCCTGATGTGCCTAAACAGTGGTAGCCCCTCAATTCTACCTCCAACACTAACCCCAACACACCCCTAGCCCTAATCCCAACTGTAGCCATAACCCTAAACACAACCGTAACCGCAACACACCCCTAACCACAACCCTAACCCCAACACACCCCTAACCATAACCACAACCCTAATTCCAACCCTAACCCTAAGGCTATGTGCCCACGTTGCGGATTCGTGTGAGATATTTTCGCACCATTTTTGAAAAATCCGCGGGTAAAAGGCACTGCCTTTTACCTGCGAATTTTCTGCGGATTTCCAGTGTTTTTTGTGCGGATTTCACCTGCGGATTCCTATTGAGGAACAGGTGTAAAACGCTGCGGAATCCGCACAAAGAATTGACATGCTGCGGAAAATACAACGCAGCGTTTCCGCGCGGTATTTTCCGCACCATGGGCACAGCGGATTTGGTTTTTCATATGTTTACATGGTACTGTAAACCTGATTGAACACTGCTGCGGATCCGCAGCCAAATCCGCACCGTGTGCACATAGCCTAATTCTAAAGGTATGTGCACACGCTGCGGAAAACACTGCGGATCCGCAGCAGTTTCCCATGAGTTTACAGTTCAATGTAAACCTACGGGAAACAAAAATCGCTGTGCCCATGCTGCGGAAAAACTGCACGGAAACGCAGCGGTTTACATTCCGCAGCATGTCACTTCTTTGTGCGGATTCCGCAGCGGTTTTACAACTGCTCAAATAGAAAATCGCAGTTGTAAAACCGCAGTGAAATGCGCAGAAAAACCGCGGTAAATCCGCCATAAATCCGCAGCGGTTTAGCACTGCGGATTTATCAAATCCGCAGCGGAAAAATCCGCAGAGGACCAGAATACGTGTGCACATACCGAAACCCTAACCCTAGCCCTAACCCTAACCCTACCCCTAGCCCTAACCCTAACCCTACCCCTAACCCTACCCCTACCCCTAGCCCTAACCCTAACCCTAACCCTACCCCTAACCCTACCCCTAACCCTAACCCTAACCCTATTCTAACATTAGTGGAAAAAAAAAATTTCTTTATTTTTTTATTGTCCCTACCTATGGGGGTGACAAAGGGGGGGGTCATTTATTATTTTTTTTATTTTGATCACTGAGATATAATCTATCTCAGTGATCAAAATGCACTTTGGAACGAATCTGCCGGCCGGCAGATTCGGCGGGCGCACTGCGCATGCGCCCGCCATTTTGGAAGATGGCGGCGCCCAGGGAGAAGACGGACGGGACCCCGGCTGGATCGGTAAGTATGATGGGGTGGGGGGGGACCACGGGGGGGGGGGGGATCGGAGCACGGGGGGGAATCGGAGTGCGGGAGGGGTGGAACGGAGCACGGGGGGCGTGGAACGGAGCACGGGGGGGCTGGAATGGAGCACGGGGGGGTGGAACGGAGCACCAGGGGGGTGGATCGGAGTGCAAGGGGGGTGATTGGAGCACGGGGGGAGCGGACAAGAGCACGGGGGGGAGCGGAGCACTGGACGGAGGGGAGCCGGAGCAGTGTACCGGCCAGATCGGAGGGCTGGGGGGGCGATCGGTGGGGTGGGGTGGGGGCACACTAGTATTTCCAGCCATGGCCGATGATATTTCAGCATCGGCCATGGCTGGATTGTAATATTTCACCCGTTATAATAGGTGAAATATTACAAATCGCTCTGATTGGCAGTTTCACTTTCAACAGCCAATCAGAGCAATCGTAGCCACGAGGGGGTGAAGCCACCCCCCCTGGGCTAAACTACCACTCCCCCTGTCCCTGCAGATCGGGTGAAATGGGAGTTAACCCTTTCACCCGATCTGCAGGGACGCGATCTTTCCATGACGCCGCATAGGCGTCATGGGTCGGAATGGCACCGACTTTCATGACGCCTACGTGGCGTCATGGGTCGGGAAGGGGTTAATAACCGGATTGTTTAGGGTTCAAATTTGCACATTGCAAGATTGCAGCACACATCATTATGTCACAATGTTGCAACCTTATTACATGCAGTAATCTGTTGCAGGCAAATCCTCGCCTATAGTTAAGAGATTGAAGATGTGCCGCGAGACAGTGGAAAAGAGAGGACTGGAAGGCAACTCGAAGAGAAAAGTTCAAATTCGTGTGAAAGCATGAATTTCAGGAAATTTTACTGGAACTCAATTCTCTGTGGATCTATCAGCTCATCTTTACTGCAGACCCATCCCTCCCAATCATATGTGGGTTTGGCTAGCACCACCACATTGAGTATCATCAAGCTATAGTAATGTAGAATTGCCTTTATTATTGTGTTCACTCTCTGCTTCTATACAGTACCCTGCCTGATTTTTTTCTCTGCTATCAATATCAGAATAGTTGCCTGTGTATTTCTACTTTTTTTGGCTAGTTTCTAGCAAAATGTAACTCCTTCACAGAACTCTACTTCCACAAAAAATCTTGTAATAAATAAGCAGTAAGGAGCTTAAGAGTCTTTTTTAGCTACTGCAGACAGATTAATGATGTAAATCTGCAAATGGAGCTATGTTGATACATATGACAGAGGCTGTATGCATCACAAGACAGCATTTGCAGTTTGTTATCATGAGGGAGTGCAGTAGAGTTGAACTCTGCTAGAAACTAGATAGCAATATGGTAAAGCCACACAGACAGTTACACTAATGGAGAAGGTTGAAGATAAAATACACCAAGTAAAGTACATTACACGTGCAGATAGAACACAGGAGCATAGAGTGTAATCTAAAAATAAAATACAATCTATGTCAAAGGTGAAGACAGAATTCCCCCCTGAGCCTTGAAAACTCCCTAGTACTCACGATGTGTGTGGCTGGGCTCTGGTGCATCGGGAATTGGAGGAACTTGGTCAGCGGTGCCGGCGTGGGCAGCGGTCACTACATAAGCGCGTGCTCTGACAGGAGGAGACACGATGCTGAGCATTACATTTGCAGCGCTACCTGGGAGGTGAGCACGCATCCTGCACTACATTGAAGGGACAAGTGGTGAGTGCTCTGCAAAATTGGGCACCACGTTCCCCTATCTAGAAGACACCTACCCTACCGGTGCTTGTGATTTGGAGGGTCCGGCCCCCCTCCTTCCTGTTGCCTCTGTGGGTGCTGCAGGCCCCCCTGGTGCATAGAGCTCTACTATAACCTGGCTACTGTTACATCTGCTACCATGAGCACCTCATGCATTTAAGGCTGTCTCATAACATCACATAAACAATTCCTGCCGGCTCTGCTATTTCTGTGATTGGAACTTGGTATTATTTCATATTATAATTTTGGCTACTTTGCTGCCTCTCATTTCTGTCAGCTATGCAGCACTCCAAGGGATCAGGAACTGCTAATAGACTAAAAAAATACGCCAGAGAGGACCCTTCGGATGTTGTGCGAACCCTTAGGAATAACCCCTCGCAGGCTCAATGTAAAGGCCATCCTTCAGATAGTAATGAGGAGGTGGAACAAGATGAGTTACCCTCAAACAGGCCTCTGAACAATTAATGCAGGCTATCTCCTTAACCAGATCTTCTCTTACTGAAAAAATAGAAGATGTGCACAATGAGGTGGTCCGTCTGAGTAAAGATATGCAAACCATGGGAGGATGCATCACGGAGATGGAAACAAGAGTATCACAAATAGAGGACACCATTTCGCCCATGGAGGCTAAATTGACAAGGGTGGCTGGCTCCATAAATGCCTGGAAACAAAAAGCGGATGATTTGGAGTATAGATTGCGTCAGAATAATATCCGAATTATTGGTCTGCCGGAACACTCGGAGGGCCAGCGACCTGAGGAATTTCCAGAGGATTGGCTTAAGACTTCTCTGGGAGGTGAATTCTCCTCAACTTTCTCTGTGGAGAGAGCCCACAAGGTTCCCATGAAACCTCTCCCTCCTGGAGCTCCGCCGAGACCTTTTTTGGCACGTCTTCTTAACTGCAAGGACAGAGATGCTATTCTATGTCTGGCACGGCAGAAGAGCCCTATCAAATTCCACAGTGCCACAATTTCGATCTTTCCGGATTTCTCCATGGAGCTTCAGAAGCAGCAGACACGGTTCATGGAAATTAAGAAACAACTCAGAGACCGGAATGTTGTACACTCCATGATTTATCCATCTCGTCTGTGGGTTGTTCATGAGGGTTCTTCTATATTTTTCACTGATCCGGAGGAGATGGCTGAGTGGCTGCAGGTCCACAAGGTGTCCAATGTAAAGAAATCCTAATGTACTTGTGCGGATAATTATATAATGGAGCTGTTTATGTGGGTGTCTAACCTAACAACAATACCGGACACTGAACCTAGCGAGGGTATCCCCATTTTCACTTAATCATAGGGGCATGGGACTACGCTCCTACATTGTTTGGTTTTTGCTCTGTTTCTTCATTTATGTTTGTTTTATCTGTTCTGTAGGTAGAAATCACCGCCAACGAATCTCTCGCCCTCTATGTGTTGTCCCTAGACCATGCACAGACAATAATATTTACCATGTCTTGATGAGTGAGTATGGGATCTGAAATAATATGCATGACTTGGAATGTGCGTGGTATCAAGTCTCCCTGGAAAAAGATTAAGGTATTTTCGCAGCTCAAGCGCTACCATCCACATATTGTGGCGTTGGTAGAAACACATTTGACTAGAGACACTGCCCGGTGTGTACAGAAACCATGTGTACAATGGTCCATACACGTGTTTCACACTAGCTACTCAAGAAGAGTTTCACTGCTAATTCATAGAGACGTTAGATGGGAGGTGAGGGAGGCGAGGAGGGATTTTGAAGGTCGGATCGTCTTTGTGCATGCATTAATTAACTCTCGTGAATATGTCATATTATATGTTTACTACCCTCCTCCGGCTAAAATATCAATACTTCAGATGGCAATGAGCTTTGCCCTAAGTTTTCCAGATGCAAATGTCATCTGTATTTGGGATTTTAATTTAGTCATGAATAGCCGCCTTGATAGGCTGAGACTGGGTGAGATAGTTGGGGAGTCCTCCTCTCAGGCTCCATCCCAATTGGATTTATTTATTGAAGGAAGTGGATGGTTGGATCTGTGGAGAACGCATCACTCTGAGGTAAAAGGCTATACCTGTCACTCATCTACCAGACGTTCTCTCTCTCACCTAGACTACATATTTGGATCTGAGGGGTTGGCAGTATGGGTAGATAGTATTGAACATGGTAATAGGGGAATATCTGGCCACAGTCCGGTCATTCTTAAACTTAACCCCTTCATGACCTTGGGATTTTTCGTTTTTCCGTGTTCGTTTTTCACTCCCCTCCTTCCCAGAGCCATAACTTTTTTATTTTTTCGTCAATTTGGCCATGTGAGGACTTAGTTGTACTTTTGAACAACATCATTGGTTTTAGCATGTCATTTACAAGAAAGCGGGAAAAAAATTGCAAAAAAAGTGCAGTCCCACACTTGTTTTTAGTTTGGCTTTTTTGCTAGGATCACTATATGCTAAACTGACCTGCCATTATGATTCTCCAGGTCAGTACAAGTTCATAGACATCTAACATGACTAGGTTATTTTTTACCTAAAAGGTGAAAAAAATTTCCAAACTTTGCTAAAAAAAAAAAAATTGCGCCATTTTCCAATACTCATAGCGTCTCCATTTTTCATGATCTAGGGTCGGTTGAGAGCTTATTTTTTGCGTGCCGAGATGACATTTTTAATTATAGCATTTTGGTGCAGATACATTCATTTAATCGCCCGTTATTGCATTTTAATGCAATGTCGTGGCGACCAAAAAACGTAATTCTGGCATTTCGAATTTTTTTCTTGCTACGCCATTTAGCGATCAGGTTAATGCTTTATTTAATTGATAGATCGGGGGATTCTGAACGCGGTGATACCAAATATGTGTAGATTTGATTTTTTTTTTATTTATTTATTTTGATTGGGGCAAAAGGGGGGTGATTTAAACTTTTATATTTTTTTTATTTTTTTCACATTTTTTTAAAACTTTTTTAAAAACTTTTGCCATGCTTCAATAGCCTCCATGGGAGGCTAGAAGCAGGCACAGCACAATCACCTCTGCTACATAGCAGCGATCTGCTGTTCGCTGCTATGTAGCAGAAAATCAGGTGTGCTGTGAGCGCCGACCACAGGGTGGCGCTCACAGCTACCGGCGATCAGTAACCATAGAGGTCTGAAGGAATGGTTACAATGTACAAGCATCGCCGACCTCCGATCATGTGACGGGGGTCGGCGATGCCGTCATTTCCGGCCGCCCGGCCGGATGCGGTAGTTGAATGCCGCTGTCTGTGTTTGACAGCGGCATTTAACTAGTTAATAGGCGCGGGCAGATCGCGATTCTGCCTATTGCGGGCACATGTCAGCTGTTCAAAACAGCTGACATGTCCCGGCTTTGATGCGGGCTCACCGCCGGAGCCCGCATCAAAGCGGAGCTTCTGACCTCAGACGTACTATCCCGTCCGAGGTCAGAAAGGGGTTAAATATGGGCAAGCAAACAGAGGCATAGTTTGGAAATTGAATCCATTCTGGCTTAAATTAATAGACTCCAATGATAGAACTGTTGACCAGTTGAATTGCTTTATGTCGTCCCATCCGGAGCCCCAAAGCACCAACCTATTTTGGGATGCCCTTAAGACATATCTAAGGGGGTGTTTATCTTCTACAATATCTTACATAAAAAGGTGACCTCAAGGGAGGATGACGAGGTGGAACAACAACTAAAAGATTCTGCATATATATCTGATCCAACTAATGGTAATAGACTTGAGTGGCTAGCTTTCCAGAGGTTATATGTTCAGCATACAGAAACTAAATCTAAACGTAAACTATTTTTTACTCATCAATCCTATTTTGAATTGGGAAACCAAGCTAACAAATTTTTGGCTTTCTTGGTACACCAACATAGCGTATCCAATACTATATTACAGATTCGAACACCAGATGGATCATTGGTTTCCTCAACTGAGGAGATACTTCGCTGTTTTCATGATTATTACAACTCGCTATATACATCTAAGTGTGATTTTGATATTCTGGAAAACAAGGATTATTTATTGGATATAATGTTTCCCGTACTGAACTCAGCTCAGCTAGCCTTTATGGATGTGGAAATTACCCTAGAGGAGGTTGAACATGCTTTGAAGAATATGGCCTCTGGGAAGGCCCCTGGTCCAGACGGGCTTCCCATTGAATTATACAGGAAATATCGTGAAACGCTAGCGCCACTCTTGTTGAAATTGTTTCGGGGGATGTGGGAGGAGGGTTCTATGCCTGACACATTTTATGAGGCGAACATCATTATACTTAAAAAGGAGGGGAAAGACCCATTAGAATGTGGATCTTACCGGCCTATATCATTGGTAAATGTAGACTATAAAATCTTTACCAAAATCCTAGCGACTGAAGTCGATTATACTAGACCTTATACATCCGAACCAAACGGGCTTTATGCCGGGCAAAAATACTTCTATCAACATTAGACAAGTTCAGTCAGTAGTCCAATATAGCTCATTGGTACCAGACAACTCCTGGGCACTGGCATCGCTGGATGCGGCCAAAGCCTTTGACAAGTTTGAAAAAATATGGTTTTGGTGATAAATTCTTAAAGTGGGTGGCTCTTTTTTATATGAAACCCAGGGCCCGTATAATTGTAAATGGCTCCATTTCTAAACCCTTCTCATTATACAGAGGGACCCGCCAGTGGTGTCCCCTCTCCCCGGCCCTCTTCACCCTTGCAAAAGAGGCTCTGGCGATACGCATAAGGTCCTCTACCGACATTAAAGGTATAAATATAGCTGGTCGTGTGGACATCATTGGTCCATATGCTTATGACATGGTGATATTTATGGATAAGGAGGAGGAAACATTGCCGCAGGTAATTGCTACTATAGATAAATTTAGTAGATACTCAGGCCTATACATAAATTGCTACAAATCCACGTTGATGCCCCTCTCCCATATTCCAATGCCCGGCCTTGTGACCCTTTCCTCCCTCCCTATTGTACCCAGCTTCAAATATCTAGGCATACACATTTCTCAATATAGTAGATCCGACTTACAACTTAATATATTCCCATTGTTAGAATTAGCTAAATCTAAATTTGCAGCTTGGAACAAACTCCCACTATCTGTAGCCGGTCGTATCAACTTAATCAAAATTATATTGCTCCCAAAGCTCAGCTACTGTCTTCAACACAGTGCTGTGCTAATCCCTAAATCCTTCTTTGCAAATCTGAATTCTCAAATCACAACTTTCATATGGAGGAGATCTAGGCCCAAACTCAAACTATCTATGCTACAGAGACCAAAGCAGGGGTGTGTGTTATGTTCTGGTGGTTAGAACAAATAGTGGACCTGATAGTTAGAGCACCAGAAAAGACCTGATAGCACATTAATACAGGACAAGCTCTGGGAAGTGGAACCTCTGCTGACCGCAATCCCTAATCCTATCACGTACACTAGAAATAGCCGTGGAGCGCTCCTATCATGACCTAGGCGCCTCGTCACAGCCTCAGAACTAGCTAGCCCTAGAGATAGGAAAAATAAGCCTATCTTGCCTCAGAGAAAATTCCCCAAAGGAAAAGGCAGCCCCCCACATATATTGACTGTGAGTAAGATGAAATCACAAACACAGAGATGAAATAGATTTAGCAAAGAGAGGCCCGACTTACTAAACAGACAGAAGATAGGAAAGGTCACTTTGCAGTCAGCACAAAACCCTAAAAAAGCCACACAGAGAGTGCAGGGAAAAATACCTTCCGCACCGACTAACAGAGCGGAGGCGCCCCTCTGCGCTTCAGAGCTTCCAGCAAGCAAGGCAAAATTCACATAAGCATGCTGGACAGAAAAAATAGCAAACAAGAAAAAAGCAAAGCAAAACTTAGCTTCAGCTGGAGAAAACAAGTAACCAGGAAGATCCAGGAGCGAACTAGACCAATGCTACAACATTGACAGCTGGCATCGGACAAGGATCCAAGTGGAGTTAAATAGAGCATCCCACTAACGAATTAGCCTCGTCACCTGTGGAAGGAAACTCAGAAACACCCACAGGCATCAGAGAAAGTCCATGGACAGAACCAACCGAAGTACCATTCATGACCACAGGAGGGACCCCTAAAACAGAATTCACAACAGTACCCCCCCTTGAGGAGGGGTCACCGAACCCTCACGAGAGCCCCCAGGCAGACCAGGATGAGCCAAATGAAAGGCACAAACCAGATCGGCCGCATGAACATCAGAGGCAAAAACCCAGGAATTATCCTCCTGACCATAACCCTTCCACTTGACCAAGTACTGGAGTTTCCGTCTCGAAATACGAGAATCCAAAATCTTCTCCACCACATACTCCAACTCCCCCTCAACCAACACCGGAGCAGGAGGGTCAACGGATGGAACCACAGGCGCCACGTATCTCCGCAACAACGACCTATGGAACACATTATGGATGGCAAAAGAAGCTGGAAGGGCCAAACGAAATGACACAGGATTGATAACCTCAGAAATTTTATATGGACCAATGAAACGAGGCTTAAACTTAGGAGAGGAAACCTTCATAGGAACATAACGAGACGACAACCAAACCAAATCCCCAACACAAAGTCGGGGACCCACACAGCGCCAGCGGTTAGCGAAACGTTGAGCCTTCTCCTGGGACAATGTCAAATTGTCCACCACATGAGTCCAAATCTGCTGCAACCTAAGAGAAACGAGGATGGAAACCAGAATTGCAGAAAAACGGCGAAACCAAAGTAGCCGAGCTGGCCCGATTATTAAGGGCAAACTCAGCCAACGGCAAAAAGGACACCCAATCATCCTGATCAGCAGAAACAAAGCATCTCAGATATGTTTATAATGTCTGATTACTTCCTTCGGTTTGGCCATTTGTCTGAGGATGGAAAGCCGAGGAAAAAGACAAATCAATGCCCATCCTAGCACAAAAGGATCGCCAAAACCTCGAAACAAACTGAGAACCTCTGTCCGAAACGATGTTCTCCGGAATGCCATGTAAACGAACCACATGCTGGAAAAACAATGGCACCAAATCAGAGGAGGAAGGCAATTCAGACAAGGGTACCAAATGGACCATCTTAGAAAAGCGATCACAAACCACCCAAATGACTGACATCTTTTGAGAGACGGGGAGATCCGAAATAAAATCCATAGAAATATGCGTCCAGGGCCTCTTTGGGACCGGCAAGGGCAAAAGCAACCCACTAGCACGAGAACAGCAGGGCTTAGCCCGAGCACAAGTCCCACAGGACTGCACAAAAGAACGCACATCCCGTGACAAAGAAGGCCACCAAAAGGATCTAGCCACCAAATCTCTGGTACCAAAGATTCCAGGATGCCCAGCCAACACCGAACAATGAAGCTCAGAGATAACTCTGCTAGTCCATTTATCAGGGACAAACAGTTTCTCTGCTGGGCAACGGTCAGGTCTATCAGCCTGAAATTTTTGCAGCACCCGCCGCAAATCAGGGGAGATGGCAGACAAAATTATCCCCTCTTTGAGAATACCTGCCGGCTCAGAAACACCCGGAGAGTCAGGCACAAAACTCCTTGACAGGGTGTTAGGTCTCGAGTTCCCGCTTCTGCACAGGGGGAATCTCGAGCCATCTCCGCTGCGGTCTCCCATTCTTATCCAGCGGCAGTGGAGTCTGCTCAGCAGGGACGTCTGTCCCAGCGTCTTGCTCAATCTCACTCTGTAAAGAGAGTTACTGCTGCTTCTTCAGCTTCTGCCATTAAAGCCAGTGCTGGTCAGCAGCGAGCGGACTTCTCTGGGACTAAGTCCTTGTCTGCACACACTGAGCATGCCCAGGGCAAGATCTCCCGTTGGAGATCGAGGATCATGTGCTCAGGCCCTGCAGCACATTCCATTGGTCCTCTTGGCAGGTCTTGGAAGGGCAAAGTTTCTGTGGCCACTTCCTGTGCTGCAACTATATAAACTGCGCATGACCGCACGGCCATGCGCTAGTGTACATTTGCATACATGTGTTTGTTGTGAGTGCAAGTCGTCCTTGGATACCCCTTCCCTATTGAATGACTGTTCGCGGAAGGTGTATGGTTGCTATCTAGCGCCCAACTTATCCTACAGCACAAATCACACATTACAGCGTCCAGTTGCTGTGACCGCCAGTACGGCGCCGTGCACTTCCTCTGTGCTTTCCTTACCCAAGCCTGGGTGGTTAGTGGCGTTCGTCAGTGCGGCACCGCATGCACTCTTGTGCCCTAATATTGCTATTTAGCTTCCTTACACACCCAGTTGCGGTGTTGTGCCAGCAAGGGTCTAATCGGACTTCAATCCTAGTTGGGGTTGAGTTCGCTGACTACTTGCTCGCGCTCTATGTGCGGTACCGCGATCCTGTGACGCAACAGGATCGCTTCCTTCACGCTGGGTGAAGTCTAACCCACGTGTGTATACTTATGAGTACCGCCATATAGTCCGTCATTACTTGGCAGCAGGTTCCATCTCTGCACGGTGGACCCCGGGCTGCGAACGCACCATACTCTATCTGTCTCATTATTTGGTGCGTTCCGCTAGCCCTAACATTACACTAGCGTCAGGGTCTGGCTAGTAATGACGGACAAACAGCAATCCTTGCGGTATATCCAGCAGCTGGAGGGTAGGTTGGCGGCTCTTGAGAGCGCAACCTCAGCTGTGGATGTTACCGCAGTTGCTGTACAGGCTGCTAGCGTGGCTGCAGCAACCCTGTCCATTGCCACCCCTGCTCCGACATTTTCTCGCCTCCCGCTGCCAGAAAAATTTTCTGGTGATAGCAAATTTTGTAGGGGATTTGTGAGTCAGTGCTCTATTCACCTCGAGCTCCTGGCTGCACGTTTTCCCACAGAGCGGGCTAAGGTGGGATTTATAGTGTCTCTCTTGTCGGACAGGGCGTTGGAATGGGCTACGCCGCTGTGGGAGCGTGGCGATCATGTGGTGCAGAGTGCTCCGCTGTTTCTGAGCACTCTGAAACAGGTCTTTTTAGGACCTCAAGTCACCCATGATACTGCGCTCCAACTGCTGGCATTAACTCAGGGTGAGTCCTTGGTCAGTCATTTTGCCGTCCAATTCCGCACTTTAGCTTCTGAGCTGGATTGGTCGGATAAAGCTCTTATCCACATATTTTGGAGGGGCCTGGCTGACCACGTTAAGGACGCTCTGGCCACTAGGGAGATTCCTGCCACACTGGAGGAGTTAATAACTGTCTCCACTCGAATTGACCTCCGTTTTAACGAGCGGAGGTTAGAGCGAGCCCAGTGTAGGCAGAGGTTTCGGCTGGCTCCTACCTTCGCCAAACCTCTGGAATCTCCGGTCCTGGTTCCTGAGTCACATGAGGCCAGGGAAGTGTCACAAGCGGGATCTAAGTCCCGGACCGCTTGTGCACTCAAGGTCTGTCATGTTTGCCAGCAGTCAGGACATCTAGCCACCAGATGTTCTCAGCGGTCGAGGAAACGTCAGCGTCTAGTGGTAGTAGGTGGAGGTACACTAGACACGGCGACGTTTGCCTCTAAATTGTCCTTTAAGGGGACAATTACTATAGGCTCATTCTCCCACTCGGTAGAGCTCTGCGTGGATTCTGGGGCGGAGGGCAATTTTATGTCTTCTGCCTTTGCCCAACGTCACGCAATACCCCTGGTTATGCTAGCTCAACCAGTAACGGTACGAGTGGTGAATGGGTCGACACTGCCCTCACAGATAACACACCAGACCATCCCTTTTACTCTGTCCATGTCGCCATCTCATCAGGAGATTATATCTCTGCTTGTCATTCCTGAGGGAATTGATGAGGTCCTGTTGGGAATACCTTGGCTACGGTACCACTCTCCTCATATCGAGTGGTCCTCTGGCAGAATCCTGGGATGGGGCGAATCTTGTGGGGGTAGGTGTCAGAGGGAGTGCGTTCAGGTTGCTACTACAGAGGTACCCGCAGATCTTTCCTCTCTCCCCAAGCAGTATTGGTCTTATGCAGACGTGTTCTCCAAAAAGGCGGCGGAGATCCTTCCGCCCCATCGCCCCTATGACTGTCCTATTGATCTCTTGCCTGGTTCTGAGCCTCCCCGGGGTCGAGTCTATCCGCTATCTCTCCCGGAGACGGAGGCCATGTCACAGTACATCCAGGAAAATCTGGCAAGAGGATTCATTAGGAAGTCAGTGTCACCTGCTGGGGCAGGGTTCTTCTTCGTGCAGAAGAAGAATGGGGAACTACGTCCATGCATAGACTACAGGGGTCTTAACGCCATCACCGTTAAAAATAAGTATCCTTTGCTCTTGATATCTGAGCTCTTCGATAGGCTTCGGGGAGCAGAGGTATTTACTAAACTAGATCTGCGGGGTGCTTACAACCTGATTCGCATCCGTGAGGGGGACGAATGGAAGACGGCTTTTAACACCAGGGATTGGCACTATGAATATCTGGTGATGCCCTTCGGGCTCTGTAATGCCCCAGCCGTTTTCCAAGACTTTGTGAACGATATCTTCCGGGATATGCTTTCCACCTCGGTCGTAGTCTATCTGGATGATATTCTCATCTACTCTCCAGATATTGACTCCCACCGGAGAGATGTTTGCAAAGTCTTCGACCTCCTACGGGCAATCTCCCTCTATGCCAAGTTGGAGAAGTGTATGTTTGAGCAGGAGTCCTTACCTTTCCTAGGCTACATCATCTCTGCCCAGGGATTGGCTATGGATCCTGCCAAACTACAGGCTGTGATGGACTGGCAGGAACCCCATTCTCTTAAAGTGGTGCAGCGCTTCATGGGGTTCATTAATTATTATCGCCAGTTCATTCCGCACTTCTCAACTTTGGTAGCTCCCTTGGTTGCCCTCACCAAGAAGGGGGCGAATCCCAAATTGTGGTCTGAGGAGGTCTCCAAGGCCTTTAACTCTATAAAGTCACACTTCGCTAGCGCTCCCATCCTACATCGCCCCGATGTTGATAAGCCATTTATCATGGAGGTGGATGCTTCTTCTGTTGGTGCTGGAGCAGTCCTCTTCCAAAAGGATGCTCAAGGTCGGAAGCATCCTTGCTTCTTTTTCTCCAAGACCTTCTCACCAGCAGAGAGGAATTATTCCATCGGGGACAGGGAGTTGCTAGCCATGAAGTTGGCTTTCTCGGAGTGGAGACATCTCTTGGAGGGAGCACGTTTTCCCTTCCAAGTCTTCACAGACCATAAAAATTTGGTGTACCTGCAGACAGCCCAGCGGTTGAATTCTCGCCAGGCCACATGGTCCTTATTCTTCTCCCGGTTTCATTTCACCCTCCATTTTCTTTCTGGGGAGAAGAACATTCAGGCCGACGCTCTCTCTCACTCCGTTGTGTCATCTGCGGAGGAGGAGGAGGAGCCTCGGCTTATTGTCCCCACCGAGAGCTAGAAAACTGTGGCCCCGGTTTCGCTAGAGTCTGTGCCTCCGGGCAAGACTTTTGTACCATCCAGTTTGCGACCGGAGGTTCTCTCTTGGGCACACTCGTCCAGGGTGGGTGGACATTTTGGTACCAAAAGGACATCTGAGTTACTGGCGAGGACATACTGGTGGCCGCATATGGCTCGTGATGTCGCAGAGTATGTTCGGGCGTGTGTCTCTTGCACCAAGAACAAGACTCCTCGGCAACGGCCAGCTGGTTTGCTTTATCCTCTGCCGGTGGCGGACAGGCCCTGGGAGATGGTCGGGATGGACTTTGTGGTGGGCTTACCCAAGTCTCGTAACTGCACCATTATCTGGGTGATCACCGACCATTTTTCCAAAATGGTGCACTTGGTGCCTCTTCCACGGCTATCTTCTGCACGGGCGTTGGCTGTCTTGTTCGTCAAGCATATCTTTCGCCTACACGGTATGCCAGACAAAATTGTTAGTGACCGGGGTCCCCAGTTTGCGTCTCGATTCTAGAGAGAGCTTTGTCGTCTACTCAGTATTGAGTTGAATCTCTCTTCGGCATATCATCCCGAGACGAATGGGTTGGTAGAGAGGGCCAACCAGACCATGGTCACATATTTACGACATTTTGTTTCTGCCAGGCAGGATGACTGGGCATCCTTGCTACCGTGGGCAGAGTTTGCACTTAACAATGCTGTAGCCGACTCCACCGGTCAGACTCCATTCCTCCTAAATTACGGCCAGCATCCGCGTGTTCCTGTGCCCATGCCTGTGTCCTTTGCTGACTCCAGGGTGGCAGACTGGGCTGTGGAGGCACGGGACATTTGGGACCGCACGCAGGATGCCATTCGAGCCTCCAAGGAGAGAATGAGGTCCTCCGCCGATGTTCATCGGCGCCCCGCTCCGACCTTTGCTCCTGGCGACTTGGTGTGGCTCTCCGCCCGTAACATCAGGCTGCGAGTTGTTGAGTCCACTAAGTTTGCTCCTGGCTACTTGGGTCCCTTCAAGGTTCTCGAACGGGTTAATCCTGTGGTCTACCGTTTGGCTCTTCCTCCACGCTTGGGTATCACCGACACCTTTCATGTGTCCCTCTTGAAACCCGTATACATGTCCCGGTTTTCCAAGTCATCTGCCGGGACATCGGGTTCGTCTACGGACGATTACGAGGTGAACGCTATTTTGGGGTGCAAGGTGGTACGCGGCAAAAAATTTCTTTCTGGTGGATTGGAAGGGTTATGGCCCAGAGGACAGGTCATGGGAGCCTGCTGAATACATTCGGGCCCCACAGCTCATTGCTGCCTTCGAGCGTAGCGAGGCCCAAGGAGGGGGGGCCCTAGGAGGGGGGGTAATGTTAGGTCTCGAGTTCCCGCTTCTGCACAGGGGGAATCTCGAGCCATCTCCGCTGCGGTCTCCCATTCTTATCCAGCGGCAGTGGAGTCTGCTCAGCAGGGACGTCGGTCCCAGCGTCTTGCTCAGTCTCACTCTGTACAGAGAGTTACTGCTGCTTCTTCAGCTTCTGCCATTAAAGCCACTGCTGGTCAGCAGCGAGCGGACTTCTCTGGGACTAAGTCCTTGTCTGCACACACTGAGCATGCCCAGGGCAAGATCTCCCGTTGGAGATCGAGGGTCATGTGCTCAGGCCCTGCAGCACATTTCATTGGTCCTCTTGGCAGGTCTTGGAAGGGCAAAGTTTCTGTGGCCACTTCCTGTGCTGCAACTATATAAACTGCGCATGACCGCAGGGCCATGCGCTAGTGTACATTTGCATACGTGTGTTTGTTGTGAGTGCAAGTCGTCCTTGGATACCCCTTCCCTATTGAATGACTGTTCGCGGAAGGTGTATGGTTGCTATCTAGCGCCCGACTTATCCTACAGCACAAATCACACATTACAGCGTCCAGTTGCTGTGACCGCCAGTACGGCGCCGTGCACTTCCTCTGTGCTTTCCTTACCCAAGCCTGGGTGGTTAGTGGCGTTCGTCAGTGCGGCACCGCATGCACTCTTGTGCCCTAATATTGCTATTTAGCTTCCTTACACACCCAGTTGCGGTGTTGTGCCAGCAAGGGTCTAATCGGACTTCAATCCTAGTTGGGGTTGAGTTCGCTGACTACTTGCTCACGCTCTATGTGCGGTACCGCGATCCTGTGACGCAACAGGATCGCTTCCTTCACGCTGGGTGAAGTCTAACCCACGTGTGTATACTTATGAGTACCGCCATATAGTCCGTCATTACTTGGCAGCAGGTTCCATCTCTGCACGGTGGACCCCGGGCTGCGAACGCACCATACTCTATCTGTCTCATTATTTGGTGCTTTCCGCTAGCCCTAACAGAGGGCATCAGCCTTCACATTCTTAGAGCCCGGAAGGTACGAAACCACAAAATCAAAACGGGAGAAAAATAACGCCCATCGAGCCTGTCTCGGATTCAACCGTTTGGCAGACTCAAGATAAGTCAAATTTTTGTGATCTGTCAAGACCACCACGCGATGCTTGACTCCTTTAAGCCAATGACGCCACTCCTCGAATGCCCACTTCATGGCCAACAATTCTCGATTACCAACATCATAATTGCGCTCAGCAGGCGAAAACTTTCTAGAAAAGAAAGCACATGGCTTCATTCCCGAGCCATCAGAACTTCTTTGCGACAAAACAGCCCCTGCTCCAATCTCAGAGGCATCAACCTCAACCTGAAACGGGAGCGAAACATCTGGCTGGCACAACACAGGGGCAAAAGAAAAACGACGCTTCAATTCCTGAAAAGCATCCACGGCCGCAGAAGACCAATTGACCACATCAGCACCCTTCTTGGTCAAATCAGTCAACGGTTTAGCAACACTAGAAAAATTAGCGATGAATAGTGTTGAGCATTCCGATACCGCAAGTATCGGGTATCGGCCGATACTTGCGGTATCGGAATTCCGATACCGAGATCCGATATTTTTGTGATATCGGGTATCGGTATCGGAAGTGTAAAATAAAGAATTAAAATAAAAAATATTGTTATATTCACCTCTCCGGCGGCCCCTGGACATCAGCGGGAGGATCCGGCGTCCGGCACGGCTTCTTTCTTCAAAATGCGCGCCTTTAGGACCTGTGGTATGACGTCCCGGCTTCTGATTGGTCGCGTGCCGCCCATGTGACCGCCACGCGACCAATCAGAAGCCGCGACGTCATTCCTCAGCTAAAGTCCTAGAATGAGCGCCTTCTAGGACCTGAGGAATGACGTCGCGGCTTCTGATTGGTCGCGTGGCGGTCACATGGGCGGCACGCGACCAATCAGAAGCCGGGACGTCATTCCACAGGTCCTAAGGGCGCGCATTTTGAAGAAAGAAGCCGTGCCGGACGCCGGATCCTCCCGCTGATGTCCAGGGGCCGCCGGAGAGGTGAATATAACAATATTTTTTATTTTAATTCTTTATTTTACACTTTAATATGGATCCCAGGGCCTGAAGGAGAGTTTCCTCTCCTTCAGACCCTGGGATCCATGAGGATACATTCCGATACTTGATGTCCCATTGACTTGTATTGGTATCGGATATCGGTATCGGCGATATCCGATATTTTTCGGGTATCGGCCGATACTATCCGATACCGATACTTTCAAGTATCGGACGGTATCGCTCAACACTAGCGATGAAGCGACGATAAAAATTAGCAAAGCCCAGGAACTTTTGCAGGCTCTTCACAGATGTCGGCTGAGTCCAATCATGAATGGCCTGGACTTTAACAGGGTCCATCTCGACAGTAGAAGGGGAAAAAATGAACCCCAAAAATGAAACTTTCTGAACTCCAAAGAGACACTTTGACCCCTTCACAAACAAGGAATTAGCACGAAGGACCTGGAACACCATTCTGACCTGCTTCACATGAGACTCCCAATCATCCGAAAAGACCAAAATATCATCCAAATACACAATCAGGAATTTATCCAGGTACTCTCGGAAAATGTCATGCATAAAGGACTGAAATACTGGTGGAGCATTGGAAAGCCCGAATGGCATCACCAGGTACTCAAAATGGCCCTCGGGCGTATTAAATGCTGTTTTCCATTCATCGCCCCGTTTAATACGCACAAGATTATACGCCCCTCGAAGGTCTATCTTGGTAAACCAACTAGCCCCTTTAATACGAGCAAACAAGTCGGACAGCAACGGCAAAGGATACTGAAATTTGACAGTAATTTTATTAAGAAGGCGGTAATCAATACAAGGTCTCAAAGAACCATCCTTCTTGGCCACAAAAAAGAACCCTGCTCCCAGCTGTGATGACGATGGGCGAATATGGCCTTTCTCCAAGGATTTTTTTATATAACTCCACATAGCGGCGTGTTCTGGCACAGATAAATTGAACAATCGGCCCTTAGGAAACTTACTACCAGGAATCAAATTAATAGCACAATCGCAATCCCTATGAGGAGGTAGGGCACTGGCTTTGGGCTCATCAAATACATCCTGATAATCCGACAAAAACTCCGAACTTCAGAAGGAGTAGAAGACGAAATTGACAAAAATGGAACATCACCATGTACCCCCTGGCAACCCCAGCTGGACACAGACATAGATTTCCAGTCCAATACTGGATTATGGACCTGTAGCCATGGTAACCCTAAAACGACCACATCATGCAGATTATGTAACACCAAAAAACGGATATCCTCCTGATGTGCAGGAGCCATGCACATGGTCAATTGGGTCCAGTACTGAGGCTTATTCTTGGCCAAAGGCGTAGCATCAATTCCTCTCAATGGAATAGGTTGCTGCAAGGGCTCCAAGAAAAAACCACAGCGCCTAGCATACTCCAAGTCCATCAAATTCAGGGCAGCGCCTGAATCCACAAATGCCATAACAGAGTAGGAAGACAAAGAACAAATCAGTGTAACGGACAATAGAAATTTTGACTGTACCGTACCAATGGTGGCAGACCTAGCGAACCGCTTAGTGCGCTTAGGACAATCGGAGATAGCATGAGTGGAATCACCACAGTAAAAACACAGCCCATTCCGACGTCTGTGTTCCTGCCGTTCAGTTCTGGTCAAAGTCCTATCACACTGCATAGGCTCAGGCCCATGCTCAGATAGTACCGCCAAATGGTGCACAGTTTTACGCTCACGCAAGCGCCGATCGATCTGAATGGCCAAGGACATAGACTCATTCAGACCAGCAGGCATGGGAAATCCCACCATGACATCTTTAAGGGCTTCAGAGAGACCCTTTCTGAAAATTGCTGACAGGGCACATTCATTCCACTGAGTGAGCACAGACCACTTTCTAAACTTCTGACAATATATCTCTGCTTCATCCTGACCCTGACACAGAGCCAGCAAGATTTTCTCTGCCTGATCCACTGAATTAAGTTCGTCATAAAGCAATCCGAGCACCAGGAAAAACGCATCCACATCACGCAATGCCGGATCTCCTGGCGCAAGGGAAAATGCCCAGTCTTGAGGGTCACCACGTAACAAAGAAATAATGATCCTTACTTGTTGAGCAGGATCATCTGAGGAGCGAGGTTTCAAAGCTAAAAACAATTTACAATTATTTTTGAAATTCAAGAACTTAGATCTATCACCAAAAAACAAATCAGGAATTGGAATCCTAGGCTCTGACATCGGATTCTGAACCACAAAATCTTGAATGTTTTGTACCCTTGTAGTGAGATTATCCATCCAAGAGGACAGACCTTGAATGTCCATGTCTACACCTGTGTTCTGAACCTCCCAGAGGTAAATGGGAAAAGTGAGACAGAACACGCTGCAAAGAAAAAAAAATGGTCTCAGAGCTTCACTTATCCCTCTATTGAGATGCATCAATACTTTTGGCCAGCTGTACTGTTTTGTTCTGGTGGTTAGAACAAATAGTGGACCTGATAGTTAGAGCACCAGAAAAGACCTGATAGCACATTAATACAGGACAAGCTCTGGGAAGTGGAACCTCTGCTGACCGCAATCCCTAATCCTATCACGTACACTAGAAATAGCCGTGGAGCGCTCCTATCATGACCTAGGCGCCTCGTCACAGCCTCAGAACTAGCTAGCCCTAGAGATAGGAAAAATAAGCCTATCTTGCCTCAGAGAAAATTCCCCAAAGGAAAAGGCAGCCCCCCACATATATTGACTGTGAGTAAGATGAAATCACAAACACAGAGATGAAATAGATTTAGCAAAGAGAGGCCCAACTTACTAAACAGACAGAAGATAGGAAAGGTCACTTTGCAGTCAGCACAAAACCCTAAAAAAGCCACACAGAGAGTGCAGGGAAAAATACCTTCCGCACCGACTAATGGAGCGGAGGCGCCCCTCTGCGCTCCAGAGCTTCCAGCAAGCAAGACAAAATTCACATAAGCATGCTGGACAGAAAAAATAGCAAACAAGAAAAAAGCAAAGCAAAACTTAGCTTCAGCTGGAGAAAACAAGTAACCAGGAAGATCCAGGAGCGAACTAGACCAATGCTACAACATTGACAGCTGGCATCGGACAAGGATCCAAGTGGAGTTAAATAGAGCATCCCACTAACAAATTAGCCTCGTCACCTGTGGAAGGAAACTCAGAAACACCCACAGGCATCAGAGAAAGTCCATGGACAGAACCAGCCAAAGTACCATTCATGACCACAGGAGGGAGCCTGAAAACAGAATTCACAACAGGGGTGGATGGGGGGTTCTTTGTGTCTTTTGAGCAATTGCAATCCAAGCATGATATACCGAGATCCCAATTTTTTCGATATCTACAACTAAGGTCAGCCGTTCAATCGTATATGAGACAGACAGGTGCAGGTCGAGCTATATCCTCTCTTCCCTTGATAGGAATTCTTAAATCGCAAGGCCCCCAAGATCTTATCTCCTCTTTATATACCTATATGCTATCTTCGGGAGCTACATCTACTGTCAATTCTATTAAGGGGAAGTGGGAGGGACTGCTTTCTAATATGCAGGAGGAGGAATGGGAAGATATTCTTGAATCTCCAATTAAAGTATCCCCATCAGTTAACAACAGGATAATCCAGCTTTATATAATACACCAATCATACTTAACCCCGATACGGCTTTTTAAAATGGGTCAGTTCCAAACATCAGAGTGTGTGCGATGTCACTCATCGGATGCAGACTTCATCCACATTACTCGAAAAAGGTGACATCACTACTAGCATCATTGCTATCAATTCCTGTTCCCCTTGATCCACTAGTTTGTATATTTGGAGTATGGGATAAGGAGACTTGGGATCATTACATTGACATTTTCTTGCGTGAGACGCTCTTTATGGCACGGAAGGTATTGGCATTGCGATGGATGGGGAGCTTATGTCCATCTATGAGAACTTGGATTTACCTGGTTAATTTGATTATTCCATATGAACGTACGCTATATCAGACAAGAGGGTGTCTGGGAAATTTGAAAAAATCTGGGGTAGATGGAACTCTTCCCATCTTACTCTGTAGATATGTCATGATGGGTTTTTGGTAATGGTTGGGGATATCGTACGGGAGCCAGGCACGAGGTAATGCGGCGAATTAGTAGCTAGAGTAGACACAGTTCTAATTCAAGAGTTTTGGTTTTAATATGTTTTCTCATTTACATAATACATATGTTACAACTGATCCAACATTTATAACAATTACAAGATAACAGCTAAATCCAAAGGTCATTGCTCCCTGCTGATTCTCCTGGATCTCTCTGCCGCATTTGACACTGTGGATCATCAGCTCCTTCTCACCATGCTCTGCTCCATAGGCCTCAAGGACACAGCCCTCTCCTTGTTCTCCTCCTACCTCTCTGACCGCTCCTTCACTGTATCTTTTTCCGGCTCCTCTTCCTCTCCTCGTCCCCTTACTATTGGGGTTCCGCAGGGTTCAGTCCTGGGCCCCCTCCTCTTCTCTCTATACATTGCCCCTATTGGACAAACAATCAGCAGATTTGGGTTCCAGTACCATCTCTATGCTGACGACACCCAATTATACACTTCTTCCCCCTGACATCACCCCTACCCTAATTCAAAATACCAAGGATTGTCTGTCTGCTGTCTCTAACATCATGTCCTCCCTCTATCTGAAACTAAATATCTCCAAAACTGAACTACTTACATAGTAACATAGTAACATAGTTAGTAAGGCAGAAAAAAGACATTTGTCCATCCAGTTCAGCCTATATTCCATCATAATAAATCCCCAGATCTACTTGTGTTTCTCCCTTCAACTAACCTTACTCTACCCAACATCGAAATTACCCTGGAGGGTTCAACCATAACTCCCAAGCAGCATGCCCGCTGTCTTGGGGTGATATTCGACACCAAACTTTCCTTTACTCCCTATATTCAATCACTCACTCGCTCCTGTCACCTGCATCTTAAAAACATCTCCAGAATCCGACCTTTTCTCACCTTTGAAACTGCTAAGACTCTTACTGTCGCTCTCATTCATTCCCGTCTGGACTACTGCAACTCTCTTCTGATCGGTCTCCCTCTTTCCAAACTTTCTCCTCTCCAATCCATCTTAAATGCGGCAGCCAGGGTCATATTTCTGTCCAGCCACTTCACTGATGCCTCCTTCTTGTGCCAGTGATTACACTGGCTACCTATTCGCTACAGGGTCCAGTATAAACTCATCTCTCTCACCCACAAAGCTCTTCACAGTTCTGCACCGCCTTATATCTCCTCTCTCATCTCCGTCTATCGCCCTACACGTGCCCTCCGTTCTACAAATGACCTAAGACTAACATCCCCCGTAATCCGAACCTCGCACCTCCGTCTTCAAGACTTCTCTCGTGCTGCGCCAGCTCTCTGGAATGCACTTCCCCAGACGATCAGACTGATACCTAGCCCCGACCTATTCAAGCGAGCTTTAAAAACCCATCTCTTCAAACAAGCCTACCAAATCAACTACTCAGTAAACTAACTTTGTCCTGTTCCCTCCTTCCAAATATTATCTGCATGTGAATCTGCACCCTACTATTCATCTGTCTCCACACCCTCCATGCACACGATAACTGCACTTGATACTTGACTATTGCACTTAAACACACGGGCTGATGACCGGATCATGCAGCTTCATATGAAAATCCCTATATATTATAATTGCCAGACCTGAAATAACAAGCACTTTTCACCTATTGTGTCCCCCCATTTCCTTGTAGATTGTAAGCTTGCGAGCAGGGACCTCACCCCTAATGTCACTGTTTAAATTGTCTTAACTTGTACTGAATTTATTGTCTGTACATGTCCCCGCTTAATTGTAAAGTGCTGCGGAATTTGTTGGCGCTATATAAATAAAAATTATTATTATTATTATTATTACTACAGATCTGCTGTCCACTGGAATGCTACTCAAGGAGAAACCATCAGGAAGTAAGGAGACTGCATACCTCTGAGCTGCTTAAGAGACAACTTGAGAACACCCTTTAAATGAAAAGAAAAATCTATGCAAGTTTGGTATTATTGTATTCATATAGACATTGAATCAAGATTCAGCGTTAATTTTACCACAGAATGAACTCTGTGTAAACAAAATCTAAAAAAAACTTCATTTTTTCACAATTTCACCATATTTGGACATGTTTTATAATTTTCCATTAATGTGAATAGTAAAATGAAAAGTCTCATTTGAATCTACAACTTGTCCAAAAAACAAGCCCTCATATGTCTACGTCAATGAAAAAGGTTTTAGCTGTGGGTGGAGCGCGGTAATTTGCTGATTTGGGAATGAAATAAAAAAATTATGATCATTAGAAAAATTTATTTTATATTTTAATTATACTGAACAGTAATGGAATTTTTAAATTACATGGTTTTAAATAGTGTATCTGGCAAATGTCGACCTTCGCTATCCACACACTGCTGCATACGTTTTCTGAAGTTTTCATGAACTCTAACAAGCATGTCCATGGTATTCTGCCAATTTCAGCTTCAATATTGTTCCTTAGGTCTTCCAAGGTGTTGGGACGGTTGATATACACCTTAGACTTCAGGTAACCCCAAAGGAAAAAATCGCATGGGGCTAAATCTGGTGAGCGTGCTGGCCAGTTCACATCTCCCCTCAAAGAGATAAGCCGTCCAGGAAACATTTGCCTCAAACAATTCATGGTAACCCTCGCTGTGTGTGCAGTGGCACCATCCTGTTGGAACCATGTATCCTCTAGTTCCATTGCCTCAAGAGCCGGCTGAAAATAATCCTGTATCATAGACAAGTACCGTTCGGAGTTCACAGTTATGGCACGACCATTATCCTGAAAAAAGTAAGGACCAATGATGCCTACTCGTGATATGGCGCACCACACAGTGACGCGGTCCGAATGCAGAGGTCTCTCGTGAACTTCTCTGGGGTTTGTTTCACTCCAGTAACGCATATTTTGTTTGTTTACACACCCACTGAGGTGAAAATGTGCCTCATCAGAAAAAAACACAATTGTGTCACGGGGTATCGTTGCTAACATGTCTTCACAAGAGGTCCGCCGTGTCAAATAGTCCCATGCTGACAAATGTTGGACCACGCACATTTTATACGGGTGAAAATTCAGTTCATCATGAAGAATCCGGTGGAGAGAACGTCTTGAAATGCCAAGAGCAAATGATTGCTTCCGAGCAGAGCGTTTCGGAGATTGCAGTACTGCTGCTCTAACTCTCTCGATGTTTTGTGGGTTGTAATCCTTCTCTCAGGTCCCCTTTGTACACATGACACATTCCCTGCTGTTCTGAATGCATTCACCCAATTTACAATTGATTGCCGTCCAGGAACACGTCCGCGTGGAGGAACAGCGAATTGTAAACGAAAAGCACGCTGCACTGCAATGATCGAGTGGGCATTTGAAAAATACGCTTCAACACAAAATGACCTCTCCTCACGTGTCCACTGCATGATGGCAACTGAAAGGCAGAGGAATACAAATCTCCCATCAGCCACTGTAAGCCACACCCACTCTCCCTTCTCTTCGACCGACAGTGCCGCCACAGCATGCAGTGCAAAAAAGCAAATTACCGCGCTCCACCCTGTATAAAGAGTAGAAAAAGAATAAAAGCAAAAAATGACTCTGTCCTTAATAGGAAAAAGTTATGTTTTGTTGTAATACATAATAATTGGGAGGGGCTAATTTAGTGTGTCGTTCACTCCTTCTCAAGGGGCTTTATGTGTGTGAGAATTGTAAATCATGTCATGCAATTTGGGAAATGTATATATACCTGGTATTTTTAGGCCAAGTTTGTCAATGTATGTTGATTTATCATTAAAATGCTAATACTTTGATGGCATCTTTAATTATGTCTCATGTCACTAAGCTGTTAAGATGCCTAAAGAACCTGCCACTAATGAGGGCTCAGCAGGCTCCATTTGATTAAGTATTTGGACTGAAAGTGCAGCCTGTTGGCAATGGCTACTTGAGAATAACTACTATAGAGACAATATATGAGTGGTGACAATTGAACTCCTTGAAAAACAAGGAAACCCCAGGAGAAATCTCTGTGAGTGAGCCAGCATTATAAAATACTGTAATCATAATGATGTATTTTGCCATCTGTCTTTCCCTCCATTTTCTGTGTACAGAGTCATGATGGAAATTAGAGCATTGAGATCCCAGCCAGCACAGACAGGGTTATTAACACTACAGGGATTACAAGTCCACCTCTGTTACACTGTTGGCCTAATTCTTAGAAATTAGAAATTAATATGAGCTGTGGAAGCAGCATAGCAAAGTTTATTGCAGAGACGGCATAATTCACTATGCTACTCTATTTCCATAACTGCCATTCATTTCTACATAAGTTACGTAAAGAGCAAAGCATTTTTATCACTGCCTTTGGTTGATGGGACCAAGAATCCCATCACGGCCATACAAAGATCAGAATAATTATTTAGCTGTTTATATCAATATCTTGGAATAGTTCAAAATCAAACACTGGCATTTGTGTAGCCACCTTCTAGTTTAATAACATTTATTGATCTAATTAAATGTATACATTTATGTATTGCAAAGTTGACTTAATGTGACATAGAGTTATAATTAGCAATATAAGCATGCCTAGACAAAATAGAATAAAAAGATTTATAAAAATATACCAAAAATTAAATCCAGAGGAGTTTTATTCCACAGGGTCCTCATGGAATATATTATTACAAAATTAATATTCATCGAATATAAGCTTTAGAATAAACATCCTATAACATTTTTCATAAATGCTAATTTTTACTTATTATTTAGAATGGTGCATAATTATTACATAACTTTAAGTCAGCTTACTTGTTATATATGCTGCACATCCACATGTGCCATGTCACACATCCTGTGTTTACTGCAATCGTTATAACTCTTTAAATTGTATTATTCCATTTTCTGCTTATATTGCTGGTTTATGTCCCAGAGTCTTGTATATATGAATCCCAATATAATGTTGTATTTAGAGTCCTACATTTCAGCTTTTATAAGGACAATGACACAGGTTTTTAAGAAACATTGTTGTATGGCTATAGATGCAGCATCCACTGTCCCATAGTACTATTTATGCGCATATTCAAAACATTTCAGTACCACAATTTTTTTTCAATAATGTGATCACAATCACCCCAATTTTACATTAAAAAAATCATTGTAAAAATGTGATTACATTCACCCCAAATTTAAAGTAATCAACCCAACCTTAACCCTTTTGCTCCACACCCTTGTTTCCACCTTCATGACCAGGCCAAATTTTACAAATCTGACAATTGTCATTTCATGTGATAATAACTGTGGAATGCCATGACGTACAAAGCCATCCACAACCTGTCTCCTCCATACATCTGTAACCTCGTCTCCCGGTACTTACCTACACGCAACCTCCGATCCTCACAAGATCTCCTTCTCTACTCCCCTCTTATCTCCTCTTCCTACAATCGTATACAAGATTTCTCTCACGTATCACCCCTACTCTGGAACCCTCTACCACAACACATCAGACTCTCACCTACCATCGAAACCTTCAAAAAGAACCTGAAGACCCACCTCTTCCGACAAGCCTACAACCTGCAGTAACCACCGATCGACCAACCGCTGCATGACCAGCTCTATCCTCACCTACTGTATCCTCACCCATCCCTTGTAGATTGTGAGCCCTCGTGGGCAGGGTCCTCTCTCCTCCTGTACCAGTTGTGACTTGTATTGTTTAAGATTATTGTACTTGTTTTTATTATATATACCCCTCCTCACATGTAAAGCACCATGGAATAAATGGCACTATAACAATAAATAATAATAATAATAATGCTTGAATGGATCCCACAATTCTATGACTGTTGTTTTGTGACATATTGTACTGCATGACAGTGGTAGCATTTATTTTATATGAATTCTGTTTATTTGTGAAAAAAAATTTAAATTTGCAAAATTTTCAACAGTTTTGCCAAATTTCATTATTGGCTCTTCAGCCTAAAAACATCAGCTCTCATCCACCCCAGAAAAGGTGTATCTCTAAGATGCTTCAATTCTGGCACTTAGCCTCGCTCTTCCCACTTGCCCTGATGGGTTGGCAAATGGGGTAATGGTTTGGGGGGTTGATGTCACCTTTGAATTGTCAGGTGATATCAAGCGCAGAGGTTAGTAATGGAAAGGCATCTATAACATTCACCCATTACTTAGCCCATAGTCATATTGTTTAAACACACACACACCCAGAATAAAGTCCTTTAATTAAAAGAATGATTAACCCCTTAATGACCGCCAATACGTCTTTTAACTGACCTGAGATATAAGAGAATAGCCTCCCCATACAGATGACAATCCAGCATCTGTCAGTTGTACACTATAGCTGACAACTTGCTGTATCAGCCACGATCAGTATTTGCACCATCTAAATCTGTTTAACCCCTTAGATGCTGCTGTCAATAGTGACTACATCATTATAAATGGTTAACAGAGTGTGGGGGCTTCTTCTTTGTCCCAATTGGTGCCCTCAGATCATGATTGTGTGGTCCTGATGTTTGCCATGGCAATTCATGACCAAATAGCGGCCATAGAGTCTGATTGCTGTAGTAATCTGTTTAGAAGTTAGAGACATTTAGGTGGTAAAAATACATTTTCATTTCTGTCATACCACTTTGCATTAATTCCTGTAAAGCACCTGAAGGGTTAATAAACTACCTGACCGCAGTTTTTGATATGTCAGAGGGTGCTATTTTTAAAATGGTATCACGTTTGGGGGTTTCCCAATATATGGGACCCCTAAAGTCACTTCAAACATGGATAAGACCCTAAAAAAAAATTTTTGTAAATTTCTTTGAAAAAATTAAAAATTGCTGCTACATTTTTAAACCTCCTAAACTGCTAACAAAATAAAATAATATTTTACAAATGGTCCTGATGTAAAGCTGACATGTGGGAAATGTTATTTATTAATGGTTTGCTGTGGTATGACCATCTGGATTAAAGGGATAATCATTCAAATTTAGAAAATTGCTAATTTTTTAACATTTTTCTCAAATTCTTGATATTTTTTATAAATAAACACAAAAAATGTTGAACAAAATTTACCATTATCATAAAGTATAATGTGTCATCTCAAAATCACTGGGATTTGTTGAAGCGTTGCAGAGTTGTTACCACATAAAGTGACACTGGTCAGATTTCAAAAATTTGGCTCGGTCACTAAGGGGTTAAATGAGTCTGTGTGAATCTTAATTAAAATAGCAAACATCAATATTCATCACCTGTTTGCTGAGAAGATAATAATCTATTTGTCCCACAACTGCTCTAGCACTGCTACATCTAGATGGCAGGCTTCATGGTTACATGATACAGCCTGCCATGCAGCAGAGGCACTGAGCAGCATTTGCTACCGCTGCTCAGTGTCTCTCGATGAACTGCTATCTGCTCAGTGTCTCTCGATGAACTCCTATACTCTGTCTGACGTTCTCACGCTCGCGGTGCCACCTGAAAGGTCCTGAGAATTCACAGCCAATGCACTAAATTCACCTAACTGACATCAGCGCTAGCACCATCATAAATTTGCCCACGGCATTCACCCTGATGTCAGTAACTGAGTTCATTGGCTGTTTTAGTTGGATTGCATTCATCTGATTTCATTGCAAGTTAGATGGCAACGATCGGTTCCCTGCAATGACACCACTCCCTCCTTCTGCCTGCCTACTAAATTCTGCCTAAATGGATCAAAGCATTTAGGTGGATAAAGTGATGGGAGTGGTACAGGCACCGCTCTTGGCACTGAGTGCTGGGTGTCAGTGGTCAGACCAAGCTGACACACAGTGACAATCGTCTAAGTAACTACTGACCTGGCCGTATGGATATGTCCAAGGTTATAAACGGTTTAAAGCAAAAAAATGACTTTAAAAATATATGGTTTTCCATACTTGTGGAGGACAACTGGGTTCGCATTGCCATCACAATGTCACTAGCTGTGCTTGATACCCTCCTAACAGTACTTTGCTGATGCAGGAATCCATAATTTTATGGCTCAGGGTATTGAGACAGTCAAAGGATGACTGAACATGGCTGTAGTCGGTGGTTCTCTGCTGAAGTGCATCAGGTTGGTGCAACAGCAGATAAAATATCTGGTCCATTATGTCAATTATACTACAGTCATTACTGCTGCCTTGGCTACTTGTTTTTGTCCTAACACTGGCAAAGAAGGGCAAGTGAAGACTTTGAGATTAGTTTCCTGGTTAACTGAGCAGGTATCACAGCATATCCTAAAAGTAGAGAAGTAGAGAACACCAATTTGGACTCTCTTTCAGAACCCAGAAAGAAATTCCCACATTTTGCTTTTATAGTAGGAATGTAAAAGTATAGCACTTCATTTGCTTAGGGATATGCCTGTTATCCAACATATTCCCATTTCCTTGAAAAAATTCATAAATGTATAATTGCATTTGATGTTGCAATGGAGAAGAAGCAGAAAACACCAAGTCTTAGTCATCGTTGATGATGAAGGTATTGATGACACCAACTAGGTACAACTTGAGGATGCACCTTGACAAATAAGAAGATGAAAGTGAGGTGCAAGGGTAGGAAAGCTACTTGAGGCTTTCTCTGATTGCAAGGTAGCTTGATTTTCCCAAATGAGCATGTGATGTTGTTTCATGATTGAGAGTTGTAGTTCCTTGCCCACATGAGCCTGGATGTCTACTAGTTTCCTCTTGTGGAGCATGCAGACTACCAATGGTTCATTTGTAAGAAATATACAAAAGTTTTCCCACACCTGAGATGTCCACACATGCACGTATACCACAGCAAAAACTTTCAGGTGCTGTTTAGGGTTCTCTACCAGCATAACATGTGGCCACATGCTTCAGAGCTGACCTCACAAAAGGTAGATTTCTGTTATGACCTGGTGGTTAGGAGCACCCGACCTGATAGTTAAACTCATACAGGACGAGCTCTAGGATGTGGGAGCTCTGCTGACCGCAAGCCCTAATCCTATCACACACACTAAAAATAGCCATGGAGCGCTCCTGACGCTCCCTAGGCGCCTCGTCACAGCCTCAGAGCTAGCTAGCCCTAGAGAAAGAAAATGAAGCCTACCTTGCCTCAGAGAAATTCCCCAAAGGAATAGGCAGCCCCCCACATATAATGACTGTGAGAAAAGATGAAAGTCACAAACGCAGAAATGAAATAGGTTTCAGCAAAGAGAGGCCAGACTTACTAAATAGACAGAGGATAGGAAAGGAATCTTTGCGGTCAGCACAAAAACCTACAAAAGACCACGCAGAGTGTGCAAAAAAGACCTCCGCACCGACTCACGGTGCGGGGGGGCCACTCTGCATCCCAGAGCTTCCAGCTAGCAAGACAAAATCAGGATAACCAGCTGGACAAATAAACAATGAGCAAAAATAACAATAAGGAACTTAGCTTCTGCAGGAGAAGACAGGTCACCAGGCAGATCCAGGAGCGAACTGAACCAATGCTAAAACATTGACAGCTGGCATGGAGTAACGATCTGAGTGGAGTTAAATAGAGAAGCCAACCAAAGGATAAACCACGTCACCTGTGCAAGGAACCTCAGAAGCAGCAGCTTCACTCATAGCCACCAGAGGGAGCCCATAGACAGAACTCGCCGAAGTACCATTCACGACCACAGGAGGGAGTTCGACAACAGAATTCACAACAGATTTCACTCTGAAGTGTCTTTTATCTGCATGTCACCTCCGTTGTGCATCACCATGACACAACACGGTTACTCCAATGATATCACTTTCTTTCAACCCCATCTGCCCACTTTAGCAGACAGTGAATTTTAGAAAGTGAAAACTTCAAATATGCTATTTTAGTGCCCAATACATTAAATAGGTTGTCTACCAACCTAATTCATTTACTGGTTTTGCCATAATCGCTTAAGGATAATGCCCCCCAAAATTTCCATAAATTTCATGTTTTATGCCATTCTCCTTCGCTTCCTGTGCCCTGGCACGAGCTCTGTTGTCACTTCCTATTCAGAATTATTTGCTTCCTTCTACTGCATTTCCAATCATTCCTTGTGCTGGGCTGAAAGCCAGCAGCAAGCACAATTCTTTATCTCCATCTAATTACTCCCTCTTCTCATGTCAAACAAAGTCTTGGCATAACCTCCTGTACAGAAGACTGCAGGGAAAATAAGTAATGCATAAAGCACTATTACACAAGCTGTGACATTAAGGACTATACCCTACTCCCCATCACTGACACAGATGATAGATGTATCAAAGGATGGCTGGGAGAGAACAGGGATAGAGGGAGTATGGCAGAGTGTATATACTGTACATTACACAAGCTGTTAAAATAGTGAGTGAGGGATTACGCGTTTCGAACAAAAGTATTCTTAATCATAACCATATCTGTGGTCAGTACAAAAGCACAGCTAAATAGAAATGGAGGAAAAGGAAATGAGTTGAGCAATTAGTCATGTAAATGAGACAATTATGCTAATGACTAGTGTTGAGCGATACCTTCCGATATCGGAAAGTATCGGTATCGGATAGGATCGGCCGATATTCAAAAAATATCGGATATCGCCGATACCGATACCCGATCCCAATGCAAGTCAATGGGACCAAAATATCGGAATTAAAATAAACCCTTTCTTGCCTTGTAGGTTCATTCTACATGAAGGAAAACAACTAAGAATAATGCCGGATGTATTTGGGGAGGTGGCGGAGACATTAAAGTCATAGAGGTTTATCCCAATCAAATAGAATAGCATGTTTTTTGTTTTTTTTTAAGACGTTCGGAGTGACAAAGATATTGACTATGTACATTTTTTTTTTTATTTTGTAAGATATTGATGTTTCACTATTCCACGCCCTTCCCCTTCTTTTTTTTCTTTTTTTTTTTTCTTTTCCCACACTTTCATCTTCATCATCATCAGCATCTTTGACATCAACTTCTTCTTCACCTTATTGATCTTCTTCTTCATCCTTTACCTTTTTTTTTTTTTTTATTACATTCTTCATATTCATTTTATTCAACTATTATTATTCTTCCTATTCTACATATTCTTTTTATTCCACTGTTATTATTCTTCCTATTCTACTTCTTCATCATATTCTCATTTGTGACAGGCATTCCCGTAGTTGTTATCTATAAAAGTTGGAAGATTACACCTTCCGTTCTGCCAGTCACAAAAGTTACATTTGTCCGCGTTCAGTTTGGCCTGCAGCATCAGGCTTTATCCAGGGGCACCACGAGGAGGAACGGACTCACCCCCATACACTGCTTAGTCTTCTTCTGCATATAATTTAGATAATATCTTTTGCTCTGATATTAAGTCTTATGCTTAATGTTCTTCTGCTCTTTGTTATGCAGCCTCTTGTTCTTCTGCTTCTCGGTCTTCCATGTCGTCGTCTCCAGGGTCGTCGTCTCCAGTGTCGTCATCTCCGCCATTGTCGTCTCAGCCGTCGTCGTCTCCGCCGTCGTCGTCTCCGCCGTCGTCGTCTCCGCCGTCGTCGTCGTCGTCATCGGGGTGGTCTTCCGGGTCGTCGTCGTCGTCATCGGGGTGGTCTTCCGGGTCGTCGACTTTAGGGTCTTCAACTTGGAAATGTAGCAGAAGGTACAAGAAGGCTGAGAAAATGCCAAGAACCAGCTGATGGAACTGGAACTCAGATGGCTACCCGAAGGTTCAAGAGCCTATGGAACTACCGAGGACCAGCTGACGTTACTGGAACCCGGTTACTAAGCAGGAGGTACCCGTGCTAAAAAGCACTATCAAGGACCGCCTGACGTTGGCGGAACTCGGATACCCAGAAGGAGGCATCTAAGCCAAAGGCTCTGCCCGGAACCAGCTGACGGTACTGGAACCAGGATGGGGAGCCGAAGGTACAAGAGCAAAAGACACTGCCGAGAACCAGCTGACGGTACTGGAACCCGGATGGGTAGCCGAAGGTCCAAGAGCCAATGGAACTACCGAGGACCAGCTGACGTTACTGGAACCCGGTTACTAAGCAGGAGGTACCCGTGCCCGAAAGCACTACCAAGGACCACCTGACGTTGGTGGAACTTGGATACCCAGAAGGAGGCACCTAAGCCAAAGGCTCTGCCCGGAACCAGCTGACGTTACTGGAACCAGGATGGGGAGCAGAAAGTACAAGAGCAAAAGACACTGCCGAGAACCAGCTGACGGTGCTGGAACCAGGTGGTGGACCCCAAGGCCCACAGGAGAGGAGAGAACAGCTAGGCCGCGAGGCAGCCGCAGTTACCGAACCCCAACAGTCCTACAGGGGGAGCTGGGCCTACTGGCACTACAGAACCAGCCTTGACTACCAGTTCACGCAGCCCACATAGGAAGCTCCTAAACTGGAGGCACCCTGGATTTGGCTAACCCGACCGCACCACGACTGGGCAAGCATAGGCGTCTCAGCGAGTTTGACACAACCCGGAAACAGCTGACGGTGCTGAAACCAGGTTTGGCACGAGGGTGTACCTGTGACAAAAACACTGCCGAGAACCAGCTGGCGGTGCTGGAATCCAGATGCGTTGCCCCAGTGTGCAAGAGCCAATGGCACGACCGAGGACCAGCTGGCGGTGCTGGAACCCGGTTACTAAGCTGTAGGTGCCCGCGCTTAAAAGCACTACCAAGGACCGCCTGACGTTGGCGGAACTCGGATACCCAGGAGGAGGCACCTAAGCCAAAGGCTCGGCCTGGAACCAGCTGACGGTGCTGGAACCAGGTGGTGGACCCGAAGGTCCACAGGAGAGGAGAGAACAGCTAGGCCGCGAGGCAGCCGCAGTTACCGAACCCCAACAGTCCTACAGGGGGAGCTGGGCCTACTGGCACTACAGAACCAGCCTTGACTACCAGTTCACGCAGCCCACATAGGAAGCTCCTAAACTGGAGGCACCCTGGAGTTGGCTAACCCGACAGCACCACGACGGGGCAAGCATAGGCGTCTCAGTGAGCTTGACACAACCCGGAAACAGCTGACGGTGCTGAAACCAGGCTTTGCATGAGGGAGTACCTGTGACAAGAACACTGCCGAGAACCAGCTGGCGGTGCTGGAACCCAGATGCGTTGCCCCAGTGTGCAAGAGCCAATGGCACCGAGGACCAGCTGGCGGTGCTGGAACCCGGTTACTAAGCTGTAGGTGCCCGCGCTTAAAAGCACTACCAAGGACCGCCTGGCGTTGGCGGAACTCGGATACCCAGGAGGAGGCACCTAAGCCAAAGGCTCGGCCTGGAACCAGCTGACGGTGCTGGAACCAGGTGGTGGACCCGAAGGTCCACAGGAGAGGAGAGAACAGCTAGGCCGCGAGGCAGCCGCAGTTACCGAACCCCAACAGTCCTACAGGGGGAGCTGGGCCTACTGGCACTACAGAACCAGCCTTGACTACCAGTTCACACAGCCCACATAGGAAGCTCCTAAACTTGGAGGCACCCTGGAGTTGGCTAACCCGACAGCACCACGACGGGGCAAGCATAGGCGTCTCAGTGAGCTTGACACAACCCGGAAACAGCTGACGGTGCTGAAACCAGGCTTGGCACGAGGGAGTACCTGTGTCAAAAACACTGCTGAGAACCAGCTGGCGGTGCTGGAACCCAGATGCGTTGCCCCAGTGTGCAAGAGCCAATGGCACGACCGAGGACCAGCTGGCGGTGCTGGAACCCGGTTACTAAGCTGTAGGTGCCCGCGCTTAAAAGCACTACCAAGGACCGCCTGACGTTGGCGGAACTCGGATACCCAGGAGGAGGCACCTAAGCCAAAGGCTCGGCCTGGAACCAGCTGACGGTGCTGGAACCAGGTGGTGGACCCGAAGGTCCACAGGAGAGGAGAGAACAGCTAGGCCGCGAGGCAGCCGCAGTTACCGAACCCCAACAGTCCTACAGGGGGAGCTGGGCCTACTGGCACTACAGAACCAGCCTTGACTACCAGTTCACGCAGCCCACATAGGAAGCTCCTAAACTGGAGGCACCCTGGAGTTGGCTAACCCGACAGCACCAGGACGGGGCAAGCATAGGCGTCTCAGTGAGCTTGACACAACCCGGAAACAGCTGACGGTGCTGAAACCAGGCTTGGCACGAGGGAGTACCTGTGTCAAAAACACTGCCGAGAACCAGCTGGCGGTGCTGGAACCCAGATGCGTTGCCCCAGTGTGAAAGAGCCAATGGCACGACCGAGGACCAGCTGGCGGTGCTGGAACCCGGTTACTAAGCTGTAGGTGCCCGCGCTTAAAAGCACTACCAAGGACCGCCTGACGTTGGCGGAACTCGGATACCCAGGAGGAGGCACCTAAGCCAAAGGCTCGGCCTGGAACCAGCTGACGGTGCTGGAACCAGGTGGTGGACACCAAGGCCCACAGGAGAGGAGAGAACAGCTAGGCCGCGAGGCAGCCGCAGTTACCGAACCCCAACAGTCCTACAGGGGGAGCTGGGCCTACTGGCACTACAGAACCAGCCTTGACTACCAGTTCACGCAGCCCACATAGGAAGCTCCTAAACTGGAGGCACCCTGGAGTTGGCTAACCCGACCGCAACACGACGGGGCAAGCATAGGCGTCTCAGTGAGCTTGACACAACCCGGAAACAGCTGACGGTGCTGAAACCAGGTTTGGCACGAGGGAGTACCTGTGACAAAAACACTGCCGAGAACCAGCTGGCGGTGCTGGAACCCAGATGCGTTGCCTATTAAAGATTGTCTTCCTAGAGCCCCAACTAGCGGTGCTGGAGCAAAGGGTAAGCAGGGGGAGCAGAGTGTAGGCCGAAGCCTGCACTGGAGGCAGCTTTGTGTCAGCGTTGCGTTTGCAGGACACTTTGCCGGCTACACAGTGTGGGAACAGCTGGCGTTGCTGAACCCCACTAACACAATGGCGGGTGTTTTTCTCTGTGCAGCTAGCACTTGCGGGCAAAAACTTGTGATGTTAGAGCCCGTGGTGAAGCAGGAGGAGGAGGAGAGGAGCAGAGTGTAGGCCGAAGCCTAGTTGAACCAATTTCAAAGGAAACCTTTAACCCCCCCTCAGGTGTTACAAACTACAAGAGACACACCTTGTGCAGTATTAATGCTGCACAAGTGAAAGGTTGCTCTATTAATTTGTCTACTTGCACACGCTGAATGAAAGACGTACACAATTTAGCCCATTCTACAGTCAAACTGTAGTGGATGCGTGACTTGGCTTTTTAAGGAGACGCAGCACAGGTGTCCCAAATAACGCCTTGGTGCTTGGCGCAGCTTCCTGAGCGTTGTTATTTGCTGTACAGGAGTCTGCGCTCTTGTGTTATCCCTTGGCAATGCCCTGTTAGAGCTGCCCGTCTTATGACCTCATTTCATGTTGGCCGGTGCGGTTAACGATGGCCATAAATCCCAGACCCACAGTGCCTTTTCATAAAGTCACACTGCGGTGCTGGGATTCGTGGCCTTGAGCAGTAAATATTTTGGCCGCTCACACGTCCTTACACCTGCTTCAGACTGGGCGGCCTCTGCTGATCCCTTCTCGCATGCCGCGGCCATGAGGCTGCACAGTCTGAAGAAGGCGGAAGGAGATGAGTTAAGACAGGCGAAGATATGCACTGCTCGTGCCCATCAATCACACCCTCGCAGTCAAAATATATGAGACAACGAGGGGCGTTGTGTCGGGCAGGGCGGACGCACAGGCACAGCCAGCCAACCAATGATGTCAGAAGACGGGCAGCGCTAACAATGGGGGTGCTGCGTGTCATTAGAAAGGAAAGTGGACAGTGGAATGGTCTCTAATGAGACACATTTTGTACGTGTTGAGTTCCACGTGGGCAAGGAGAAAAAGTCAGCCACCTTGTACAAATGCAGCAGTACTGCTGTACAAGGTGGCTGTTATACATAGAAACACCTGGGGGGGTGGGGCCAGGTTCCCTTTAATTTCAGTTCATGTGCCTGCGTGGCGTTTGCAGGTCACGTTGCCGGCTACACAGCAGGGGAACAGCTGGCGGTGCTGAACCCCACTGACACATTGGCTGGTGTTTTTCTCTGTGCAGCTAGCACTTCCGGGCAGAAACTGGAGGTGTTTGAGCCCAGGGTCAGCAGGAGGAGGAGAGGAGCAGAGTGTAGGCCGAAGCCTGCACTGGTGGCAGCTTTTGGTCAGTTGTGCCAGCGTGGCTTGTGCTGGACACGATGCCGGCTACAGATCGGGGGAACAGCTGGCGGTGCTGAACCCCACTGACACAATGGTGGGTGTTTTTCTCTGTGCAGCTAGCATGTCCGGGCAGAAACTGGCGGTGTTTGAGCCCAGGGTCAGCAGGAGGAGGAGAGGAGCAGAGTGTAGGCCGAAGCCTGCACTGGTGGCAGCTTTTGTTCTGTTGTGCCAGCGTGGCTTGTGCTGGACACGATGTCGGCTACACAACAGGGGAACAGCTGGCGGTGCTGAACCCCACTAACACATTGGCTGGTGTTTTTCTCTGTGCAGCTAGCACTTCCAGGCTACAACTGGCGGTGTTATAGCCCAGGGTCAGCAGGAGGAGGAGAGGAGCAGAGTGTAGGCCGAAGCCTAGTTGAACCAATTTCAAAGGTAACCTTTAACCCCCCCTCAGGTGGTGCAAGGTACAAGAGCCACACCTTGAACTGCATTAATGATGCACAAGTCAAAGGTTGCTCTCTTAATTTTGCTCCTTGCACACGCTGAATAAAACACGTACACTATTTAGCCCATTATACTGTCAAACAGTAGTGGAGGCGTGACTTGTCTTTTTAAGGAGACGCAGCACAGGTGTACAAATTTACACCTAGGTGCTGGGCGCAGATTCCTTACCGTTGTTATTTGCAGTACAGGAAACTGCGCTCTTGTGTTATCCCTTGGCAATACCCTGTTAGTGCAGGCCGTCTCATGACCTCATTTCATGTTGGCCGGTGCGGTTAACGATGGCCATAAATCCCAGACCCACAGTGCCTTTTCCTAAAGTCACACTGCGGTGCTGGGATTCGTGGCCTTGTGCAGTAAATATGTCCGCCGCTCACACATGTCCTTACACCTGCTTCAGACTGGGCGGCCTCAGCTGATCCCTTATCGCATGCCGCGGCCATGAGGCCGCACAGTCAGAAGAAGGCGGAAGGAGGGGAGTGAAGACAGGGGAACATATGCACTGCTCGTGCCCATCAATCACACCCTCGCAGTCAAAATATATGAGACAACGAGGGGCGTTGTGTCGGGCAGGGCGGACGCACAGGCACAGCCAGCCAACCAATGATGTCAGAAGACGGGCAACGCTAACAAAGGGGGTGCTGCGTGTCATTAGAAAGGAAAGTCACACCTCAGGGACAGTGGAATGGTCTCTAATGAGACACATTTTGTACGTGTTGAGTTCCACGTGGGCAAGGAGAAAAAGTCAGCCACCTTGTACAAATGCAGCAGTACTGCTGTACAAGGTGGCTGTTATACATAGAAACACCTGGGGGGGGTGAGGCCAGGTTCCCTTTAATTTCAGTTCATGTGCCTGCGTGGCGTTTGCAGGTCACGTTGCCGGCTACACAGCAGGGGAACAGCTGGCGGTGCTGAACCCCACTGACACATTGGCTGGTGTTTTTCTCTGTGCAGCTAGCACTTCCAGGCTACAACTGGCGGTGTTATAGCCCAGGGTCAGCAGGAGGAGGAGAGGAGCAGAGTGTAGGCCGAAGCCTAGTTGAACCAATTTCAAAGGTAACCTTTAACCCCCCCTCAGGTGGTGCAAGGTACAAGAGCCACACCTTGAACTGCATTAATGATGCACAAGTCAAAGGTTGCTCTCTTAATTTTGCTCCTTGCACACGCTGAATAAAACACGTACACTATTTAGCCCATTATACTGTCAAACAGTAGTGGAGGCGTGACTTGTCTTTTTAAGGAGACGCAGCACAGGTGTACAAATTTACACCTAGGTGCTGGGCGCAGATTCCTTACCGTTGTTATTTGCAGTACAGGAAACTGCGCTCTTGTGTTATCCCTTGGCAATACCCTGTTAGTGCAGGCCGTCTCATGACCTCATTTCATGTTGGCCGGTGCGGTTAACGATGGCCATAAATCCCAGACCCACAGTGCCTTTTCCTAAAGTCACACTGCGGTGCTGGGATTCGTGGCCTTGTGCAGTAAATATGTCCGCCGCTCACACATGTCCTTACACCTGCTTCAGACTGGGCGGCCTCAGCTGATCCCTTATCGCATGCCGCGGCCATGAGGCCGCACAGTCTGAAGAAGGCGGAAGGAGGGGAGTGAAGACAGGGGAACATATGCACTGCTCGTGCCCATCAATCACACCCTCGCAGTCAAAATATATGAGACAACGAGGGGCGTTGTGTCGGGCAGGGCGGACGCACAGGCACAGCCAGCCAACCAATGATGTCAGAAGACGGGCAGCGCTAACAATGGGGGTGCTGCGTGTCATTAGAAAGGAAAGTCACACCTCAGGGACAGTGGAATGGTCTCTAATGAGACACATTTTGTACGTGTTGAGTTCCACGTGGGCAAGGAGAAAAAGTCAGCCACCTTGTACAAATGCAGCAGTACTGCTGTACAAGGTGGCTGTTATACATAGAAACACCTGGGGGGGTGGGGCCAGGTTCCCTTTAATTTCAGTTCATGTGCCTGCGTGGCGTTTGCAGGTCACGTTGCCGGCTACACAGCAGGGGAACAGCTGGCGGTGCTGAACCCCACTGACACATTGGCTGGTGTTTTTCTCTGTGCAGCTAGCACTTCCGGGCAGAAACTGGAGGTGTTTGAGCCCAGGGTCAGCAGGAGGAGGAGAGGAGCAGAGTGTAGGCCGAAGCCTGCACTGGTGGCAGCTTTTGGTCGGTTGTGCCAGCGTGGCTTGTGCTGGACACGATGTCGCTACACAGCAGGGTAACAGCTGGCGGTGCTGAACCCCACTAACACATTGGCTGGTGTTTTTCTCTGTGCAGCTAGCACTTCCAGGCTACAACTGGCGGTGTTATAGCCCAGGGTCAGCAGGAGGAGGAGAGGAGCAGAGTGTAGGCCGAAGCCTAGTTGAACCAATTTCAAAGGTAACCTTTAACCCCCCCTCAGGTGTTGCAAGGTACAAGAGCCACACCTTGAACTGCAATAATGATGCACAAGTCAAAGGTTGCTCTCTTAATTTTGCTCCTTGCACACGCTGAATAAAACACGTACACTATTTAGCCCATTATACTGTCAAACAGTAGTGGAGGCGTGACTTGTCTTTTTAAGGATATGAAGAAGAAAGAGCAGCATCCATACCAGGTGATGTCAATCCAAAAAAGTTCTTTATTCCGCCATGATAAAAGTACAACGTTTCGGCCTGGTTGGCCTTTGTCAAGTATACACACTGTCCAAAGTAGCCATCTTAAATAGTGTGAAACCCACATGAGCTCCAATCACCATCAAGGGGCGGCCTTTATTAAATAAACATTTAATGTGCTTAAATCTCAAATACTATACATAGATCTACTAAATAGCAGCTAAACAGCACCATCCCTACCCATATCATATAAAAATATATACAGGAAAAACATATAATTCAAAATCACATATATAAACAAACATCACATAGGTGTACGGTCCAATGATTGCATTTGTTATCCGGTTGTCATATCGACATCTCCACCAATCGCAAGATGTCCATGGGCCAATCCCCCTTCTCATCCAATCCCTGTGGGTTAGGAGAAAAGGCGCAAAAAATAAACCCCCCAATCAGAGCAGAAAGTACAAGGATGCATGCGAGCGCCATAGGAAGCCGGCGCACGCGCACGGCACACCGCAGGGCCGATCACCTGACCGCCCCACAGCGATAACCAAATGCGCAAGCGCCGGACGTCCCCGACGTCATAGAGCGGAGGAGCGCACGCTCAAGGCGCACCAAGCGGACGACCAACAGGCCGCCCCCCAGCACAACCAAGCGCGCCCGCGCCAGACGCCCCAGAGTCAGCGTCTACATCAGAGCGCCAGACCCGGCAGCGAATCGCATGACCGGACCAGGCGCCACAGCCCATTGCTACGGCAACCAGCCCGCCCACACGCCGCACCAGGCCAGCGCTCCAAGATAGACGCAAGCATAGCCAACTCCATGGCAACCATCCCTCACAAATAACCGCAATGAAGCAGGCAGGGAGCGCAGGGAGAAAGAAATACAAAACATATCAACATATAAACCATACGCTATAAATAGCAGATAAGGCACCTCCATCCACTCTCTGACTGCCAAATCACGACCCTATGTGCACAAAAGAGAAAAAAAAACAAAAAACAGATTACAATAAAAACAAAATACAAAAACAGCACAATATTAAAACACATGGAATAGAGTGCGCACACTATGTTGTAGACGCTGACTCTGGGGCGTCTGGCGCGGGCGCGCTTGGTTGTGCTGGGGGGCGGCCTGTTGGTCGTCCGCTTGGTGCGTCTTGCGCGTGCGCTCCTCCGCTCTATGACGTCGGGGACGTCCGGCGCTTGCGCATTTGGTTATCGCTGTGGGGCGGTCAGGTGATCGGCCCTGCGGTGTGCCGTGCGCGTGCGCCGGCGTCCTATGGCGCTCGCATGCATCCTTGTACTTTCTGCTCTGATTGGGGGGTTTATTTTTTGCGCCTTTTCTCCTAACCCACAGGGATTGGATGAGAAGGGGGATTGGCCCATGGACATCTTGCGATTGGTGGAGATGTCGATATGACAACCGGATAACAAATGCAATCATTGGACCGTACACCTATGTGATGTTTGTTTATATATGTGATTTTGAATTATATGTTTTTCCTGTATATATTTTTATATGATATGGGTAGGGATGGTGCTGTTTAGCTGCTATTTAGTAGATATATGTATAGTATTTGAGATTTAAGCACATTAAATGTTTATTTAATAAAGGCCGCCCCTTGATGGTGATTGGAGCTCATGTGGGTTTCACACTATGTAAGATGGCTACTTTGGACAGTGTGTATACTTGACAAAGGCCAACCAGGCCGAAACGTTGTACTTTTATTATGGCGGAATAAAGAACTTTTTTGGATTGACATCACCTGGTATGGATGCTGCTCTTTCTTCTTCATATACGTTTTTGTCCGATTGGATCCTTGGATTTTGGAGCGTGCATCCGTTGTCTGAGTGCTGATGGTTGACCTCGTTATATTGTCTTTTTAAGGAGACGCAGCACAGGTGTACAAATTTACACCTAGGTGCTGGGCGCAGATTCCTTACCGTTGTTATTTGCAGTACAGGAAACTGCGCTCTTGTGTTATCCCTTGGCAATACCCTGTTAGTGCAGGCCGTCTCATGACCTCATTTCATGTTGGCCGGTGCGGTTAACGATGGCCATAAATCCCAGACCCACAGTGCCTTTTCCTAAAGTCACACTGCGGTGCTGGGATTCGTGGCCTTGTGCAGTAAATATGTCCGCCGCTCACACATGTCCTTACACCTGCTTCAGACTGGGCGGCCTCAGCTGATCCCTTATCGCATGCCGCGGCCATGAGGCCGCACAGTCTGAAGAAGGCGGAAGGAAGGGAGTGAAGACAGGGGAACATATGCACTGCTCGTGCCCATCAATCACACCCTCGCAGTCAAAATATATGAGACAACAAGGGGCGTTGTGTCGGGCAGGGCGGACGCACAGGCACAGCCAGCCAACCAATGATGTCAGAAGACGGGCAGCGCTAACAATGGGGGTGCTGCGTGTCATTAGAAAGGAAAGTCACACCTCAGGGACAGTGGAATGGTCTCTAATGAGACACATTTTGTACGTGAGGGCAAGGAGAAAAAGTCAGCCACCTTGTACAAATGCAGCAGTACTGCTGTACAAGGTGGCTGTTATACATAGAAACACCTGGGGGGGTGGGGCCAGGTTCCCTTTAATTTCAGTTCATGTGCCTGCGTGGCGTTTGCAGGTCACGTTGCCGGCTACACAGCAGGGGAACAGCTGGCGGTGCTGAACCCCACTGACACATTGGCTGGTGTTTTTCTCTGTGCAGCTAGCACTTCCGGGCAGAAACTGGAGGTGTTTGAGCCCAGGGTCAGCAGGAGGAGGAGAGGAGCAGAGTGTAGGCCGAAGCCTGCACTGGTGGCAGCTTTTGGTCGGTTGTGCCAGCGTGGCTTGTGCTGGACACGATGTCGGCTACACAGCAGGGGAACAGCTGGCGGTGCTGAACCCCACTAACACATTGGCTGGTGTTTTTCTCTGTGCAGCTAGCATGTCCGGGCAGAAACTGGCGGTGTTTGAGCCCAGGGTCAGCAGGAGGAGGAGAGGAGCAGAGTGTAGGCCGAAGCCTGCACTGGTGGCAGCTTTTGGTCGGTTGTGCCAGCGTGGCTTGTGCTGGACACGATGTCGGCTACACAGCAGGGGAACAGCTGGCGGTGCTGAACCCCACTAACACATTGGCTGGTGTTTTTCTCTGTGCAGCTAGCAGTTCCGGGCAAAAACTAGCGGTGTTTGAGCCCAGGGTCAGCAGGAGAGGAGCAGAGTGTAGGCCGAAGCCTAGTTGAACCAATTTCAAAGGTTACCTTTAACCCCCCCTCAGGTGTTGCAAGGTACAAGAGCCACACCTTGTGCAGCATTAATGGTGCACAAGTAAAAGGTTGCTCTATTTAATTTGCTCCTTGCACACGCTGAATAAAACACGTACACTATTTAGCCCACTATACTGTCAAACAGTAGTGGAGGCGTGACTTGTCTTTTTAAGGAGATGCAGCACAGGTGTCAAAATTTACACCTAGCTGCTGGGCGCAGATTCCTGAGCGTTGTTATTTGCTGTACAGGAGTCTGCGCTATTGTGATCCCTTGGTCATGCGCTGTGAGCGCTTCCTGTCTTCTGACCTCATTTCATGTCGGCCGTTGCGGTTAGCGATGGACATGAATCCCAGACCCACAGTGTGTTTTCAAAAAATCACACTGCGTGGCTGGGATTCGTGGCCTTGTGCAGTAAATATGTTTGACACTCACACATGTCCTTACACCAGCTTCAGACTGGGCGACCTCATCTGATCCCTTATCGCCTGCCGCGGCCATGAGGACACCCAGTCTGAAGAAGGCGTAAGGAGATGAGTGAACACAGGCAAACATATGCACTGCACATGCCCATCAATCACACCCTCGCTGTCCAAAAAAATAAGACACCGAGGGGCGTTGTTTCGAGCAGGGCAGACGCACAGGCGCAGCCAGCTAACCAATGATGTCAAAAGACGGGCAGCGCTAACAAGGGTGGTGCTGCGTATCATTAGAAAGGAAAGTCACACCTCAGGGACAGTGGAATGGTCTCAATGAGACACATTTTGTACGTGTTGAGTTCCACGTGGGCAAGGAGAAAAAGTCAGCCACCTTGTACAAATGCAGCAGTACTGCTGTACAAGGTGGCTGTTATACATAGAAACACCTGGGGGTGGGGGGCAGGCTCCCTTCAATTTCAGTTCATGTGCCTGCGTGGCGTTTGCAGGTCACGTTGCAAGCTACACAGCAGGGGAACAGCTGGCGTTGCTGAACCCCACTGACACATTGACTGGTGTTTTTCTCTGTGCAGCTCGCATGTCCGGGCAAAAACTGGCGGTGTTAGAGCCCAGGGTCAGCAGGAGGAGGAGAGGAGCAATGTGTAGGCCGAAGCCTGCACTGGTGGCAGCTTTTGGTCAGTTGTGCCAGCGTGGCTTGTGCTGGACACGATGCAAGCTACACAGCAGGGGAACAGCTAGCGTTGCTGAACCCCACTGACACATTGACTGGTGTTTTTCTCTGTGCGGCTCGCATGTCCGGGCAAAAACTGGCGGTGTTAGAGCCCAGGGTCAGCAGGAGGAGGAGAGGAGCAATGTGTAGGCCGAAGCCTGCACTGTTGGCAGCTTTTGGTCGGTTGTGCCAGCGTGGCTTGTGCTGGACACGATGCAAGCTACACAGCAGGGGAACAGCTGGCGTTTCTGAACCCCACTGACACATTGACTGGTGTTTTTCTCTGTGCAGATCGCATGTCCGGGCAAAAACTGGCGGTGTTAGAGCCCAGGGTCAGCAGGAGGAGGAGAGGAGCAGAGTGTAGGCCGAAGCCTAGTTGAACCAATTTCAAAGGTTACCTTTAACCCCCCCTCAGGTGTTGCAAGGTACAAGAGCCACACCTTGTGCAGCATTAATGCTGCACAAGTAAAAGGTTGCTCTATTTAGTTTGCTCCTTGCACACGCTGAATAAAACACGTACACTATTTAGCCCATTATACTGTCAAACAGTTGTGGAGGCGTGACTTGTCTTTTTAAGGAGACGCAGCACAGGTGTCAAAATTTGCACCCAGGTACTGGGCGCAGATTCCTGAGCGTTGTTATTTGCTGTACAGGAGTCTGCGCTATTGTGATCCCTTGGCCATGCGCTGTGAGCGCTTCCTGTCTTCTGACCTCATTTCATGTCGGCCGTTGCGGTTAGCGATGGACATGAATCCCAGACCCACAGTGTGTTTTCAAAAAATCACACTGCGTGGCTGGGATTCGTGGCCTTGTGCAGTAAATAGGTTTGCCGCTCACACATGTCCTTACACCTGCTTCAGACTGGGCGGCCTCAGCTGATCCCTTATCGCCTACCACGGCCAGGAGGCCGCACAGTCTGAAGAAGGCGGAAGGAGATGAGTTAAGACAGGCGAACATATGCACTGCTCGTGCCCATAAACCACACCCTCGCTGACAAAATAAATATGACAACGAGGGGCGTTGTTTCTAGCAGGGCGGATGCACAGGCGCAGCCAGCTAACCATGATGACAAAAGACGGGAAACGCTACCAAGGGGGGTGCTGCGTATCATTAGAAAGGAAAGTCACACCTCAGGGACAGTGGAATGGTCTCAATGAGACACATTTTGTACGTGTTGAGTTCCACGTGGTCAAGGAGAAAAAGTCAGCCACCTTGTACAAATGCAGCAGTACTGCTGTACTAGGTGGCTGTTATACATAGAAACACCTGGGGGGGTGGGGCCAGGTTCCCTTTAATTTCAGTTCATGTGCCTGCGTGGCGTTTGCAGGTCACGTTGCCGGCTACACAGCAGGGGAACAGCTGGCGGTGCTGAACCCCACTAACACATTGGCTGGTGTTTTTCTCTGTGCAGCTAGCACTTCCGGGCAAAAACTAGCGGTGTTTGAGCCCAGGGTCAGCAGGAGGAGGAGAGGAGCAGAGTGTAGGCCGAAGCCTGCACTGGTGGCAGCTTTTGTTCTGTTGTGCCAGCGTGGCTTGTGCTGGACACGTTGCCAACTACACAGCAGGGGAACAGCTGGCGGTGCTGAACCCCACTGACACATCACCTAGTGTTTTTTCTGTGTAGACAACACTTCCAGGTGGCAACTGACAGTGTTGAAACCCAGGGAATCAAAGAGGAGCAGAGTGTAGGCCGAAGCCTGCAGTGGAGCAAGTTGAAAGGGAACCTTTAACCCCCCCCCCCCCCAGGCATTTGTTGCTGAAAGAGCCATCTTGTACAGCAGTAATACTGCACATGGAAAATGGTGGCTCCGAAAATTATGCTCCTTGCAAACGCTGAAGTACACACTCATATAATGTGTCCCCTCACACCGTCAAACCATCCAGGAAGTGGGACTTTCCTTTGTAATGTGACACAGCACAGCCGTCATTCCAACCCCCTTGGTGCCGGGCGCCACCTCCTCAACGTTGTTTGGTTCTGTCACGGAGCCCGCGCTGTAATGTTATCCCTTGGCCATGCACAGTTAGCGGTGCCCGTCTTCTGACATCATGTAGGTGTCAGGCTGGCAGTGCCTGTGCGTCCAAGCTGCCCTAGATCCAACCTTGCAGTGTCATCTAATGTAGTCCCACTGCGGGCCAGGGATCCATGGGCATGCGCAGTGCATATCATCGCCTCTCACTCACCTCCTTCCTGCTTCTTCAGACTGTGCGGCGTCACGGCCGTGGCATGCTATTAGGGATCAGCTGACGCCGCCTAGTCTGAAGAAGCGTGAAGAAGGGGAGTGAGAGGCTAGTATATGCACTGCGCATGGCCATGGATACCAGGCCCACTGTGGGATCACATTAGACGACACTGCGAGGTGTGATTTCGGGCAGCGTGGACGCACAGGCGCAGCCAGGACGACAACAAATGATGTCAGAGGACGGGCAGCGCAAACTGTGCATGGCCAAGGGATAACATAACAGCGCAGGGTCCATGACGGAATCAAACAACGCTAAGGAGGCAGCGCACGGTGCCAAGGGGGTAGCAATGACGGCGGTGCTGCGTCACATTACAAAGGAAAGTCCCACCTCCGGGACGGTTGGACGGTGTGAGGGGACACATTACATGAGTGTGTAGTTCAGCGTTTGCAAGGAGCATAATTTCAAGAGCGACCTTTCCCTTGTGCAGTATTAGTGCTGCACATGGTGGCTCTTTCAGTAACAAACGCCTAGGGGGGGGGACAGGTCCCCTTACATTTTAGTTGTGCCAGCGTGGCGGTCGCATGACACGTTGCCGGATACCCAGCTGGGGATCAGCTGACGTTACTGAACCCCAATAACAGAGGAGCGACTGTTGACTGTGCACACAGCACTTCCAGGCACCAACTGGCGGTGTTAGAGCTCAGGGACAGCAGGAGGAGCAGATTGGAGGTATTGCAGCACACACAGCTGGGGATCAGCTGACGTTACTGAACCCCAATAACAAAGGAGCGACTGTTGACTGTGCACACAGCACTTCCAGGCACCAACTGGCGGTGTTAGAGCCCAGGGACAGCAGGAGGAGCAGATTGGAGGTATTGCCGCACACACAGCTGGGGATCAGCTGACGTTACTGAACCCCAATAACAGAGGAGCGACTGTTGACTGTGCACACAGCACTTCCAGGCACCAACTGGCGGTGTTAGAGCCCAGGGACAGCAGGAGGAGCAGATTGGAGGTATTGCCGCACACACAGCTGGGGATCAGCTGACGTTACCGAACCCCAATAACAGAGGAGCGACTGTTGACTGTGCACACAGCACTTCCAGGCACCAACTGGCGGTGTTAGAGCCCAGGGACAGCAGGAGGAGCAGAGGAACAGAGTGTAGGCCGAAGCCTGATTGGAGCAAGTTGAAAGGGAACCTTTAACCCCCCCCAAAGACGTTTGTAGCTGAAAGAGCCATCTTGTGCAGCACTAACGATGCAAAAGGAAAAGGTGGTTCTTTTAATTATGCTCCTTGCAAACACCGAAGTAAACACTAAAAATGTGTCCCCTTATACCGTTAAACCGTCCCGGAGGTGCGAATTTCCTTCGTAATAGGACACAGCACAGCTGACATTCTTATCCCCTTGGTGCCGTGCGCTGCCTCCTCAGCGTTGTTTTAAGCTGTCACGGAGCCTGCGCTGTTCTGTTAGCCCTTGGCCATGCCCAATTAGCGCTGCCTGTCTTCTGACATAATTTGGTGTCAGGCTGTTACTGCCTGTGCGTCCACGCTGCTCCAGATCCCACCTCGCAGTCTTGTCCAACATAATTCCACTGCGGGCCTTGGAACCATGGACATGCACAGTGCATATCCTCGACTCTCACTCCCCTCCTTCCCTCTTCTTCAGACTGTGCGGTGTCACGGCCGTGGCATGTTATTAGGGATCAGCTGACGGCGCACAGTCTAAAGAAGGCGGAGGGAAATGAGCGAGAGCCCGAGGGGAAGATATGCACTGCGCATGCCCATGGATCCCAGGCCCGCAGTGTGACTCAATCAGAAGACACAGCGAGGCGGGATCTCGGGCAGCGCGGCCGCACAGGCGCAGCCAGCCTGACACCAAATTATGTCAGAAGACAGGCAGCGCAAATAGGGCATGCCCAAGAGATAACAGAACAGCGCAGGCTCCGTGACAGCTTAAAACAACGCTGAGGAGGCAGCGCATGGCACCAAGGGGGTAGGAATGACGGCTGTGCTGCGTCACATTGCGAAGGAAAGTCCCAGCTCAGGGACAGTATAACGGTATCAGTGAACACATTTTATAAGTGTTAAGTTCTGTGTGTGCAAGGAGCTAAAAAAAAAGAGCTACCTTTTCCTTGTGCAGCATTACTGCTGCACAAGATGGCTCTTTCAGTAACAAACGACGGGGGGGAGGGGGGACAGGTTCCCTTACATTTAGGTTGTTGTGCCAGCGTGGCGGTCGCAGGACACATTGCCGGCTACACAGCTGGGGATCAGCTGACGTTACTGAAACCCAATAACACTGGGTCGTATGTTTTTACTGTGCAGCCTGCACTTCTGAGCCGCAACTGGCGGTGTTGGAGCCCAGGAATAGCAGTTCAGGTGGTAGAAAGATGAACACAGCAGGAGACCTGGATGACACCCAATTACTTAATCAGGCAGAGGAGTGGCAAATTCCTGCGAGATCCAGGCCTGGTTCATTTTCAGGAAAGTAAGCCGGTCAACGTTATCGGAGGACAGTCGCATCCGACGGTCTGTTAGTACACCACCTGCGGCACTAAAGACACGTTCCGATAAGACACTAGCCGCAGGGCAAGCCAGCACCTCCAATGCATACTGGCTTAGCTCTGGCCATGTATCCAGCTTCGAGACCCAAAACTTGAACGGGGAAGAGCCGTCTGGGAGTACAGTAAGAGGGCAAGCCATGTAGTCTGTCACCATCTGACGGAACCGTTGCCTCCTGCTGACTGGAGCCGCCGGTGATGGTGTAGACATTTGGGGCGGGCACACAAAAGTGTGCCAGAGTTGTGCCATACTGGGCTTGCCTTGGGCAGAGGCACTGCTTCTGCTCCCTCTTTGGGCAGAGCCTCCCCCACAGCCTCGACGCACTGAGCTGCTTTGTAAAGCACTAGCAGCACTCCTCTCAGTTGGACAGGAGAAGATGATGGAATTCACCAGTGTGTCGTGGTACTCCCGCAATTTACGCTCCCGGGTCAACGCAGGGATGAGGTTTTGGACGTTGTCCCGGTAGCGAGGATCGAGGAGGGTGAACACCCAATAATCAGGCATGTTGAGAATGTGGTCGATGCGGCGGTCGTTTCTCAGGCACTGCAGCATGAAATCCACCATGTGCTGCAGAGTGCCAACTGGCCCAGAAACGATGTCCCCTGCTTGAAACATGATCTCTGCCCGCTCGTCATCACCCCACCCTCGCTGTACACACTGACCACTGGACAATTGTGTCGCTCCCTCCTCTGGACGGAGCTCTTCCTCCTCCATTGACTCCTCCTCATCCTCCTCACAAATTGGCCCCTGCGTACCCCTTTGTGAGGAACCACGTGGCGCTGACTCTCCAGAAGCTGATGGAAAAGGTGACTCCTCATCCTCCACCTCTTCCACAACATCATCCCTTAACCCTTGCAAAGTTTGCTGAAGCAGGCAGATAAGGGGGACAGTCATGCTGACTAGTGCATCATCTGCACTTGCCATCCGCGTGGAATAATCAAAAGGACGCAAAACCTGGCAGACGTCCTTCATAGTGGCCCACTCTGTGGTTGTGAAGTCTGATCGGCGCTGACTGCGACTTCTTTGCGCCTGATGCAGCTGGTACTCCATAACTGTTTGCTGCTGCTCACACAACCGCTCCAACATATGTAACGTGGAATTCCACCGGGTAGGTAGGTCACATATGATATGGTGTTCCGGAAGGCGGAATCGGCGCTGCAGAGCAGCAATGCGGGATCTGGCCAAGCTGGAACGCCGCAAGTGAGCACACTCTAGGCGGACCTTGTGCAGCAGGGCATCAAGATCCGGATAGTCCCTCAGAAAACTCTGCACAACCAAATTGAGCACATGTGCCAGACATGGGATGTGAGTGAGGTTGCCAAGGGCCAAAGCTGCCACCAGATTTCGGCCATTGTCACACACTACCATGCCTGGCTGGAGATTCGCTGGCAGTAACCACACATCGCTCTCCTGCTTGATGGCATTCCAGAGCTCCTGCGCTGTTTGGCTTCGATGCCCCAATGAAACTAGTTTCAAGACGGCCTGCTGACGTTTGGCCACGGCTGTGCTCATGTCGGTCATAGGTAAACGTTCACGGGTCCATGTGGAGGTGGACTGTGACGGATCCTGCAGAGAGGAATCTGAGGAACTGGTGTAAGAGGAGGAGTCGATGCGTACAGACTGGATTCCTGCAATCCTTGGAGTGGGCAGGACACGTCCTGCGCCACTCGCACGATCTGTACCTGGCTCAACAAATTTAACCCAATGGGCAGTGAGGGAAACATATCGCCCCTGTCCATGCTGACTGGTCCACGCATCGGTGGTGAGGTGGACCTTGCTACTGACGGCGTTCAGTAGCGCATGTTTTATGTTTGCCTCAACATGCCTGTGCAGGGCAGGGACAGCCTGCCTGCTGAAGTAAAAGCGGCTGGGCACCTTGTACTGTGGGACTGCCAATGCCATCAAGTCACGGAAGCTGTCAGTCTCCACCAGCCTGAACGAGAGCATTTCCAGGGACAACAGTTTGGCAATGCCTGCATTCAGAGCCTGTGCTTGGGGGTGGTTGGCCGAGAATGCCCGCCTTTTCTCCCATGCCTGTACTACCGATGGCTGTAGAGTAGACTGGGAGTGTGAGGATGACTGGGAAGGTGGTGCTGTGGGTGGAATTACACTAGGTCTCTGGACAACAGTGGAGGAAGAGGCAACACGAGATGAAGAGGTGGTAGCTGCCGCTGTTGGTTGGCCTACGTCTTCACTGTGTTTCTGTAACTCCACCGCGTGCCTGGTCCGCACATGTTTCCACATATTTGTGGTATTGAGGTTGCTGACACTTTTACCTCTTTTTACTTTCTGATGACACAGCTTGCATTTGACAAAACAAATGTCATCTGCAACTGTGTCAAAAAAGGACCAGGCACTGCAAGTCTTGGGAGCGCCCTTTTTGGCTTTGGAAAGAGACAGGCTCCTAACGGGTGCCAAAGTGGAGGCTACAGGCTCCGCAGTCTTCCCCCTCCCTCTCCCTCTTTGGCCCGTAAGGGGAAGCTCTTCCTCAGAGCTGCTCCCACCACCTTCCTGTTCCTCACGCCACGATGGGTCAAGGACCTCATCATCTCCACTACCCTCTGCCACCAACTGCTCCTCCTGGGTAGTCTCGGCAGCACAGTACGCATCAGAAAGCGGCACCTGAGTTTCATCATCAGATGGGTACTGCGCTGTGGTCACCGGAGGCACTGGCCCACCTGCCTCTTCAGAGTCAGAGAGAAAAAGCTGTTGGGCATCACTGCACACTGCCTCTTCTTCCATTTCTCCAATGCTGCTTGGCTGGCCCCCTGTTTCCAAGCCAAGAGATTCAGAGAACAGAAGTAGAGACGGCTCCTGTCCTGGGCTCTCTGACTGCCTGGCCAATTTGGCAGGTGGTGAAGAGACAGATGGCTGCTCTCCAGTGCTCTGTGCCTGAGAGGATGTGGCACTAACTGAAGTCGATGCCGAGGCGTTAGCTGCCATCCACCCGACAACGGCTTCAATTTGGTCTTCACGCAGCAGCGGTGCATGGCGCTCTCCGACAAAGCTGCGCATGAAGGACTGTTCCCTGCTGAAACTGAGTGACGACGAGTCACCGGCGCCCGCAGCAGGCACAGAATCACCACGTCCTCTCCCTGCTCCTCTCCCTGCTCCGCGCCCACGCCCACGTGCCTTACTCCCTGCCCTCTTCATCTTGGTTGACAGATAAAGATAAGCAGAAAAGTACTAAGGCCTTAGCGTGCTTATTCCTGAAATGCTCCTTCTAACAGGTGTAAGAAACACTAATGTTGTAAAGTGTGGACTAAACTTTATTATTTTTCAAATGTGGCCTACACAAGTGTTAAGTTGTGTTTGGTGAACTTTACTTTTTTTTTTGTGCAGATCGGGCTACAGAGCTAGTTTAAATCACACGGAGACCGTGCAGACAGCCGTAAACGGCGCTGCAAGGCCAAAAAACCCTCCTCTAGGTTATCCTATGTAGTGTTTTTCCACTATTTAGCTGGAGAAGGGTGGAAAGACACTAATAGGAATTTTTTTTTTTAAATTTTAAACAGGCTGCACTATTTGAAAAAAAGGAAATTGTTTTTCAAGGTATGAGGCAGTAACGCACCCTGAGCTGAATCCAACCGGCTATGGCTGCACACAGACTACAGGGCGAGCTGGGCTCACACGGAGACCGTGCAGACAGCCGTAAACGGCGCTGCAAGGCCCAAAAACCCCCCTCTAGGTTATCCTATGTAGTGTTTTTCCACTATTTAGCTGGAGACGGGTGGAAAAACACTAATAGGGATTTTTTTTTTTAAATTTTAAACAGGCTGCACTATTTGAAAAAAAGGAAATTGTTTTTCAATGTATGAGGCAGTAACGCACCCTGAGCTGAATCCAACCGGCTATGGCTGCACACAGACTACAGGGCGAGCTGGGCTCACACGGAGACCGTGCAGACAGCCGTAAACGGCGCTGCAAGGCCAAAAAACCCTCCTCTAGGTTATCCTATGTAGTGTTTTTCCTCTATTTAGCTGGAGAAGGGTGGAAAGACACTAATAGGAATTTTTTTTTAAAATTTTAAACAGGCTGCACTATTTGAAAAAAAGGAAATTGTTTTTCAAGGTATGAGGCAGTAACGCACCCTGAGCTGAATCCAACCGGCTATGGCTGCACACAGACTACAGGGCGAGCTGCGCTCACACAGAGACCGTGCAGACAGCCGTAAACGGCGCTGCAAGGCCCAAAAACCCCCCTCTAGGTTATCCTATGTAGTGTTTTTCCACTATTTAGCTGGAGACGGGTGGAAAAACACTAATAGGGATTTTTTTTTTTAATTTTTAAACAGGCTGCACTATTTGAAAGAAAGGAAAATTTTTCTCAAGGTATGAGCCAGTAACGAACCCTGAGCTGAATCCAACCGGCTATGGCTGCACACAGACTACAGGGTGAGCTGGGCTCACACGGAGACCGTGCAGACAGCCGTAAACGGCGCTGCAAGGCCCAAAAACCCCCCTCTAGGTTATCCTATGTAGTGTTTTTCCACAATTTAGCTGGAGACGGGTGGAAAAACACTAATAGGAAATTTGAGAAAAAATGTGCAGCAGGCTGCACTAAGAGCAAAAAAGAACAACTGTGTGAGGCAGTGTGAACCCCCCCTGAGCTGAATACAACCGGGTATATGGCTGCACACAGACTACAGAGTGAGCTGCACACACACACACACAGAGACCTTGCAGAACGCTGTTAAAACAGCGCTGCAAGGCAAGAGCAAGGTGAACAGTGAAGAACACACAGCGTTTTGCTAAATTAGCCTTTGGAAAGGAAAATAAAGCAATTAGCTAGCTCAACTGGCCCTTAGTTAGAACACAGCGTCCTGTCCCTAACTGAAATCACAGCAGAGTGAGCGCAAAATGGCGGCAGCGTTTTTCATAGTGCAGAGTGACATCATTTCAGCAGCCAATCACAGCCTTGCCAGTACTTACATGCCCACCATGCTAAACAGGATGTGCCCACACTTCCATTCATTCATTCATACGCGGGAAGTATCGGAATTCGGTATCGGAATTCCGATACCGCAAATATCGGCCGATACCCGATACTTGCGGTATCGGAATGCTCAACACTACTAATGACACAAAAAATGCATAATGTCATAGATGCTAAAACATGAATTCAATAATAATACATAATATCCATTCTCTTATTCAGTTCAGAAGGAACTCTGGATTTAATCTTGAAAATGAATTGTGCTTCTTTAAAATGCAAAAGTTTGTGTATGTCACCGCGTCGATCACTGACAAGAACGTCCTCTAATGCATGAACATGAAAGAAGCCCAGACAACCTTTGTGGACAGATGAAAAATGTTAAGAAGAAGTTTCTTGTTGTGGTATTTGTGGCATCATATAAATGTTCTGCAATTCCTGAGAGATCGTGTAGTGCATCCGACGTATTGAAGACTGCACTGTGCACATGTAATAACATAAACCACGTAAGTTGTACTGCAATTAATAAACGTGCGGTTCTTGTGTATACAAGGAGCAGCTGTGGCTTTGATTTCATTTGAATTGTCCATATATTGCCTCACTGGCATTTACCACATGTATATGAAACATATAGGGATAACCAGTTGCGTTTTGTTTTAACTTTTCGACTTAATGTGTGATCAGAAGGTGATATCATGTTACCAATAGTAATTCCTCTCCTGGATACAAAATTTACACATTTGTTCAACAGCTTTTTCAAGGTGTCATCAGTAGGGTTGAGCGACCTTGACTTTTTTAGAGTCGAGTTGGGTTTCGCGAAACCCGACTATCTCAAAAGTCGAGTCGAGTGGAATCGGCCGATTATCGCGAAAAGTCGGGGATCGACCGAAACACGAAACCCAATGCAAGTCAATGGGGGAGCATAGTCGGCAGTAAGTGGAGGCCAGGAAAACACCTACAGTGCCCATTTTAATGGCAAAAAACATACATTCTTGTTACTGAAGCTTGTCAATCTAAATTTACCTTATAATAATAGTAAGGCATTGGAAATTGGGGGTCATTTGGCTAAAGTTGTGAGGGGTAGGGCTGGTTAAATAATTAGTGGGCCCAGGAAATCTGGACCACGTCACGGCAGTGGAGCAGGGAGAGGTAAGTATTTCAACTTTGCAAGTGCTGTGATCCTGAGCAAGCAGGTGGGGCCCACTCGTTGGCATTGGCACTGGCACAGGGCCCCTCAAAGTACGGCGGTGTGTTTGCACGGCGGGGGCGCCTCCCACCGGCAGCAACACTTTTGCGTACTATGAGAGACCCTGTGCCAGTGACGTCGCCAACTAGTATTCCTCCCCCCACCTGATGAAGGAACCTGCACTTTCATCTGCACCTTCCTCTTTGTCCCCGTGTAAGGTGGTATGGTATGCGGGAAGAGGAACCTGACTTTCAGCAGGGTCACAATCTTGCTGTGTAGCGTGCATGGGGAATTTTGTGTTATGGGTCAATGTACCAGCAGACTCATCTATCACTGGCTGGGCAATGGGCAGGATGAGGGGTAAACAGATATGGGCCCAAAGAATAAAGTGGGCTAAATGCAGTTCAAAATTGGTAATAGGACTAACCAGGGGGCATTGCTTTGTTCAGTGGAGGACAACTGAAATGAGAGGCTGACACAGAGAGTAGGCCCAAATCAGTAAGTAGTCTAAATGCAGTTCAAAATTGGCAACAGTAGTAAACAGGCGGCACAGCTCTGTTCACTGGAGGAGAACAGCAAGGAGCGGCAGACACCGATAGAAGGCCCCAACCCAACTAGTAGGCCCAATGCAGTTTTAAAATTTCGATAGGCTGAAAACCAGATAATTGTAGGTCATTTTTCGTAAAGAGGACAGCTGTATTGAGTGGCGCAGCCAGACCCTACAAGTAGGCCTTACACCACAAAGTTGGCTCGACGCAGGTTTAAAAAAGGTTAAATGGGTACACGGTCTGCAATGGTGTGCTCAGTGGAAGACAATTGGAAGGAGGGACCGCAGAAAGACTTAGTAGGCGTAAAATAACAAAATAGGCTCTATGCAGCTTTGATTATGTGGCAACTTGGAGAACACCTTGGAGCGGCAGACACCGTCTCTACGACCCAGACCCAACTTGTAGGCCTAATGTAGTGTTGTTTCAACAACTACTTAACACGAGCATGAAGATTGAAGCAATAGATAGGCAACCTGAAGAACACCTTGGAGCGGCACACACCGTCTCTACAACCCAGACCCAACTTGTAGGCCTAATGCAGTGTTGTTTCAACAACTACTAAATGAGAGCCAGAAGATCGAAGCTATGGAGAGGCAACCTGGAGAACACCTTGGAGCGGCAGACACCGTCTCTACAACCCAAACCCAACTTGTAGGCCTAATGCAGTGTTGTTTCAACAACTACTAAACGAGAGCTAGAAGATCGAAGCTATGGAGAGGCAACCTGGAGAACACCTTGGAGCGGAAGACACCGTCTCTACAACCCAGACCCAACTTGTAGGCCTAATGCAGTGTTGTTTTCAACAACTACTAAACGAGAGCTAGAAGATCGAAGCTATGGAGAGGCAACCTGGAGAACACCTTGGAGCGGAAGACACCGTTTCTACAACCCAGACCCAACTTGTAGGCCTAATGCTGTGTTGTTTCAACAACTACTAAACGAGAGCTAGAAGATCGAAGCTATGGAGAGGCAACCTGGAGAACACCTTGGAGCGGCAGACACCGTCTCTACGACCCAGACCCAACTTGTAGGCCTAATGTAGTGTTGTTTCAACAACTACTTAACACGAACATGAAGATTGAAGCACTGGAGAGGCAACCTGGAGAACACCTTGGAGCGGAAGACACCGTCTCTACAACCCAGACCCAACTTGTAGGCCTAATGCAGTGTTGTTTTCAACAACTACTAAACGAGAGCTAGAAGATCGAAGCTATGGAGAGGCAACCTGGAGAACACCTTGGAGCGGCAGACACCGTCTCTACAACCCACACCCAATTTGTAGGCCTAATACAGTGTTGTTTCAACAACTACTAAACGAGAGCTAGAAGATCGAAGCTATGGAGAGGCCACCTGGAGAACACCTTGGAGTGGAAGACACCGTCTCTACATCCCAGACCCAACTTGTAGGCCTAATGCAGTGTTGTTTTCAACAACTACTAAACGAGAGCTAGAAGATCGAAGCTATGGAGAGGCAACCTGGAGAACACCTTGGAGCGGCAGACACCGTCTCTACGACCCAGACCCAACTTGTAGGCCTAATGTAGTGTTGTTTCAACAACTACTTAACACGAACATGAAGATTGAAGCACTGGAGAGGCAACCTGGAGAACACCTTGGAGCGGAAGACACCGTCTCTACAACCCAGACCCAACTTGTAGGCCTAATGCAGTGTTGTTTTCAACAGCTACTAAACGAGAGCTAGAAGATCGAAGCTATGGAGAGGCAACCAGGAGAACACCTTGGAGCGGCAGACACCGTCTCTACAACCCAGACCCAATTTGTAGGCCTAATACAGTGTTGTTTCAACAACTACTAAACGAGAGCTAGAAGATCGAAGCTATGGAGAGGCCACCTGGAGAACACCTTGGAGTGGAAGACACCGTCTCTACATCCCAGACCCAACTTGTAGGCCTAATGCAGTGTTGTTTTCAACAACTACTAAACGAGAGCTAGAAGATCGAAGCTATGGAGAGGCAACCTGGAGAACACCTTGGAGCGGCAGACACCGTCTCTACGACCCAGACCCAACTTGTAGGCCTAATGCTGTGTTGTTTCAACAACTACTTAACACGAGCATGAAGATTGAAGCAATAGAGAGGCAACCTGAAGAACACCTTGGAGCGGCACACACCGTCTCTACAACCCAGACCCAACTTTTAGGCCTAATTCAGTGTTGTTTCAACAATTACTAAACGAGAGCTAGAAGATCGAAGCTATGGAGAGGCAACCTGGAGAACACCTTGGAGCGGCAGACACCGTCTCTACAACCCAAACCCAACTTGTAGGCCTAATGCAGTGTTGTGTCAACAACTACTAAACGAGAGCTAGAAGATCGAAGCTATGGAGAGGCAACCTGGAGAACACCTTGGAGCGGAAGACACCGTCTCTACAAACCAGACCTAACTTGTAGGCCTAATGCTGTGTTTCAACAACTACTAAACGAGAGCTAGAAGATCGAAGCTATGGAGAGGCAACCTGGAGAACACCTTGGAGCGGCAGACACCGTCTCTACGACCCAGACCCAACTTGTAGGCCTAATGCTGTGTTGTTTCAACAACTACTTAACACGAGCATGAAGATTGAAGCAATAGAGAGGCAACCTGAAGAACACCTTGGAGCGGCACACACCGTCTCTACAACCCAGACCCAACTTTTAGGCCTAATTCAGTGTTGTTTCAACAATTACTAAACGAGAGCTAGAAGATCGAAGCTATGGAGAGGCAACCTGGAGAACACCTTGGAGCGGCAGACACCGTCTCTACAACCCAAACCCAACTTGTAGGCCTAATGCAGTGTTGTGTCAACAACTACTAAACGAGAGCTAGAAGATCGAAGCTATGGAGAGGCAACCTGGAGAACACCTTGGAGCGGAAGACACCGTCTCTACAAACCAGACCTAACTTGTAGGCCTAATGCTGTGTTGTTTCAACAACTACTAAACGAGAGCTAGAAGATCGAAGCTATGGAGAGGCAACCTGGAGAACACCTTGGAGCGTCAGACACCGTCTCTACGACCCAGACCCAACTTGTAGGCCTAATGCTGTGTTGTTTCAACAACTACTTAACACGAGTATGAAGATTGAAGCAATAGAGAGGCAACCTGGAGAACACCTTGGAGCGGCAGACACCGTCTCTACAACCCAGACCCAACTTGTAGGCCTAATTCAGTGTTGTTTCAACAATTACTAAACGAGAGCTAGAAGATCGAAGCTATGGAGAGGCAACCTGGAGAACACCTTGGAGCAGCAGACATCGTCTCTACAACCCAAACCCAACTTGTAGGCCTAATGCAGTGTTGTGTAAACAACTACTAAACGAGAGCTAGAAGATCGAAGCTATGGAGAGGCAACCTGGAGAACACCTTGGAGCGGAAGACACCGTCTCTACAAACCAGACCCAACTTGTAGGCCTAATGCTGTGTTGTTTCAACAACTACTAAACGAGAGCTAGAAGATCGAAGCTATGGAGAGGCAACCTGGAGAACACCTTGATGCGGCAGACACCGTCTCTACGACCCAGACCCAACTTGTAGGCCTAATGTAGTGTTGTTTCAACAACTACTTAACACGAGCATGAAGATTGAAGCACTGGAGAGGCAACCTGGAGAACACCTTGGAGCGGAAGACACCCTCTCTACAACCCAGACCCAACTTGTAGGCCTAATGCAGTGTTGTTTTCAACAACTACTAAACGAGAGCTAGAAGATCGAAGCTATGGAGAGGCAACCTGGAGAACACCTTGGAGCGGAAGACACCGTCTCTACAAACCAGACCTAACTTGTAGGCCTAATGCAGTGTTGTTTTCAACAACTACTAAACGAGAGCTAGAAGATCGAAGCTATGGAGAGGCAACCTGGAGAACACCTTGGAGCGGAAGACACCGTCTCTACAACCCAGACCCAACTTGTAGGCCTAATGCAGTGTTGTTTCAACAACTACTAAACGAGAGCTAGAAGATCGAAGCTATGGAGAGGCAACCTGGAGAACACCTTGGAGCGGCAGACACCGTCTCTACGACCCGGACCCAACTTGTAGGCCTAATGCTGTGTTGTTTCAACAACTACTTAACACGAGCATGAAGATTGAAGCACTGGAGAGGCAACCTGGAGAACACCTTGGAGCGGCAGACACCGTCTCTACAACCCAGACCCAACTTATAGGCCTAATGCAGTGTTGTTTCAATAACTACTAAACGAGAGCTAGAAGATCGAAGCTATGAAGAGGCAACCTGGAGAACACCTTGGAGCGGCAGACACCGTCTCTACAACCCAAACCCAACTTGTAGGCCTAAAGCAGTGTTGTTTCAACAACTACTAAACGAGAGCTAGAAGATCGAAGCTATGGAGAGGCAACCTGGAGAACACCTTGGAGCGGAAGACACCGTCTCTACAACCCAGACCCAACTTGTAGGCCTAATGCTATGTTGTTTCAACAACTACTAAACGAGAGCTAGAAGATCGAAGCTATGGAGAGGCAACCTGGAGAACACCTTGGAGCGGCAGACACCGTCTCTACGACCTAGACCCAACTTGTAGGCCTAATGTAGTGTTGTTTCAACAACTACTTAACACGAGCATGAAGATTGAAGCAATGGAGAGGCAACCAGGAGAACACTTTGGAGCGGCAGACACCGTCTCTACAACCCAGACCCAACTTGTAGGCCTAATGCAGTGTTGTTTCAACAACTACTAAACGAGAGCTAGAAGATCGAAGCTATGGAGAGGCAACCTGGAGAACACCTGGGAGCGGCAGACACCGTCTCTACAACCCAAACCCAACTTGTAGGCCTAATGCAGTGTTGTTTCAACAACTACTAAATGAGAGCTAGAAGATCGAAGCTATGGAGAGGCAACCTGGAGAACACCTTGGAGCGGAAGACACCGTCTCTACAACCCAGACCCAACTTGTAGGCCTAATGCAGTGTTGTTTTCAACAACTACTAAACGAGAGCTAGAAGATCGAAGCTATGGAGAGGCAACCTGGAGAACACCTTGGAGCGGAAGACACCGTCTCTACAACCCAGACCCAACTTGTAGGCCTAATGCAGTGTTGTTTTCAACAACTACTAAACGAGAGCTAGAAGATCGAAGCTATGGAGAGGCAACCTGGAGAACACCTTGGAGCGGCAGACACTGTCTCTACAACCCAGACCCAATTTGTAGGCCTAATACAGTGTTGTTTCAACAACTACTAAACGAGAGCTAGAAGATCGAAGCTATGGAGAGGCAACCTGGAGAACACCTTGGAGCGGAAGACACCGTCTCTACAAACCAGACCCAACTTGTAGGCCTAATGCTGTGTTGTTTCAACAACTACTAAACGAGAGCTAGAAGATCGAAGCTATGGAGAGGCAACCTGGAGAACACCTTGGAGCGGCAGACACCGTCTCTACGACCCAGACCCAACTTGTAGGCCTAATGTAGTGTTGTTTCAACAACTACTTAACACGAGCATGAAGATTGAAGCACTGGAGAGGCAACCTGGAGAACACCTTGGAGCGGCAGACACCGTCTCTACAACCCAAACCCAACTTGTAGGCCTAATGCAGTGTTGTTTCAACAACTACTAAACGAGAGTTAGAAGATCGAAGCTATGGAGAGGCAACCTGGAGAACACCTTGGAGCGGAAGACACCGTCTCTACAACCCAGACCCAACTTGTAGGCCTAATGCAGTGTTGTTTTCAACAACTACTAAACGAGAGCTAGAAGATCGAAGCTATGGAGAGGCAACCTGGAGAACACCTTGGAGCGGAAGACACCGTTTCTACAACCCAGACCCAACTTGTAGGCCTAATGCTGTGTTGTTTCAACAACTACTAAACGAGAGCTAGAAGATCGAAGCTATGGAGAGGCAACCTGGAGAACACCTTGGAGCGGCAGACACCGTCTCTACGACCCAGACCCAACTTGTAGGCCTAATGTAGTGTTGTTTCAACAACTACTTAACACGAACATGAAGATTGAAGCACTGGAGAGGCAACCTGGAGAACACCTTGGAGCGGAAGACACCGTCTCTACAACCCAGACCCAACTTGTAGGCCTAATGCAGTGTTGTTTTCAACAACTACTAAACGAGAGCTAGAAGATCGAAGCTATGGAGAGGCAACCTGGAGAACACCTTGGAGCGGCAGACACCGTCTCTACAACCCACACCCAATTTGTAGGCCTAATACAGTGTTGTTTCAACAACTACTAAACGAGAGCTAGAAGATCGAAGCTATGGAGAGGCCACCTGGAGAACACCTTGGAGTGGAAGACACCGTCTCTACATCCCAGACCCAACTTGTAGGCCTAATGCAGTGTTGTTTTCAACAACTACTAAACGAGAGCTAGAAGATCGAAGCTATGGAGAGGCAACCTGGAGAACACCTTGGAGCGGCAGACACCGTCTCTACGACCCAGACCCAACTTGTAGGCCTAATGTAGTGTTGTTTCAACAACTACTTAACACGAACATGAAGATTGAAGCACTGGAGAGGCAACCTGGAGAACACCTTGGAGCGGAAGACACCGTCTCTACAACCCAGACCCAACTTGTAGGCCTAATGCAGTGTTGTTTTCAACAGCTACTAAACGAGAGCTAGAAGATCGAAGCTATGGAGAGGCAACCAGGAGAACACCTTGGAGCGGCAGACACCGTCTCTACAACCCAGACCCAATTTGTAGGCCTAATACAGTGTTGTTTCAACAACTACTAAACGAGAGCTAGAAGATCGAAGCTATGGAGAGGCCACCTGGAGAACACCTTGGAGTGGAAGACACCGTCTCTACATCCCAGACCCAACTTGTAGGCCTAATGCAGTGTTGTTTTCAACAACTACTAAACGAGAGCTAGAAGATCGAAGCTATGGAGAGGCAACCTGGAGAACACCTTGGAGCGGCAGACACCGTCTCTACGACCCAGACCCAACTTGTAGGCCTAATGCTGTGTTGTTTCAACAACTACTTAACACGAGCATGAAGATTGAAGCAATAGAGAGGCAACCTGAAGAACACCTTGGAGCGGCACACACCGTCTCTACAACCCAGACCCAACTTTTAGGCCTAATTCAGTGTTGTTTCAACAATTACTAAACGAGAGCTAGAAGATCGAAGCTATGGAGAGGCAACCTGGAGAACACCTTGGAGCGGCAGACACCGTCTCTACAACCCAAACCCAACTTGTAGGCCTAATGCAGTGTTGTGTCAACAACTACTAAACGAGAGCTAGAAGATCGAAGCTATGGAGAGGCAACCTGGAGAACACCTTGGAGCGGAAGACACCGTCTCTACAAACCAGACCTAACTTGTAGGCCTAATGCTGTGTTGTTTCAACAACTACTAAACGAGAGCTAGAAGATCGAAGCTATGGAGAGGCAACCTGGAGAACACCTTGGAGCGGCAGACACCGTCTCTACGACCCAGACCCAACTTGTAGGCCTAATGCTGTGTTGTTTCAACAACTACTTAACACGAGCATGAAGATTGAAGCAATAGAGAGGCAACCTGAAGAACACCTTGGAGCGGCACACACCGTCTCTACAACCCAGACCCAACTTTTAGGCCTAATTCAGTGTTGTTTCAACAATTACTAAACGAGAGCTAGAAGATCGAAGCTATGGAGAGGCAACCTGGAGAACACCTTGGAGCGGCAGACACCGTCTCTACAACCCAAACCCAACTTGTAGGCCTAATGCAGTGTTGTGTCAACAACTACTAAACGAGAGCTAGAAGATCGAAGCTATGGAGAGGCAACCTGGAGAACACCTTGGAGCGGAAGACACCGTCTCTACAAACCAGACCTAACTTGTAGGCCTAATGCTGTGTTGTTTCAACAACTACTAAACGAGAGCTAGAAGATCGAAGCTATGGAGAGGCAACCTGGAGAACACCTTGGAGCGGCAGACACCGTCTCTACGACCCAGACCCAACTTGTAGGCCTAATGCTGTGTTGTTTCAACAACTACTTAACACGAGTATGAAGATTGAAGCAATAGAGAGGCAACCTGGAGAACACCTTGGAGCGGCAGACACCGTCTCTACAACCCAGACCCAACTTGTAGGCCTAATTCAGTGTTGTTTCAACAATTACTAAACGAGAGCTAGAAGATCGAAGCTATGGAGAGGCAACCTGGAGAACACCTTGGAGCAGCAGACATCGTCTCTACAACCCAAACCCAACTTGTAGGCCTAATGCAGTGTTGTGTAAACAACTACTAAACGAGAGCTAGAAGATCGAAGCTATGGAGAGGCAACCTGGAGAACACCTTGGAGCGGAAGACACCGTCTCTACAAACCAGACCCAACTTGTAGGCCTAATGCTGTGTTGTTTCAACAACTACTAAACGAGAGCTAGAAGATCGAAGCTATGGAGAGGCAACCTGGAGAACACCTTGGAGCGGCAGACACCGTCTCTACGACCCAGACCCAACTTGTACGCCTAATGTAGTGTTGTTTCAACAACTACTTAACACGAGCATGAAGATTGAAGCACTGGAGAGGCAACCTGGAGAACACCTTGGAGCGGAAGACACCCTCTCTACAACCCAGACCCAACTTGTAGGCCTAATGCAGTGTTGTTTTCAACAACTACTAAACGAGAGCTAGAAGATCGAAGCTATGGAGAGGCAACCTGGAGAACACCTTGGAGCGGAAGACACCGTCTCTACAAACCAGACCTAACTTGTAGGCCTAATGCAGTGTTGTTTTCAACAACTACTAAACGAGAGCTAGAAGATCGAAGCTATGGAGAGGCAACCTGGAGAACACCTTGGAGCGGAAGACACCGTCTCTACAACCCAGACCCAACTTGTAGGCCTAATGCAGTGTTGTTTCAACAACTACTAAACGAGAGCTAGAAGATCGAAGCTATGGAGAGGCAACCTGGAGAACACCTTGGAGCGGCAGACACCGTCTCTACGACCCAGACCCAACTTGTAGGCCTAATGCTGTGTTGTTTCAACAACTACTTAACACGAGCATGAAGATTGAAGCACTGGAGAGGCAACCTGGAGAACACCTTGGAGCGGCAGACACCGTCTCTACAACCCAGACCCAACTTATAGGCCTAATGCAGTGTTGTTTCAATAACTACTAAACGAGAGCTAGAAGATCGAAGCTATGAAGAGGCAACCTGGAGAACACCTTGGAGCGGCAGACACCGTCTCTACAACCCAAACCCAACTTGTAGGCCTAAAGCAGTGTTGTTTCAACAACTACTAAACGAGAGCTAGAAGATCGAAGCTATGGAGAGGCAACCTGGAGAACACCTTGGAGCGGAAGACACCGTCTCTACAACCCAGACCCAACTTGTAGGCCTAATGCTATGTTGTTTCAACAACTACTAAACGAGAGCTAGAAGATCGAAGCTATGGAGAGGCAACCTGGAGAACACCTTGGAGCGGCAGACACCGTCTCTACGACCTAGACCCAACTTGTAGGCCTAATGTAGTGTTGTTTCAACAACTACTTAACACGAGCATGAAGATTGAAGCAATGGAGAGGCAACCAGGAGAACACTTTGGAGCGGCAGACACCGTCTCTACAACCCAGACCCAACTTGTAGGCCTAATGCAGTGTTGTTTCAACAACTACTAAACGAGAGCTAGAAGATCGAAGCTATGGAGAGGCAACCTGGAGAACACCTGGGAGCGGCAGACACCGTCTCTACAACCCAAACCCAACTTGTAGGCCTAATGCAGTGTTGTTTCAACAACTACTAAATGAGAGCTAGAAGATCGAAGCTATGGAGAGGCAACCTGGAGAACACCTTGGAGCGGAAGACACCGTCTCTACAACCCAGACCCAACTTGTAGGCCTAATGCAGTGTTGTTTTCAACAACTACTAAACGAGAGCTAGAAGATCGAAGCTATGGAGAGGCAACCTGGAGAACACCTTGGAGCGGAAGACACCGTCTCTACAACCCAGACCCAACTTGTAGGCCTAGTGCAGTGTTGTTTTCAACAACTACTAAACGAGAGCTAGAAGATCGAAGCTATGGAGAGGCAACCTGGAGAACACCTTGGAGCGGCAGACACTGTCTCTACAACCCAGACCCAATTTGTAGGCCTAATACAGTGTTGTTTCAACAACTACTAAACGAGAGCTAGTAGATCGAAGCTATGGAGAGGCAACCTGGAGAACACCTTGGAGCGGAAGACACCGTCTCTACAAACCAGACCCAACTTGTAGGCCTAATGCTGTGTTGTTTCAACAACTACTAAACGAGAGCTAGAAGATCGAAGCTATGGAGAGGCAACCTGGAGAACACCTTGGAGCGGCAGACACCGTCTCTACGACCCAGACCCAACTTGTAGGCCTAATGTAGTGTTGTTTCAACAACTACTTAACACGAGCATGAAGATTGAAGCACTGGAGAGGCAACCTGGAGAACACCTTGGAGCGGAAGACACCCTCTCTACAACCCAGACCCAACTTGTAGGCCTAATGCAGTGTTGTTTTCAACAACTACTAAACGAGAGCTAGAAGATCGAAGCTATGGAGAGGCAACCTGGAGAACACCTTGGAGCGGAAGACACCGTCTCTACAAACCAGACCTAACTTGTAGGCCTAATGCAGTGTTGTTTTCAACAACTACTAAACGAGAGCTAGAAGATCGAAGCTATGGAGAGGCAACCTGGAGAACACCTTGGAGCGGAAGACACCGTCTCTACAACTCAGACCCAACTTGTAGGCCTAATGCAGTGTTGTTTCAACAACTACTAAACGAGAGCTAGAAGATCGAAGCTATGGAGAGGCAACCTGGAGAACACCTTGGAGCGGCAGACACCGTCTCTACGACCCAGACCCAACTTGTAGGCCTAATGCTGTGTTGTTTCAACAACTACTTAACACGAGCATGAAGATTGAAGCAATAGAGAGGCAACCTGGAGAACACCTTGGAGCGGCAGACACCGTCTCTACAACCCAGACCCAACTTATAGGCCTAAAGCAGTGTTGTTTCAACAACTACTAAACGAGAGCTAGAAGATCGAAGCTATGGAGAGGCAACCTGGAGAACACCTTGGAGCGGAAGACACCGTCTCTACAACCCAGACCCAACTTGTAGGCCTAATGCTATGTTGTTTCAACAACTACTAAACGAGAGCTAGAAGATCGAAGCTATGGAGAGGCAACCTGGAGAACACCTTGGAGCGGCAGACACCATCTCTACGACCCAGACCCAACTTGTAGGCCTAATGTAGTGTTGTTTCAACAACTACTTAACACGAGCATGAAGATTGAAGCAATGGAGAGGCAACCAGGAGAACACTTTGGAGCGGCAGACACCGTCTCTACAACCCAGACCCAACTTGTAGGCCTAATGCAGTGTTGTTTCAACAACTACTAAACGAGAGCTAGAAGATCGAAGCTATGGAGAGGCAACCTGGAGAACACCTGGGAGCGGCAGACACCGTCTCTACAACCCAAACCCAACTTGTAGGCCTAATGCAGTGTTGTTTCAACAACTACTAAATGAGAGCTAGAAGATCGAAGCTATGGAGAGGCAACCTGGAGAACACCTTGGAGCGGAAGACACCGTCTCTACAACCCAGACCCAACTTGTAGGCCTAATGCAGTGTTGTTTTCAACAACTACTAAACGAGAGCTAGAAGATCGAAGCTATGGAGAGGCAACCTGGAGAACACCTTGGAGCAGAAGACACCGTCTCTACAACCCAGACCCAACTTGTAGGCCTAATGCAGTGTTGTTTTCAACAACTACTAAACGAGAGCTAGAAGATCGAAGCTATGGAGAGGCAAACTGGAGAACACCTTGGAGCGGCAGACACTGTCTCTACAACCCAGACCCAATTTGTAGGCCTAATACAGTGTTGTTTCAACAACTACTAAACGAGAGCTAGAAGATCGAAGCTATGGAGAGGCAACCTGGAGAACACCTTGGAGCGGAAGACACCGTCTCTACAACCCAGACCCAACTTGTAGGCCTAATGCAGTGTTGTTTTCAACAACTACTAAACGAGAGCTAGAAGATCGAAGCTATGGAGAGGCAACCTGGAGAACACCTTGGAGTGGAAGACACCGTCTCTACAACCCAGACCCAACTTGTAGGCCTAATGCAGTGTTGTTTCAACAACTACTAAACGAGAGCTAGAAGATCGAAGCTATGGAGAGGCAACCTGGAGAATACCTTGGAGCGGCAGACACCGTCTCTACGACCCATACCCAACTTCTAGGCCTAATGTAGTGTTGTTTCAAGAACTACTTAACACGAGCATGAAGATTGAAGCAATGGAGAGGCATCCTGGAGAACACCTTGGAGCGGAAGACACCGTCTCTACAACCCAGACCCAACTTGTAGGCCTAATGCAGTGTTGTTTTCAACAACTACTAAACGAGAGCTAGAAGATCGAAGCTATGGAGAGGAAACCTGGAGAACACCTTGGAGCGGAAGACACCGTCTCTACAACTCAGACTCAACTTGTAGGCCTAATGCAGTGTTGTTTTCAACAACTACTAAACGAGAGCTAGAAGATCGAAGCTATGGAGAGGCAACCTGGAGAACAACTTGGAGCGGAAGACACCGTCTCTACAACCCAGACCCAACTTGTAGGCCTAATGCAGTGTTGTTTTCAACAACTACTAAACGAGAGCTAGAAGATTGAAGCTATGGAGAGGCAACCTGGAGAACACCTTGGAGCGGAAGACACCGTCTCTACGACCCAGACCCAACTTGTAGGCCTAATGTAGTGTTGTTTCAACAACTACTTAACACGAGCATGAAGATTGAAGCAATGGAGAGGCAACCAGGAGAACACTTTGGAGCGGCAGACACCGTCTCTACAACCCAGACCCAACTTTTAGGCCTAATGCAGTGTTGTTTCAACAACTACTAAACGAGAGCTAGAAGATCGAAGCTATGGAGAGGCAACCTGGAGAACACCTGGGAGCGGCAGACACCGTCTCTACAACCCAAACCCAACTTGTAGGCCTAATGCAGTGTTGTTTCAACAACTACTAAATGAGAGCTAGAAGATCGAAGCTATGGAGAGGCAACCTGGAGAACACCTTGGAGCGGAAGACACCGTCTCTACAACCCAGACCCAACTTGTAGGCCTAATGCAGTGTTGTTTTCAACAACTACTAAACGAGAGCTAGAAGATCGAAGCTATGGAGAGGCAACCTGGAGAACACCTTGGAGCGGAAGACACCGTCTCTACATCCCAGACCCAACTTGTAGGCCTAATGCAGTGTTGTTTTCAACAACTACTAAACGAGAGCTAGAAGATCGAAGCTATGGAGAGGCAACCTGGAGAACACCTTGGAGCGGCAGACACTGTCTCTACAACCCAGACCCAATTTGTAGGCCTAATACAGTGTTGTTTCAACAACTACTAAACGAGAGCTAGAAGATCGAAGCTATGGAGAGGCAACCTGGAGAACACCTTGGAGCGGAAGACACCGTCTCTACAACCCAGACCCAACTTGTAGGCCTAATGCAGTGTTGTTTTCAACAACTACTAAACGAGAGCTAGAAGATCGAAGCTATGGAGAGGCAACCTGGAGAACACCTTGGAGTGGAAGACACCGTCTCTACAACCCAGACCCAACTTGTAGGCCTAATGCAGTGTTGTTTCAACAACTACTAAACGAGAGCTAGAAGATCGAAGCTATGGAGAGGCAACCTGGAGAATACCTTGGAGTGGCAGACACCGTCTCTACGACCCATACCCAACTTCTAGGCCTAATGTAGTGTTGTTTCAAGAACTACTTAACACGAGCATGAAGATTGAAGCAATGGAGAGGCATCCTGGAGAACACCTTGGAGCGGAAGACACCGTCTCTACAACCCAGACCCAACTTGTAGGCCTAATGCAGTGTTGTTTTCAACAACTACTAAACGAGAGCTAGAAGATCGAAGCTATGGAGAGGAAACCTGGAGAACACCTTGGAGCGGAAGACACCGTCTCTACAACTTAGACCCAACTTGTAGGCCTAATGCAGTGTTGTTTTCAACAACTACTAAACGAGAGCTAGAAGATCGAAGCTATGGAGAGGCAACCTGGAGAACAACTTGGAGCGGAAGACACCGTCTCTACAACCCAGACCCAACTTGTAGGCCTAATGCAGTGTTGTTTCAACAACTACTAAACGAGAGCTAGAAGATCGAAGCTATGGAGAGGCAACCTGGAGAACACCTTGGAGCGGAAGACACCGTCTCTGCGACCCAGACCCAACTTGTAGGCCTAATGTAGTGTTGTTTCAACAACTACTTAACACGAGCATGAAGATTGAAGCTATGGAGAGGCAACCTGGAGAACACCTTGGAGCGGCAGACACCGTTAGTAGGCCCTACTGAAGTAGTAGCTCCAATGCAGTTTTCAAATTCCTATAGACTGAAAACCAGACTATTGACGCTCAGCTTTTTTCAGAGTGTATTGAGTGGTGCAGACAGACACAGGTAGTAGGCATTAAACAAAAAATTTGGCTCAATGCAGTTTAAAAAAGGTTACAGGGGTACACAGGCATCATTGCTCTGGTCAGTGAAGGACAATTTCAATTATGGACCGCACACAGAATTAGTACGCCTACAATAAAAAAAAGAATGCTCTATGCAATTTAAAATAGGTTCCAGGGGTACACAGGCAGCAGTGGTGTGGTCAGTGGAGGACTAGTGGAAGGAGGGACCGCAGACAGGCTTAGTAGGCCTAACATAACAAAAGTGGGCTGTAGGCACTTTAAATAGCTTCCAGGGGTACACGGGCAGCAGTGGTGTGGTTAGTGAAGGACAATTTCTATAATTGACCGCAGACAGGCTTAGTAGGCCTAACATAACAAAAGTAGGCTGTAGGCACTTTAAAATAGCTTCCAGGGGTACACGGGCAGCAGTGGTGTGGTCAGTGGAGGACTAGTGGAAGGAGGGACCGCAGACAGGCTTAGTAGGCCTAACATAACAAAAGTAGGCTGTAGGCACTTTAAAAAAGGTTCCAGGGGTACACGGGCAGCAGTGGTCTGGTCAGTGGAGGACTAGTGGAAGGAGGGACCGCAGACAGGCTTAGTAGGCCTAACATAACAAAAGTAGGCTGAAGGCACATTAAAAAAGGTTCCAGGGGTACACGGGCAGCAGTGGTGTGGTCAGTGAAGGATAATTTCTATAATGGACCGCAGACAGGCTTAGTAGGCCTAACATAACAAATGTAGGCTGTAGACACTTGGAATTATCTTGCAGGGGTACACAGGCAGCATTGGTGTTGTCAGCGGAGGCCGATTGTAATGAATGTCTGACAGTTAGTACTCACCAAAAATAAATAGATGTTAATGTCTCGCTGTTGTGAATTCTGTTGTCGGGCTCCCTCCTGTGGTCATGAATGGTACTTCAGCTGGTTCTGTCCATGGACTTCCTTTGGTGGGTGTTTCTGAGTTTCACAGGTGACGAGGTTAATTCGTTAGCTGCTGCTCTATTTAACTCCACTTAGATCTTTGCTCCATGCCACCTGTCAATGTTCCAGTATTGGTCTAGTAAACTCCTGGATCGTTCTTGTGACCTGTCTTCCCATCAGAAGCTAAGTTCCAGCTTGCATTTCTTGGGTTTGCTATTTTTCTGTCCAGCTAGCTATTTTATTTGTTGTCTTGCTTGCTGGAAGCTCTGGGACGCAGAGGGAGTGCCTCCGCACCGTGAGTCGGTGCGGAGGGTCCTTTTGTGCCCTCTGCGTGGTCTATTTGTAGGTTTTTGTGCTGACCGCAAAGTAACCTTTCCTATCCTCGGTCTGTTCAGTAAGTTGGGCCTCACTTTGCTAAATCTATTTCATCTCTGTGTTTGTATTTTCATCTTTACTCACCGTCATTATATGTGGGGGGCTGCCTTTTCCTTTGGGGAATTTCTCTGAGGCAAGGTAGGCTTTATTTTTCTATCTTCAGGGCTAGCTAGTTTCTTAGGCTGTGCCGAGTTGCATAGGGAGCGTTAGGCGCAATCCACGGCTATTTCTAGTGTGTTTGATAGGTTTAGGGATTGCGGTCAGCAGAGTTCCCACGTCCCAGAGCTCGTCCTTATTATCAGTAACTATCAGGTCATTCCGTGTGCTCTTAACCACCAGGTCCATTATTGTCCTGACCACCAGGTCATAACATCTCGCAATACAACAAAACCAAAAGACAAAAGGGTGGCATACTTAGGTAAAGGGGTGGGCTCCTCTGCTGAGTTTCAGACCTAGTAATTTGGCGCAAAGTATTTACTGGTGTAAATATAGGACACTGCCCCTGACTATTTTAAGTAGCATCATACATGTCAACACATTGGTATTGTCAGTGCCAGGCATTGAAGGATGTCAGCGCATAGACTAAACATTGGTGGAGCTGTGAGAGATAATTTTGCAAGTGGTAGAGCACTGTTTGAGCTGGGGGGGAACTCTCTTGTGGCCGGCGGTACAGGCACAGGGCCCCTCATGTTACAACGGTGTGTCTGACGTTGTGTGTGCACCACCACCGCCAGAGACACTTTATTGTACTATGAGGGACCCAGTGGCAGTGCCGTCGACCAAAAGCGTGCACACCCACCTCTTCAGACAAACGGCACTCTCACGGGTGCTTGCACCAAGTGGCGAGACCACGGCCCTGTGGGGGGAGTTTGGCCATTTTGGGAGGTGTAAACATGTCATATGCTGGACAAACAGCTGCTGCAAATTACGAGATTGGAAAAGTCAGTCAGAGCAGTCCACAAGCAAGACCTTTTCATAGGAAAGCTAGGTGCCAGCCGGGAAAGGTGGGGCAAAAGAATTTGAAATCCAGTTGTGGTTCATTTTAATGAAGGTTAGATCATCAACATTTTGGGTAGCCAGACGAGTCCTTTTTTCGGTTAATATTGAACCTGCAGCACTGAATACTCTTTCTGATAGGACACTAGCTGCTGGGCAAGCAAGCTCCTGCAATGCATATTCTGCCAATTCTGGCCAGGTGTTTAATTTGGATGCCCAGTAATCAAATGGGAATGACGGTTGAGGGAGAATGTCGATAAGGGATGAAAAATAGTTAGTAACCATACTGGACAAATGTTGTCTCCTGTCACTTTGAATTGATGCTGCAGTACCTGTCCTGTCTGCGGTCATAGTAAAATCACTCCACAACCTGGTCAGAAAACCCCTCTGTCCAACGCCACTTCTGATTTGTGCACCTCTAACACCTCTGGCCTGCTGCCCCCTGCAGCTCGTGTGATAACGCTCACCGTCGCTGTGTGCTGGGAATGCCTGAATCAAAAGGTCAACAAGAGTTAATTGGTTGCTAATATTTGTTCCAGGTTCTCATGTGGCATAATATTTTGCAATTTGCCTTTATAGCGAGGATCAACGAGGCAGGCCAACCAGTAATCGTCATCAGTCATCATTTTAATAATGCGTGGGTCCCTTTTGAGGATACGTAAGGCATAATCCGCCATGTAGGCCAAAGTTCCAGTTGTCAAATCTGCGGTCGTGCTTGGTTGAGGGGCAGTTTCAGGCAAATCTACGTCACTTGTCTCCTTAAAAAAACCTGAACCCGGCCTTGCAACGCCACCAGTTGCTATTGGCCCTGGAGAAGCTTCCTCATTAAAAAAATACTCATCCCCATCATCCTCCTCATCCTCCTCCTCCTCCTGTTCGCCCGCTACCTCGTCCTGTACACTGCCCTGACCAGACAATGGCTGACTGTCATCAAGGCTTTCCTCTTCCTCTGCTGCAGACGCCTGCTCCTTTATGTGCGTCAAACTTTGCATCAGCAGACACATTAGGGGGATGCTCGTGCTTATTATGGCGTTGTCTGCACTAACCAGCCGTGTGCATTCCTCAAAACACTGAAGGACTTGACACATGTCTTGTACCTTCGACCACTGCACACCTGACAACTCCATGTCTGCCATCCTACTGCCTGCCCGTGTATGTGTATCCTCCCACAAAAACATAACAGCACGCCTCTGTTTGCACAGTCTCTGAAGCATGTGCAGTGTTGAGTTCCACCTTGTTGCAACGTCGATGATTAGGCGATGCTGGGGAAGGTTCAAAGACCGCTGATAGGTCTGCATACGGCTGGAGTGTACGGGCGAACGGCGGATATGCGAGCAAAGTCCGCGCACTTTGAGGAGCAGGTCGGATAACCCCGGATAACTTTTCAGGAAGCACTGCACCACCAGGTTTAAGGTGTGAGCCAGGCAAGGAATGTGTTTCAGTTGGGAAAGGGAGATGACAGCCATGAAATTCCTTCCGTTATCACTCACTACCTTGCCTGCCTCAAGATCTACAGTGCCCAGCCACGACTACGTTTCTTTCTGCAAGAACTCGGACAGAACTTCCGCGGTGTGTCTGTTGTCGCCCAAACACTTCATAGCCAATACAGCCTGCTGACGCTTGCCAGTAGCTGCCCCATAATGGGACACCTGGTGTGCAACAGTGGCAGCTGCGGATGGAGTGGTTGTGCGACTGCGTTCTGTGGACGAGCTCTCGCTTCTGCAGGAGGACAAGGAGGAGGAGGAGGAAGTGCGAACGGCTACAGCCAACTGTTTCCTAGACCGTGGGCTAGGCAGAACTGTCCCAAAATTGCTGTCCCCTGTGGACCCTGCATCCAGCACATTCACCCAGTGTGCCGTGATGGACATGTAACGTCCCTGGCCATGCCTACTGGTCCATGCATCTGTTGTCAGGTGCACCTTTGTATTCACAGATTGCCTGAGTGCATGGACGATGCGCTCTTTAACATGCTGGTGGAGGGCTGGGATGGCTTTTCTCGAAAAGAAGTGTCGACTGGGTAGCTCGTAGCGTGGTACAGCGTAGTCCATCAGGGCTTTGAAAGCTTCACTTTCAACTAACCGGTAGGGCATCATCTCTAACGAGATTAGTCTAGCTATGTGGGTGTTCAAACCCTGTGTACGCGGATGCGAGGCTAAGTACTTCCTTTTTCTAACGAGAGTCTCATGTAGGGTGAGCTGGACTGGAGAGCTGGAGATCATGGAACTAGCGGGGGTGCCGGTGGACATGGCAGACTGAGAGACGGTTGGAGACGGTATTCTTGCCGGTGCCCTACATGCAGTGTTTCCAACTACGAAACTGGTGATTCCCTGACCCTGACTGCTTTGGCCTGGCAACGAAACCTGCACAGATACTGCAGGTGGTGCGGAAAATGGTGGCCTTACAGTGACAGAAGGGATGTAGCGTTGCTGACTAGCTTCATTGGCCGAGGGTGCTACAACCTTGAGGGACGTTTGGTAGTTAGTCCAGGCTTGCAAATGCATGGTGGTTAAATGTCTATGCATGCAACTTGTATTTAGACTTTTCAGATTCTGACCTCTGCTTAAGGCAGTTGAACATTTTTGACAGATGACTTTGCGCTGATCAATTGGATGTTGTTTAAAAAAATGCCAGACTGCACTCTTTCTAGCATCGGATACCTTTTCAGGCATTGCAGACTGAGCTTTAACCGGATGGCCACGCTGTCCTCCAACAGGTTTTGGCTTTGCCACGCGTTTTGGGCCAGATACGGGCCCGGCAGATGGAACCTGTTGCGATGTTGATGCCTGCTGCGACCCCTTCTCCTGCGCTTCTGAACTACTGCCGCCTGCACCCTGTTCCCCCAATGGCTGCCAATCGGGGTCAACAACTGGGTCATCTATGACCTCCTCTTCTATCTCGTGTGCAACTTCGTCTGTGTCACCGTGTAAGCCGGTGGTATAGCGTTCGTGACGGGGCACCATAGTCTCATCAGGGTCTGATTCTGGATCAGTACACTGCGAGGGCAATGTTGTGGTCGGAGTCAAAGGAACAGCATAGTAATCTGGCTGTGGCTGTGCATCTGTGCACTCCATGTCCGATTCAACTTGTAATGGGCATGGCCTGTTAACTGTTTCACTTTCTAACCCAGGAACGGTATGTGTAAAGAGCTCCATGGAGTAACCCATTGTGTCGCCTGACGCATCCTTCTCTGTTGTTTTGGCTGAAGAGGACAAGGAAGCGACTTGTCCCTGACCGTGAACATCCACTAACGAAGCGCTGCTTTTACATTTACCAGTTTCAGAAGGGAAGGCAAAAGAGCTAGAGGCTGAGTCAGCAAGGAAAGCCAAAACTTGCTCTTGCTGCTCCGGCTTTAAAAGCGGTTTTCCTACTCCCAGAAAAGGGAGCGTTCGAGGCCTTGTGTAGCCAGACGACGAACCTGGCTCCACAGCTCGAGACTTAGGTGCTATATTGTTTTTCCCACGACCACCTGATGCTCCACCATCACTACCATCATTACCAGCTGGCAATGAACGCCCACGGCCACGACCTCTTCCACCAGACTTCCTCATTGTTTTAAAAACGTAACCAAAGTAACGGTATTTGTTACTGTTAAACAACTTACAAGGTGAACTCAAACTTCTGTAGGATTTAGATATCCCTTTATAGGTGGGTGAGACTGCAAGGAAAATCAGGCACAATGTTACACACTCGGTTTTCTCTGGCACAAAATGAGAGAGATGCCACACACGCAGGACTGTCACTCAAGCACAAATGCCAATATTAATCGCCCACTATTTTTTTTTTCAGGAAAAATTTAAAAACCTAAATAACCAAAAACAGATACTAGGCTTTCTGTGGCCCACAATTTGAGAGAGATGGCACAGACAGGACTGGCACAGAAGCACAAAGGCCAATATTAATCTCCACTATTTTTTTTTTTTCAGAGAGCATTTAAAAACCAAAATAACAAAAAACAGACACTAGGCTTTCTGTGGCCCACAATTTGAGAGAGATGGCACAGACAGGACTGGCACAGAAGCACAAAGGCCAATATTAATCTCCCACTATTTTTTTTTTCAGGGAGAATTTAAATACCAAAATAAAAAAAAAAGACACTAGGCGTTCTGTGGCCCACAATTTGAGAGAGATGGCACAGACAGGACTGGCACAGAAGCACAAAGGCCAATATTAATCTCCCAATATTTTTTTTTTTTCAGGGAGAATTTAAAAACCAAAATAACAAAAAACAGACACTAGGCTTTCTGTGGCCCACAATTTGAGAGAGATGACACAGACAGGACTGGCACAGAAGCACAAAGGCCAATATTAATCTCCCACTATTTTTTTTTTCAGGGAGAATTTAAATACCAAAATAAAAAGAAAGACACTAGGCATTCTGTGGCCCACAATTTGAGAGAGATGGCACAGACAGGACTGGCACAGAAGCACAAAGGCCAATATTAATCTCCCACTATTTTTTTTTTCAGTGAGAATTTAAAAACCAAAATAACAAAAAACAGACACTAGGCTTTCTGTGGCCCACAATTTGAGAGAGATGACACAGACAGGACTGGCACAGAAGCACAAAGGCCACTATTAATCTCCCACTATTTTTTTTTCAGGGAGAATTTAAATACCAAAATAAAAAAAAGACACTAGGCTTTCTGTGGCCCACAGTTTGAGAGAGATGGCACAGACAGGACTGGCACAGAAGCACAAAGGCCAATATTAATCTCCCACTATTTATTTTTTTTTCAGGGAGAATTTAAAAACCAAAATAAAAAAAAACAGACACTAGGCTTTCTGTGGCCCACAATTTGAGAGAGATGGCACAGACAGGACTGGCACAGAAGCACAAAGGCCAATATTAATCTCCCACTATTTATTTTTTTTTCAGGGAGAATTTAATTACCAAAATAAAAAAAGACACTAGGCTTCCTGTGGCCCACAATTTGAGAGAGATGGCACAGACAGGACTGGCACAGAAGCACAAAGGCCAATATTAATCTCCCACTATTTATTTTTTTTTCAGGAAGAATTTAAAAACCAAAATAAAAAAAGCAGACACTAGGCTTTCTGTGGCCCACAATTTGAGAGAGATGGCACAGACAGGACTGGCACAGAAACACAAAGGCCAATATTCATCTCCCACTATTTTTTTTTTCAGGGAGAATTTAAATACCAAAATTAAAAAAGACACTAGGCTTTCTGTGGCCCACAATTTGAGAGAGATGGCACAGACAGGACTGGCACAGAAGCACAAAGGCCAATATTAATCTCCCACTATTTATTTTTTTTTCAGGAAGAATTTAAAAACCAAAATAAAAAACAGACACTAGGCTTTCTGTGGCCCACAATTTGAGAGAGATGGCACAGACAGGACTGGCACAGAAGCACAAAGGCCAATATTAATCTCCCAACATTTTTTTTTTTCAGGGAGAATTTAAACACCAAAATAAAAAAAGACACTAGGCTTTCTGTGGCCCACAATTTGAGAGAGATGGCACAGACAGGACTGGCACAGAAGCACAAAGGCCAATATTAATCTCCCACTATTTTTTTTTTCAGGGAGAATTTAAATACCAAAATAAAAAAAAGACACTAGGCTTTCTGTGGCCCACAATTTGAGAGAGATGGCACAGACAGGACTGGCACAGAAGCACAAAGGCCAATATTAATCTCCCAACATTTATTTTTTTTTTCAGGGAGAATTTAAATACCAAAATAAAAAAAGACACTAGGCTTTCTGTGGCCCACAATTTGAGAGAGATGGCACAGACAGGACTGGCACAGAAGCACAAAGGCCAATATTAATCTCCCACTATTTTTTTTTTTCAGGAAGAATTTAAAGACCAAAATAAAAAAAACAGACACTAGGCTTTCTGTGGCCCACAATTTGAGAGAGATGGCACAGACAGGACTGGCACAGAAGCACAAAGGCCAATATTAATCTCCCACTATTTTTTTTTCAGGGAGAATTTAAATACCAAAATTAAAAAAGACACTAGGCTTTCTGTGGCCCACAATTTGAGAGAGATGGCACAGACAGGACTGGCACAGAAGCACAAAGGCCAATATTAATCTCCCACTATTTATTTTTTTTTCAGGGAGAATTTAAAAACCAAAATAACAAAAAACAGACACTAGGCTTTCTGTGGCCCACAATTTGAGAGAGATGGCACAGACAGGACTGGCACAGAAGCACAAAGGCCAATATTAATCTCCCAACATTTTTTTTTTTTTCAGGGAGAATTTAAATACCAAAATAAAAATAGACCCTAGGCTTTCTGTGGCCCACAATTTGAGAGAGATGGCACAGACAGGACTGGCACAGAAGCACAAAGGCCAATATTAATCTCCCACTATTTATTTTTTTTTCAGGGAGAATTTAAAAACCAAAATAAAAAAAGAAACTAGGCTTTCTGTGGCCCACAATTTGAGAGAGATGGCACAGACAGGACTGGCACAGAAGCACAAAGGCCAATATTAATCTCCCACTATTTGTTTTTTTTTCAGGGAGAATTTAAAAACCAAAATAACAAAAAACAGACACTAAACTTTCTGTGGCCCACAATTTGAGAGAGATGGCACAGACAGGACTGGCACAGAAGCACAAAGGCCAATATTAATCTCCCACTATTTATTTTTTTTTCAGGGAGAATTTAAAAACCAAAATAACAAAAAACAGACACTAAGCTTTCTGTGGCCCACAATTTGAGAGAGATGGCACAGACAGGACTGGCACAGAAGCACAAAGGCCAATATTAATCTCCCACTATTTATTTATTTTTTCAGGGAGAATTTAAATACCAAAATAAAAAAAGACACTAGGCTTTCTGTGGCCCACAATTTGAGAGAGATGGCACAGACAGGACTGGCACAGAAGCACAAAGGCCAATATTAATCTCCCACTATTTTTTTTTTCAGGGAGAATTTAAAAACCAAAATAAAAAAAACAGACACTAGGCTTTTTGTGGCCCACAATTTGAGAGAGATGGCACAGACAGGACTGGCACAGAAGCACAAAGGCCAATATTAATCTCCCACTATTTTTTTTTTCAGGGAGAATTTAAATACCAAAATAAAAAAATGACACTATGCTTTCTGTGGCCCACAATTTGAGAGAGATGGCACAGACAGGACTGGCACAGAAGCACAAAGGCCAATATTAATCTCCCACTATTTTTTTTAAGGGAGAATTTAAAAACCCCAAAAAAAACTAGGCTTTCTGTGGCCCACAATTTGAGAGAGATGGCACAGACAGGACTGGCACAGAAGCACAAAGGCCAATATTAATCTCCCACTATTTTTTTTTTTCAAGGAGAATTTAAAAACCAAAGTAAAAAAAGACACTAGGCTTTCTGTGCCCCAAAATTGGAGAAAGATGGCACACACAGGACTGGCACTCTAGCAGAAATGCCAATCTTAATCTCCCTCTACTTTTTTTGGTTAGGGAGAATCGCCAAGAAATCAGGGCCAGTATTACACACTAGGCTTTCTGTGCCCCAAAATTGGAGAGAGATGGCACACACAGGACTGGCACTCTAGCAGAAATTCCAATCTTAATCTCCCACTACTTTTTTTGGTTAGGAAGAATTGGCAAGAAATCAGCGCCAGTATTACACACTAGGCTTTCTGTGCCCCAAATTTGGAGAGAGATGGCACACACAGGACTGGCACTCTAACAGAAATGCCAATCTTAATCTCCCACTATTTTTTTTTATTAGGGAGAATTAAAAAAAAAAAAAAAAAAGGATTATAGACACTAGGCTTTCTGTGCCCCACAATTGTAGAGAGATGGCACACACGACTAGTACTCAAGCACAAATGCCAAGATTAATCTCCCACTATTTATTTTTTTTCAGGGAGAATAAAAAAAAAAAAAAAAACAGGGACTGTCCTACAATTACTATCTCCCTGCAGTAATCTCAGCCAGGTATGGCAGGCAGCAATAACAAGGAGTGGAATGCTGCGCAAATTACATCAAAAGTGTGGACAAACAAATAAGATAGCTGTGCAGAAAGGAAGGAACAACAGGATTTGTGCTTTGAAAAAAGCAGTTGGTTTGCACAGCGGCGTACACACAGCAATGCAGCTATCAGGGAGCCTTCTAGGGCAGCCCAATGAGCTACAGCGCTGAGGAAAAAATAAAGTAGCTTCCACTGTCCCTGCAAACAAAAGGTGGTGTTGGACAGTGGAAATCGCTACAGCACAAGCAGGTTGGGGGTTAATGGACCCTGCCTAACGCTATCCCTGCTTCTGACGAAGCGGCAGCAACCTCTCCCTATGCTCAGATCAGCAGCAGTAAGATGGCGGTCGGCGGGAATGCCCTTTTATAGCCCCTGTGACGCCACAGACAGCAAGCCAATCACTGCAATGCCCTTCTCTAAGATGGTGGGGACCAGGACCTATGTCATCACGCTGCCCACACTCTGCGTCCACCTTCATTGGCTGAGAAATGACGCTTTTCACGTCATTGAAATGTGACTTTGGCGCAAAAGTCGCGTACCGCATGGCCGACCCCACACAGGGATCGGGTCGGTTTTCATGAAACCCGACTGTGCCAAAAGTCGGCGACTTTTGAAAATGAACGATCCATTTCGCTCAACTCTAGTCATCAGCACTTAACACAGGAAGGTATTTGTTAATGACATCAATTACTTGATGAAAATTATTACTATATGTAGTTGAAAAGGATAAATTACGCAGGTTCTTGCGTGCAGGTCTTTTCTGCTGTAAGTATTCTGCTCTGCTTTTACTATCAGCCTTAATCATTGCCTTTTCTAGCACACTGGTTGAATAGCCACGGTTTTTAAATCTGCGGTCAATAGCAACCCACTCCTTCAAAAAATATTCCTTATTAGTACAACATCTTTTGGCTTGACTATACTCTGCCTTTGGGAAATTATTAACAAGATGCCTGGGATGGCAGCTGTTAGCATGCAGTATTGAGTTCCCAGCAGTAGGTTTGCGGAATAATGAGCACCCAATTTTGCCAGTTATAATTGAGCCTTTTAGGTTAATATCCAGATATGGAATCGACTTTTTTTCATGCTGGAAAGTGAAAAAAATATTAAATGGGTTGTTATTGATGTATTGAACAAAATCATAGACTGACTCATCAGAACCAGACCATATTATTAAACCATCATCTGTATATCTCATATAATAGTATAGAGAAGGTTGAAATGGATTTAGTTCTGTATAGAAATAATTATCCTCTTGAACATAGCAGGATATGGTCCACGAAGAAAGAAATGCAAGTAGGAAATAGACTAAAACTTAACTTTTACTATATTAGTTAAAAACAAAAAAACAAACAAAACAATGTGATACCAAAAACACCACAGTGAAAAAACGGAAAAGGGGAGGCTGCTGAGCCACCCCCAAGACACAAAAGGGATTTTAAAAAAGCTGATAACCATATGCCAGTCTAATTTTTTTGGCAAATGTAATTATTGACTCTCAAAACTGGCCATACGCTAATGGGTAGAATACAGTGTATGCTATACAGTATTCACATAACTGCAATATCAGCCTCTTGTAGTATTGTCTAGCTATAGGGCTGTTTCTGACCCACTTACCACAGAGTAATCTGTCAAATGTTTAGACGCTACAAATATATTTATAGTACAGCAATTATATCACTTCTGTAGATAAGAAAACCCCTGCGCATTTAAATCAATATTAATTTCACTCAGCATTGTAAATAGCAGCATGCGAGGCCTAGAGATCAGAAGTAGGCACAAAGAAAATCATCATCAGTTTCGGGTCTCATCACTTCATCGTTAATATGAGAATCCCATTTGTAATACTTTGACATTAGGTTAACAAGGCATCCATTCCATAGCCTAGGTATATGGTGCTTTAGTAATGATTATCTAACCCAAATTCAGTCTGATGTCTCATTCAAATGGTTGGATCTCACCCATTCATCTTCATTTAAGAAGGGTTAACAGCCTCTGTTGTCAAATGGCGTCTCACGACGCGTTTCATCCTGTCACAGACTCATCAGGGGAGTGCAAGAGTACCTGTCTGGCTGCATTACATAGTACCCGCTTGTGTCCTATATATACCTTGTAGATCCGGGACGCATGCGATGTGTGGCACCCTTGGCGCATTTCCTGTCTACAAGCCTCACTTCCGGTCTGCATGGCACATCTAATGCGCATGCGCAATGCGTGAAATGCATAAGCCATCAGCAGTGGCATGAAAACTCTTAAAGAAACATAGCAATACCTGGTTCTTTTACAAAACATAATCGTGAGGAAACATTAATTATGATAAAAGGTGAGCCACAACAGATATGTATTCCGGAGGCATCAAACCTATTAGTCTGCACGGAGAAACCCATTAGAATGCTCTTTAGGGAAGCGATTCCACGCAGCTATATTTAAACAGAACAAGTCATATTTATGCAAATTATAGTACTGTTCTGTTTTTCCAAATAGTACAGTCCGGATTTTTCCCGAATTTTTTATATATAAATACCAACAATGATCATGGAATAATGAGGCCAGAGAGATAGTATAAAAAACATGCCCCAAAGATTCATACCTCTTTGTGTTAAATGATTATATATTGTGAGGGACGCCACAGACCATAGGAATACCCTATATTTATCCTAATGTAGATATATACTCCTGGTGTCCTACCTGACGAGGAGGTTGGCACCCTAGGGATCCTGCGCAGTAGGCACCCCCACTCAACGGTGGCTATCCCTATTTAGCTCACCCTATTAGGCCCTACAATACAAAAAGGAAAAAGAAAAAAAGATGAAAAAAAATATATAAGGGGATATATGTGAACCCTACATGTGTTGTGAATTCTGTGGCCGGGCTCCCTCTTGTGGTCGTGAGTGGTACTTCGGCTGGTTCTGTCTATGAGCTTCCTTTGGTGGATGGGAGTGGTACTGCGGCTTCTGAGTTTCCTTCCTCAGGTGATGAGGTTAAGTCGTTAGGTGCTGCTCTATTTAACTCCACCTAGTGCTTTGATCCTGGCCTCCAGTCAATGTTCTAGTATTGGTCTTGCTTTCTCCTGGATCGTTCCTGTGGCCTGTCTATCCTGCATAAGCTAAGTTTTGCTAGTGTTATTTTTGTTTGCTATTTTTTCTGTCCAGCTTGCTATATTGGTTTTTCTTGCTTGCTGGAAGCTCTGGGACGCAGAGGGAGCACCTCCGTACCGTTAGTCGGTGCGGAGGGTCTTTTTGCCCCCTCTGCGTGGTTGTTTGTAGGGTTTTGTGTTGACCGCAAAGCAATCTTTCCTATCTTCGGTCTGTTCAGTAAGTTGGGCCTCACTTTGCTAAATCTATTTCATCTCTGCGTTTGTATTTTCATCTCAACTCACAGTCATTATATGTGGGGGGCTGCCTTTTCCTTTGGGGTATTTATCTGAGGCAAGGTAGGCTTATTTTTCTTTCTTAGGGCTAGCTAGTTTCTCAGGCTGTGCTCGAGGCGCATAGGACTGGTCAGGAGCGCTCCACGGCTACCTTTAGTGTGGTTGGATAGGATTAGGGACTGCGGTCAGCAGAGTTCCCACGTCTCAGAGCTCGTCCTATGTTTTTGGTAATTGTCAGGTCACTTTGTGTGCTCTGAACTACAAGGTCCATTGTGGTTCTGAATAACCTGTTCATAACATACATGTAACTTGTACGCCAAGGACATATATTGTATACTAGATGTTGGCCCGATTCAAAAGCATCAGGTATTCTAGAATATGTATGTATGTATGTATGTTGCGCTGTCAGTGGTGTTTAAATCCCGCACTAATATCGCTGATTGGCTGATAATCAGACAACACAATGGCGACACTTGACAGCACAGGAGGACAATGATGATTCCAGAATTCGCGGCACACTGTGCCCGTTGCTGATTGGTCGAGGCCGGCTGGCCTCAACCAATCCGAGACTGTGCCCGATGATCACCATCGACCAATCAGCGATGCGCACAGGCCAGCCAGCCTCGACCAATCAGAGACTGTGCGTGCCTGGCGGCCTCGACCAATCAGCGACGCGGGATTTCCAGGACCAACAGCCAAACCCTTAGACAATTATATATATAGGCTACTATATTATTACATATTACATTTTAAAAGTAGTTATTTAATTAATTCTTAAGGAGAGGAGGTGGGGGAGGGGGGTATATGCCAATGTATAGAAAACCTACATTATCCTGCACTGACAGGCTAAACTCCTGATTACCAGCCTGAAGCGGAGGTTGGCACCCTAAAAATCCTGCGCAAATGGTGCCCCCACTCAACGACGGCTCTCCCTATTACCATATCCCTACATGGCCCTGCGATATTGCGAAAAGAATAGGGTAAGAGTGTATGTTTAAAATGTGAGGGGTCATGTATAGTGGGCCGCTGGTAGAAGCCACTGTTGTGTTTTAAAGAAAACAACTATAAGATAGTTGTTCGTTGAAACCATTCGGTTGTGTTGTTCTCAAACAGAAAGTCAACCTGCTTTCTTTTTGAATTATCAGCTTGTCCCAGTCACCTTCCCTGGCTGGGGGAATGATTTTGTCAATCCCCACAAATTTTATTTTTTTGTGATCACCACCATGATGTGCATTCATGTGATTAGCCACTGGGGTATCTCTTTTGCTCAGAATGTCTCGGACATGTTCGCAGACCCTTCTGCGAAATTCGCTCTTGGTTTTTCCCACATACTCCATACCGCATTCACAATCATGGTCAAAAGTATTGACACCCCTGCAATTCTGTCAGATAATACTCATTTTCTTCCTGAAAACGATTGCAAACACAAATTATTTGGTATTATTATCATTATTTAACTTGTCTTAAATGAAAAAACACAAAAGAGAATGAAGCAAAAAGCAAAACATTGATCATTTCACACAAAACTCCAAAAATGGGCCAGACAAAAGTATTAGCACCCTCAGCCTAATACTTGGTTGCTCAGCCTTTAGCCAAAATAACTGCAACCAACCACTTCCAGTAACCATCAATGAGTTTCTTACAATACTCTGCTGGAATTTTAGACCATTCTTCTTTGGCAAACTGCTCCAGGTCCCTGATATTTGAAGGGTGCCTTCTCCAAACTGCCATTTTTAGATCTCTCCACAGGTGTTCTATGGGATTCAGGTCTGGACTCACTGCTGGCCACCTTAGAAGTCTTCAGTGCTGTCTCTCAAACCATTTTCTAGTGCTTTTTGAAGTGTGTTTTTGGTCATTATCCTGCTGGAAGACCCATGCCCACTGAGGGAGACCCAGCTTTCTCACACTAGGACCTACATTATGCTGCAAAATTTGTTGGTAGTCTTCAGACTTCATAATTCCATGCACACGGTCAAGCAGTCCAGTGCCAGAGGCAGCAAAGCAACCCCAAAACATCCGGTAACATCCACCATGTTTGACTGTAGGGACCGTGTTCTTTTCTTTGAATGCCTCTTTTTTTCTCCTGTAAATTCTATGTTGATGCCTTTGCCCAAAAAGCTCTACTTTTGTCTCATCTGGCCAGAGAACATTCTTCCAAAACATTTTAGGCTTTTTTAGGTAAGTTTTGGCAAACTCCAGCCTGGCTTTTTTATGTCTTGGGGTAAGAAGCGGGGTCTTCCTGGGTCTCCTACCATACAGTCCCTTTTCATTCCGACACCGACGGATAGTACAGGTTGACACTGTTATACTCTCGGACTTCAGGGCAGCTTGAACTTGTTTGGATGTTAGTTGAGGTTCTTTATCCAACATCCGCACAATCTTGCGTTGAAATCCCTTGTCAATTTTTCTTTTCCGTCTACATATAGGGAGGTTAGCCGCAGTGCCATGGGCTTTAAACTTCTTGATGACACTGCGCATGGTAGACACAGGAACATTCAGGTCTTTGGAGATGGACTTGTAGCCTTGAGATTGCTCATCCTTCCTCACAATTTGGTTTCTCAAGTCCTCAGACAGTTCTTTGGTCTGCTTTCTTTTCTCCATGCTCAATGTGGTACACACAAGGACACAGGACAGAGATTGAGTCAACTTTAATCCGTGTCAACTGGCTGCAAGTGTGATTTAGTTATTGCCAACACCTGTTAGGTGCCACAGGTAAGTTACAGGTGCTGTTAATTACACAAATTAGAAAAGCATCTCATGATTATTTGAACAGTGCCAATAGTTTTGTCCACCCCCTTTTTTATGTTTGGTGTGGAATTATATCCAATTTGGCTTTAGGACAATTCTTTTTGTGTTTTTTCATTTAAAACAAATTAAATGAAGATAATAATACCAAATAATTTGTGTTTGCAATCATTTTCAGGAAGAAAATGAGTATTATCTGACAGAATTGCATGGGTGTCAATACTTTTGGCCATGACTGTACATGTGGCCTGATAGACAACCCCCTTGGTACTACAGTTTATAAACTGTCTGATGGAGTATGTGGTCCCAGTTGCAGTACTGGAAAAAGATTTGCCAGGGAGAATAGAGTCGCAAGCTTTACATTTCCCACACTTTGGTCTGGTTGGTTAGAAAGTTATTTTTTGGGCTTGATCGGTAATGGCTGTGTGAACCAATCTGTCCCCAGGGATCTACCCCTTCTGTAAGTTATCTGGGGTGATACAAGGAGAAGTCTTTTAATGTCCCTGTCCATCATTAGCACCAACCAATATTTTTGGAGGATAGTTCTTTTATCATTTGCTCCATTTGAGTATTTTATAATGGAATGGACAGCAGTGTCCTCTTCATTTTTAGGTTTGGGAATCATTAACTCCTTGCTGTCATTCTTTATTGACTCCTTATATGCCTTATTCAGAATTTATTTTGGGTATCCTCTTTCTAAGAATCTTACTTGTAAGTCATCAGCTTGTTCCCGAAAGGCATCAATATGCGAGCAATTTCTGCGCATTCTTAAATATTGGCCTTTTGGAATCTCCCTTTTGAGTGGGAATGGATGGTTAGTTTCCCATCTCAAAAGGGAATTTGTTGCTGTGTCTTTTCTGTGAGTTCAAGTCAAAATTGTGCCACTCTGATCTTTCTCAATACATATATCCAAAAAAGATAGTTTTGTGGGACTTGCCTCATACGTGAAGTGGAGGCCTATGTTGATACAATTGAGGCTATCAACAAATGAGCCAAAATCCGCAGTATCCCGCTTCCAAATGACCAGAATGTCATCGATGTATCGTAACCACAAAATTACTTTCTCATCAAGACATAGTGTAGGGTCTCCAAAGACAATTGTTTCCTCCCACCAGCCCAGGAGCAGAGTTGCATATGAGGGCGCACAGGGACTACCCATCTCGGTGCCCCTGAGCTGGTGGTAGAATTTGTGGTCAAAAAGAAAAACATTTTTTGTGAGACAGAATTCCAAGGTTTCCAAAATTAATCTGTTGTGATTATCATACTGTATACCTCTGGTGTTGAGATAATGTTTCACAGCCATTAAACCCTTCTCATGTGGGATAGAAGAATATAATCCTTCAACATCTATGCTCCCTATTATCATGTTCGAATCCAGAAATACCCCCTCCAGTTTACCCAGGAGGTCTGTGGTGTCCTGCACAAATGAGTTTAACGCCCCAACAAAGGGTTTAAGGACTTTGTCGATATACATTCCTAAGTTCTCAGTGAGGCTGTTATTCCCTTACACGATCGGTCTCCCCTTTAAAGGATTCGTGCTTTTGTGGATGTTGGGGAGACAGTAGAAGGTGGGAAAAACTGTGTGTTTAGGAATCAAGAAGTCTCTCTCCTTTTTTCCTAAAACTCCATCTATAAAGCCTCGCTCAACAACAGATTTTAATTCCTTAGAGAATTGCGTGACGGATTTGTGTTCAGAATCTGATATTCATCCCCTCTTTCCAGTAGGGAGAGACACAGGTGTTGATAGCCTTCTGAATTCATAATGACCACATTTCCTCATTTGTCGGAAGATTTTATTGTAATATTGTGATCATTTTCAAGATTATGAAGACAGATCATTTCTTTTTTTGTCAAGTTAAACCAGCTCCTATGTTTCATCCAAGATAGTTTTATTACGTCCTCAGTGACCAAATTCAAGAAGATATCTAAAGAACACAAATCTACAAGGTATATATAGGACACAAGCGGGTACTATGTAATACAGCCAGACAGGTACTCTTGCTCTCCCCTGATGAGACCCTGACAGGACGAAACGCGTCGGGCGACGCCATTTGACAACAGAGGCCGTTAACCCTTCCTAAATGAAGATGAATGGGTTAGATCCATCCATTTGAATGAGACATCAGACTGAATTTGGGTTAGATAATCATTACTAAAGCACCAAATACCTTGTTAGGACTGGCGGAACTCACCAAGTTTAAGATGTAATGGTATTAGGTTCGTTCGCAGTCCGAGGTCCACCGTGCAGGTGAAAACCCTGCTGCTAGTAGAGACGAACGATATGGTGGTACAATATGAATACACACATAGGTTAACTTCACCCTGTGTGAAGGAAGCGAACCCTGTTCCGCCATAGGGCCGCAGTACCGCACCAAGAGTGCAAGCAAGGAGTCTCAGAACTCAATCCCAAGACTCAGGATTTGAGTTCATAAAGACCTCATGCGCTCGACACCGCTACTGGGGTGTCAGAGAGACAGAAATAATATTCTTAATGAAGCACGAGAGTGCGTGCGGTGCCACACTGGCGGATGCCACTAACCACCCAGATTCAAATGAAGAGAAGGACAGCACCACAGTAAATGTGAAAAGAAAGGCTCACATGTTTATTCTACCTCCTGCGGCAACGTTTCGGTCCGAGTACTTGATAAAGGTCCTCGGACCGAAACGTTGCAGCAGGAGGCAGAATAAACATGTGAGCCTTTCTTTTCATATTTGCTGTGGTGCTGTCCTTCTCTTCATTTGAATCTGGATCCGTGTACTGGGATGGACCCCCTGGTGAGGACGTGCGCCCCTGTGTCCATAGAGACTATGTAACTATAGGGTGCAGCTTTACTATTGTTTTTTGATACCTGCCACTAACCACCCAGGCTTGGGTCAGGAACGCGCAGAAAAAGCGCATGGCGCCGCACTGGCGGTCACAGCAATTAGACGCTGTAATGTGTGTAACGTGCTGATGGCTAAGTCGGGCGCTAGATAGCAATCATCCACCTTCCGCGAGCAGTCATACAATAGGGAGGGGATTTTAAAGAACGACTTTCACTTACAACACACATACATTTACAAATGTACACTAGCGCATGGCCGTGCAGTCATGCGAAGCTTATATAGCTGCAGCACGTTCAGGACCGTCCAAGAAAGGGCCAATGGGAAGCTGCCACAGAAGTTTAGGACCTTCAAGACCTTACTGGAGGACCAATGGGAACCGCTGCAGCATCTGAGCATGTGACCCTCGATCTCCAACGGGAGATCTCACCCTGGGCATGCTCAGAAGGGAAAAAGTTGGAATTAGTCCCAAAAGCATCTGCTCGCCGCTGCCTCGCACTGGCTTCAATGGCAGAAACAGGAAAAGCAGCAGTAATCCTATGCACAGAGTGAGATGCTGGGAACGACGTCTCTGCTAAGCAGACTCCACTGCGGCTGGAGAAGAATGGGAGACTGCAGCAGAAATGGCTTGAGATTCCCCCTGTGCAGAGGCGGGAACTCAACACCTAACATCTTGTTAATAATGTCTAAACAGGAGAGTATATTCAAGCCAAATGATGTTGTACTAAGAAAGATTTTTTGAAGGAGTGAGCTGCTATTGATCGCAGATTTAAAAACTGTGGCTATTCAACCAGTGTGCTAGAAAAGGCCAGGATTAAGGCTGATAGTAAAAGCAGAGCAGAATACTTACAGCAGAAAAAAACTGCACTCAAGAATCTGCCTAATTTAAAGGGAACCTGTCACCTCCCTCAGGCGTTTGTAACTAAAAGAGCCACCTTGTGCAGCACTAATGCTGCATTCTGACAAGGTGGCTCTTTTAGTTATGATGCATGCTGAAATAAACGTTTATAAAATGTGCAACCGCATGCCCTGAAATCGCCAGGGAGGCGGATCTTTCCTTCCTAATCAGATGCAGCACAGCCATCACTCCGGGCCTGTGTGCGCCGGGCGCCTCCTCCTCTTGCTGCATTATCGTCCCCGGCACCAGCGCTGTAAGTACAAAAGGCAGCGCAACTGTGCACGCCTGAAAAAAAAACTTAATGCACAGGTGCCGGGGATGATAATGCCGCAAGGGGAGGCGGCGCACGGTGCCCACCTTGTCAGAATGCAGCATTTGTGCTGCACAAAGTGGCTCTTTTAGTTACAAATGCCTGGGGGCATGACAAGTTCCCTTTAACCTTTTTAACTACATATAGTAACAATTTTCATCAAGTAATTGATGTGATTAAAAAATACCTTCCTATGTTACATGCTGATGACATCTTGAAAAAGCTGTTGGATAAATGAGTAAATTTTGTATCCAGGAGAGGAATTACTTTTGCTAACATGACAACACCTTTTGATTAAACAGTAAGGCAAAAGGTTAAAACAAAACGCAACTGGTTTTCCCTATCTAGTTCATATCAATGCGGTAAACGCCAGTGTGGCTTATGTCGATATATGGACAATTCAAATGAAATCAAAGCCACAGCTGCTCCTTATGTACACAAGAACCGCACGTTTATTAATTGCAGTACAAATTATGTGGTTTATGTTATTACGTGCGCACCATGCAGTCTTCAATACGTCGGATGCACTACACGATCTCACAGGACTAGAATTGCGGAACATATATATGATGCCACAAATACCACAACAAGACGTTTATCAGGAGCTTCTTATCATTTTTCCTCTGTCCACAAAGGTTGTCTGGACTTTTTTCATGTTCATGCATTAGAGGAAGTTCTTGTCAGTGATCAAGGTGGTGATAGAGACAAGTATTGCATTTTAACCCCTTTCTGACCTCGGAAGGGATAGTACGTCTGAGGTCAGAAGACCCGCTTTGATGCGGGCTCCGGCGGAGAGCCCGCACCAAAGCCGGGACATGTCAGCTGTTTTGAACAGCTGACATGTGCCCGTAATAGGCGCGAGCAGAATCGCGATCTGCCTGCGCCTATTAACTAGTTAAATGCCGCTGTCAAACGCAGACAGCGGCATTTAACTACCGCATACGGCCGGGCGGCCGGAAATGACGTCATCACCGACCCCCGTCACATGATCGGAGGTCGGCGATGCTTCTCCATTGTAACCATAGAGGTCCTTCACAAAGAATTGACATGCAGCGTAAATTACAACACAGCGTTTCCGAGCGGTATTTTCCGTACCATGGGCACAGCGGATCTGGTTTTCCATAGGTTTACATGGTACTGTAAACGTGATGGAAAACTGCCACGAATCTGGACCGGCCAATCCACTGTGGATCCGCAGCCAAATCCGCACCGTGTGCACATAGCCTAATTCTAACTCAAACCCTAATTCTAACCCTAATTCTAACCCTAACCCTAATACTAGCCCTAATCCTAATTGCTACCCTAACCCTAATTGCAACCCTACCCATAATTATAACCCTAACCCTAATTGCAACCCCAACCCTAATTGCAACCCTACCCCTAATTCTAGCCCTAACCCTAATTGCAACCCTAACCCTAATTGCAACCCTAACCCTAATTCTAACCCTAACCCTAATTGCAACCCTAACCCTAATGCCAAATCTAACCCTAACCCTTATTGCAACCCTAACCCTAATTGCAACCCTAACCCTAGTGGAAAAATAAAAATAAATATATTTTCTTTATTTCATTTTCCCTACCTAAGGGGGTGATAAAGGGGGGTTATTTCCTTTTTTTAGGCTGGCATATTTTAGAAGATGGATATATAAATAGCAAAAAGGGAAACCTAAAATATAACATTTAATAATACTAATTAAAAAACTATACGACACAACAATACATATAATGACAAACTCATGTATTGACCAACAGGTCAATCAGACGGGGAACTGATAAACAGTCCAAAGAGAAAAGATCAGTAGTAAATTTGGATCTCTACACAACCTTCAGGGCTTATTGTCATAATATGCACCCAGTCAAGTAAAGCAGAGGAAACCAACAAAACAAATATATACTACTGTGAAAAATATAACTTGAGGTTCTATATAAGGTGAACGGGGAAAATACCACCATCTATCACCAATAAGAAACCTTCAAATACATGGGGATACACATCGAGCTATTGGAACAATCTCCCCCAAATGTGATGCTGCAGCATGTTGAAATGTGTTCCCCATGTCAAGATCAGAGTCCTATGGATCAGGTTCCGACCATCTAGGATCCGTTGGACTCCCGGACCACTTCCTGCGTTAAAGACCACCTCCCTACGCGTTTCATCTCAGGGAAGAATCCTCAGGGGACACGGCAGTCAGTACGTGGTCAGGATTTGATGGAGTGCTCAACCGAGACAAAAAATCTCCAGGGAGCCTCTCATCAAACCACCCAAGAATGGCGTCTCTTTTATATGGTACTCCTATCAGGGATAATGCCTATTCCTCCAGAACAGCTGAGATTCAGCCAATCAATCCTGGGCCTATAACCCACATACAGCGGTCCAACTAACCTCATTGGTGAATCAGGGTTAAAGGCGGCGACATGAACTCCACGTGGGATACATAACAATGAAGGTGTATGTTAGGTACACTTCCGTCTCTATGTGAAGAGCACGCACCTCTGACTCATAACAATGAGTCATGGACATGTGCAGTAACTCTGGAACGCAAGCGGCATTAATGTTGTCGGAGCGTGCGCATCCGCCTCAACATGGTGAGTCACAACCCTGCGCCTGGAACGCAAGTAGCGTCTAATACATTTCTGCCCAGGCGCGCACATATGACTCACCTGAGTGAGTCACAGCCATCCGCCCGTGCTACAGACAGGAAGGGGGCGTGGATCACACTGTAGCTAATGCAGATACCAGGTTCACAGTTCTGACGTAAGGTGTGATCAACACCCTGATGGCACTGCATAAACCAATAGTCAGCAGAGATCCACGCAAACAACGCTCACCCACCGCTTCTAAGTTCGAGCCCACCCAGCATAATATTATAAAGAACGGCATTAGCAAAAAGTTCTATTCCCTTAGTATTTTATAATATAAGACACATCATACCATTTAGTGCCTTGCACAAAAAATGGAAACATCCTATTATATGTCTTTTAAACTAAGGGGAATATAAGACAAAAAGTGCCGTAACTATTACGTGGGGGATTCACTTTATAAGGGAGGCGGACCACTGAATTTGGGAAATAAGCACTAGGCTGTTGTGTCTTACCAAAGAGAGAAAGAATAATTTAAAAACTAAAAATTCCTCTCTTCTCAACTTAGGGCTCCCAGGTCTAGAGCTAATAATGACCCGGGGCACAAAAGTACCTGATATGTCTATCAGTATAGAATAACGAGTATTTTGGCTGGCTTCATAAAGTACAACACGGACAGACAAACAAAAAGACCCACCAGGGTACAAGGGCATCCAAGGGGAGGAAGGATGATGAGGAAGGAGAGACAAACCGGGCACCAGGTCCACAAAAGAATCCAAACCGTAAGGGCCATAATAGAAAAGGGACTTCCTTTGAAGTGGTGAGGGACCAATAGGGTACACCAGCTAGGGATAGCCGCCGTCGAGTGGGGGCGCCACTGCGCAAGTTTAGGGTGCCAACCTCCGCTGTTAGGCAGGGTGGAGGTAGTATAGTATGTCATCAGGGCCTCACTTAGGCTTACCTCCCCCATCTGTCTTTCAATCTTTCCATTTTCTGTCCCTTTTCTATTATGGCCCTTACGGTTTGGATTCTTTTGTGGACCTGGTGCCCGGTTTGTCTCTCCTTCCTCATCATCCTTCCTCCCCTTGGATGCCCTTGTACCCTGGTGGGTCTTTTTGTTTGTCTGTCCGTGTTGTACTTTATGAAGCCAGCCAAAATACTCGTTATTCTATACTGATAGACATATCAGGTACTTTTGTGCCCCGGGTCATTATTAGCTCTAGACCTGGGAGCCCTAAGTTGAGAAGAGAGGAATTTTTAGTTTTTAAATTATTCTTTCTCTCTTTGGTAAGACACAACAGCCTAGTGCTTATTTCCCAAATTCAGTGGTCCGCCTCCCTTATAAAGTGAATCCCCCACGTAATAGTTACGGCACTTTTTGTCTTATATTCCCCTTAGTTTAAAAGACATATAATAGGATGTTTCCATTTTTTGTGCAAGGCACTAAATGGTATGATGTGTCTTATATTATAAAATACTAAGGGAATAGAACTTTTTGCTAATGCCGTTCTTTATAATATTATGCTGGGTGGGCTCGAACTTAGAAGCGGTGGGTGAGCGTTGTTTGCGTGGATCTCTGCTGACTATTGGTTTATGCAGTGCCATCAGGGTGTTGATCACACCTTACGTCAGAACTGTGAACCTGGTATCTGCATTAGCTACAGTGTGATCCACGCCCCCCTCCTGTCTGTAGCACGGGCGGATGGCTGTGACTCACTCAGGTGAGTCATATGTGCGCGCCTGGGCAGAAATGTATTAGACGCTACTTGCGTTCCAGGCGCAGGGTTGTGACTCACCATGTTGAGGCGGATGCGCACGCTCCGACAACATTAATGCCGCTTGCGTTCCAGAGTTACTGCACATGTCCATGACTCATTGTTATGAGTCAGAGGTGCGTGCTCTTCACATAGAGACGGAAGTGTACCTAACATACACCTTCATTGTTATGTATCCCACGTGGAGTTCATGTCGCCGCCTTTAACCCTGATTCACCAATGAGGTTAGTTGGACCGCTGTATGTGGGTTATAGGCCCAGGATTGATTGGCTGAATCTCAGTTGTTCTGGAGGAATAGGCATTATCCCTGATAGGAGTACCATATAAAAGAGACGCCATTCTTGGGTGGTTTGATGAGAGGCTCCCTGGAGATTTTTTGTCTCGGTTGAGCACTCCATCAAATCCTGACCACGTACTGACTGCCGTGTCCCCTGAGGATTCTTCCCTGAGATGAAACGCGTAGGGAGGTGGTCTTTAACGCAGGAAGTGGTCCAGGAGTCCAACGGATCCTAGATGGTCGGAACCTGATCCATAGGACTCTGATCTTGACATGGGGAACACATTTCAACATGCTGCAGCATCACATTTGGGGGAGATTGTTCCAATAGCTCGATGTGTATCCCCATGTATTTGAAGGTTTCTTATTGGTGATAGATGGTGGTATTTTCCCCGTTCACCTTATATAGAACCTCAAGTTATATTTTTCACAGTAGTATATATTTGTTTTGTTGGTTTCCTCTGCTTTACTTGACTGGGTACATATTATGACAATAAGCCCTGAAGGTTGTGTAGGGATCCAAATTTACTACTGATCTTTTCTCTTTGGACTGTTTATCAGTTCCCCGTCTGATTGACCTGTTGGTCAATACATGAGTTTGTCATTATATGTATTGTTGTGTCGTATAGTTTTTTAATTAGTATTATTAAATGTTATATTTTAGGTTTCCCTTTTTGCTATTTATACATAATTCTTTGGGCATCCAATTTTTTCAGTGAGTGGTTCATTACCCTCTTTTTGCTATATTTTTATTTTAGAAGATGGCAGCGCCCATGGAGAAGACAGACAGACACTGGGAGGGACACCGGGACTCGGTAGGTACGAGGGGGAGATCGGACCATGGGGGGAGCAGAGGTGAGGATGGAGGGGAGAGGAGGGCAGCGGAGGACAGGACAGAGGGGAGGAAAGACTGGTGGCAGCAGATCGCCGTCGTCAGTCGATGGTGAGGCCAGATCGGGGTCTCCAGCCATGGCCGATAATATTGCAGCATCGGCCATGGCTGGATTGTAATATTTCACCAAGTTTCATTGGTGAAATATTATGATTGCTCTGATTGAAAGTGAAAGTGAAACAGTCACTTTCAACAGGCTATCAGAGAGATCGTAGCCACAAGGGGGGGGGAAGCCACCCCCCTGGGCTCAAGTACAACTCCTCCTGTTCCTGCTGGTCGGGGGAAATTTCAGTTATCCCTTTCACCTGACCTGCAGGAGCGCGATCATTCAGTGACACAGCATATGCACCACAGGTCGGATTGGCACCGACTTTCTTGATGCATACGCTGTGTCACAGGTCAGGAAGGGGTTTTAATGAGAAGAAAGTGAAGTTTTTTGAATTTATCAAATGGCTGCAATGAAACAAAGATTGAAAAATTTAAAGGGGTCTGAATACTTTCCATACCCACTGTATGCATGAGAATGCTGTGTCTGCAGGAAATGCTAGCAGCATTCACAAAAACCGAGTGAACTCTGCTAATTGCAGCCCCCTCACCCATGCTGCAATCCTCGCTAATTAGTCAGATTCCAAAACCTGAAACTGAGGAAGAATCTTGAATTAAATCACAGCACAACACAGCCAATCAACAAGCTTTTAGCTTATTGTCATTTCCCGAGCCATTAAAGCCAAGCCATGTATTGGTGTAATATTGGTGTAATATTGGTGTAGCCATTGGTGTAGCCATTACACCACGTGACCTGACCTGTATCACCGCCGGATCATTGATGGCAACCCTATTTTGCTTTAATTAGCATAGGAACAGGCTGCAATTTGATTAGGTCACAGTGTTAGGTTCTGAGTCTGTGCTCTTCCAAAAAGTTGCTGTGTGTGCACTCTGCAATACAGCCTCTGTGGCGATACTCTGCAAAATAGCCTCAGTGTTTTTATTTTAATTTGGGGAGGCCCCAAAACATTTTGAATGGAAACCAGAACAAACAAATTGTGGTGAAGTATAGAAATGGGTGGGTGCGGCTGATGTACTTCTATATTAATCCGAAGGAACCAAAAAGTCATGTGGGATCCACTCTTGGTTAATTTTAAAGAATGTGAGCTTGCCCATGTTGGCTGTGAACAAGCGGATGCGCCTGTCTGTGATCACACATCCTGCCATGGTAAACAAATGTTTCTACAGTACACCTACCTACGGAGTTTGAAGATTGGTTGCCGGCCAAGCAGGACACGTGCTACTATTGAGGGATCTGTCGTTCGGATTTCAACAACTTTCTTAAGGACTGTTTCTCCTGGGTACATGGGCTTTGGTTGTTTTGCCTGTCATCTGGAAGAGTTTGGATCTTCACTACAGACTATACTGGCTGGAGATATAAAATTTGTGGGACAATCAAAAGTAGGGAGACAATAAGTGTCATCTGGTAAGGGGACAGTGGGACTACCGGCCTCGAGAAGGAGATCTTGTGGAATGGGACAATGTATTTTGGCCATCTACACAGAGTTGTTGTAAAACCATGGAGGTAGGGATAAAAAGAGTTACATCGTTAATTTTCCATGGTGATTGCTACAACCCACAACATCAGATCTTCACAAAGGGCTATATTACCTAAAAGGAGGATGATGGAGTGCTTTGCCAAATTGCATGACCTCCACAATAATTCAATCTCAACCCAATGAAGATGGTTTGATATGAGTTGAAAAGAAGAGTGAAGGTAAAGCATCCAACAAGTTTTCAGTGCATCTGGAAACTCCTATAAGACTTGAAAAGTCATACTAATTAAATACCTGATGAGAGAATGCCAAGAGGGTTTAAAGCTGTCTGCTTTATAGTTTTGCTGCCTGAAATCTGAATGTACAATGAACACATTACAGTTAGAATAACAAAAACCAGTTCATGAAGAATAGGGATAAGCAAGTATCACTATATTCAGTTCAGGTTATGATCGTAGAATTTGCAATATTCACCAAATTATTTGTTGAATATTCTCTGAACATAGCCAAACTCCATTGGAGTCAATGGGGGGCAAAACAAATGCATACACAACACCTTCAAAAGGGCCCAAAAGCTGCCAAAACACATCAAATTAGGGGCAGAAAATAGGAACGTGGCCTCAATTCACCCACAGTGCAAATTTTAGAATGACACGACATCAATCAGCCATGTATGAGGTATCAGGGGCTGGGTCAGCATTTACAGCTTTGAATTGAACTTCAAGTTAAGACAAGGTGGGTGAGACATAGGTGTAGGCTTGCTCTCCTGGGAGCCCTGATACCAAATGCAACAGCTTAACCTGTTTTTATGATCAGTTTCGTAGACAACTATTGTCAGAAAAAAGTAAGGATTGTAACATGAGTAGTTGACTCAAAGGTGGTGGCGGCCTCCGTTCTTGGGGGCCCACTGCTACAGTCAACAAACTTGAAGGAGACACAACCAGGAGTCTACAAATTTCCAAAAATTAGTGGCAGACACTACCGTTGCATCAATTTCATCAGAGTAGAACTAGAAAAATTGGGACCGGCACCTCTTCCACTACAGCCAACCCAGCAGATGAAGACTGTAATGGGCAAGGTTGTGGAACCACTGTGTTGTAGCCCTCGGAATGTGTGGAGGGGCATTACCAAATCCAACCTCAGATAAGCAGCAGCAGGCGAAAACTGCGACACAAGGAGAGACAAAGAGGTTGCATCAGATGCTACTCCATGACTGACCTAAAAGGTAGCAGCTGACCCCTCAGAGTGGGTATGCTGATATGGCCTAAAGGAGGGATGAAGAATGCAGGCAGGCACTGTAGGGACACAGGAACCATGAGTGCAGATGGGACCAGCTGAGTAACAGAAAACCACAGGCAGGTGCAGGCTGGGCAGAGTGTTACACTTATGACACTAGCAGGAGCGGACTGAACCGGGTGTTACACAGATGGGCACTGGCAGTTGTGAGCTGGACCGGCAGTTAAACACTTCCTATGCCCATGGCATACAATGTGTGAAGAGATATGCAAACTCAACCTTCTGTGGTTCCCAACAGTCACTTGGGTGCTTGGAGAGTTGTGATGTGGGGCAAAAAAAGGGTAATTGAGGTGCCACCACTGAGGACTGTACTGCACAGCGTTTGCCTGGAGCACATTGGGCCCACCAGAGAAAATCATTGCTGGGGTCCACTATGTAGCTACATAGAAATAAATACAAGACCACTGATTGCGCTCTAAAATATGCTAATATAAGGGTATAATGTATGGTAGTAGCATGGGTTGAGATAGCCCCCTGATAGAATATAATGTAGCCCCCTCATAGAATATAATGCAACCCTCATAGAATATAATGTAGCCCCCTCATTACCTTCTCCTCCACATCGATCATTGTCCTCATCACCACTTCCATCATTGCGTTCTCACCCACCACAGTAATCATTGCCCTTTCGACCACCTCCATCATTGCCTTCTCCCCCACCCCTCCCATCATTGCCCTCTCCATCTCCTCCATCATTGCCTTCTCCCCCACCACCGACATCATTGCCCTTTCTATTACCTTTATCATTGTTTTCTCCCCACCACCTCCATCATGCCTCCTCCCCCACCACCCCCATTTGTCCTTTCCATTATCCCCATCATTGCCCTCTCCACCACCTACACACACACCTCTCTGCACATTCCCCCGCATACACACACACCACTCTGCATGTTCCCCCACAGAGACACACACACAGCACCACTCACCTCTCTGCATGTTCCTCAGCAGCATCTTCATTGCCAGAAGCTTCCTCTCTGGCACAGCCGCAAACTGAATGCTGACATCATCTAGCTGCGCTGCTGTATCAGACAGGAAGCACTGGGCAGGAAGCAGAGTGGAGCTGCAGGCATCGCTCCCTGCCAGCTGCACATGGGGGCAATCTGGCCAGGGGCCCCCAGAGCCTCAGGGCCAGATAAACAGGCCAGATTGCCATCAGTATTAGCTGCCTGCAGGGGCCCACTCCACTTCAGTTGCAGCTGCACCGGCTTTACATGTGGTATGCTAGCCGCAGCCTGCGGCTAACAATGAAATTGTTATTTACCCCTCTCCATGCCCATGGGGACATAGGGAAGAGTGAACATTTATTTATCTTTAGCATTGGGGACAGGCTTCTGCCTCCTGTCTCTCACTGCTCCTCTGCTGGCACCGGGTAGGCACCCCTGACTCAGGGACCCCATAGCAGCTGCATGGTGTGCTGCCATTAGCAACATGCCACTGGCTGGGCCACTTGGATCAGCAGGGACGCTATGCAGCTGCCGGCCATATATGCTAGCAGTTGTCAGTGCCTGGGCCCACTGGAGAATCCTCTGGTTCTCCAGTAGGCCACTCTGATCCTGGTACTGTGTGTGATGTTAAGGTGGAGGAAGAGGAGCAGAGGCCACTTGATGTAGCACTTGCCATCTATTGCAGCACATGTTCTTTCTGGCCCTCATATACAAAGCGTATCGCAATACAGCTGCCAAATGAAGGGAGTAGAGTTGCCCCTCCAGCAACAGAAGTTGGAAAAATGCTGTGCAATTGCTCACTGCAGCAAAGCAAATGACTTCTTATCCCTCATATCATACCTGTCTCACAACCTTAAACAGCTATTCAGTACTTTCAATTCTCTCCTGCATCCACAATCTCTCCCTCCCTCTCCTCTCATCTCAGCTGAAGACTTTGCCTCACCACCTGTGAACTTGACACAATAACATCCCACCTCATTCCAAACTTTACCACAGTCTTCATCATAAGCCTAAACCACCTCTTCAACCTCCCACTAACAACTGGCGTCTTCCATCCTGATTGAAACATACCTCAAACACACCTATCCTCAAAAAGTCCACCCTTAACACATCCTCTGTGTCTAACTATTGCCCCATATCATTTCTTTCCTATGTCTCTAAATTACTGGAACAACATGTCCATTTTGAACTGTCTTCCCACCTCTCCTCTTGCTCCCACTTTGACCATTTACAATCTGGCTTCAGACCATATCATTCCACTGAAACTGCCCTGACTAAAGTCACCAACGACCAAGCTGCCAAATAAAAATGACACAAGTTTGTCATTCTCCTTCTCCTGGACCTGGCATGTGCCTTTGACACAGTAGACCACTCCCTCTTACTACAGATTTTTTGATCTGTTGACATTACAGACTTGGCCCTTTGTTGGATCTCCTCATACCTAACAAACAGGACATTCATTGTCTCCCACCTATACACTACCTCCTCATGTCACCATCTATGTGTTGGTGTCCACCAAGGTTCAGTTGTAGGACCGGGAACTATGCTTAGAGGGCACATGTACACTCTCCCTTCCTGTTAAAGGGACCACCTGCATCAACCTAAGGTTATTCCCAGCCTATAGCTGCGCAAACACCTTCTATTTAAGGCTTATCCTCCAATATTGATGTGTCTGAGCTATGTTGTTAGTTTTCCTTGCATGCTTGCAAGTTGTCTGGTTCCCCAGGTCCACCTGACTGCTTGTCTATTCTGTACCCGTCTGCTCTTACCTGTCTGTCCCGCCTGCTCATACCTGGCTGTGCTATCCTGTCCATCAGTTGATCCAGGTCGCACCTGCCCATGCCAATCTGTCTAACACCCAATCCAGCCCATACCTGCCAGTGCTTTTCTGTTTCTCAGCCAGTCCCATCTGCACCCATGAAGTCCCTACAGTGCTTGCCTGCATTTTTCATATATTCTTTGGGCCGTAGCAGCTTACCCAGTGTAGTGGGTCAGCTGCCACCTTCTGTAGGTCAGCCATGGAGTAGCATCTGGTGCCACCTCTTTGTCCCCCTTGGTTCACAGTTTTCACCTCTTGCCACTTCTTTCAGTAGGGATTTTATAGGCCACCTAGTTATGCCTTTTCCATGCTTCAGAGGGATATGGAGCAGTGGTCCCACCACCTTGCCCTTTACAGTCTGAATCTGCCGGGTTGGCTGTAGTGGAAGTGGTGTCAGTCCCCTCTATACTAATTCTACTCTATTGCAATTGATCAATACAAAAATGCCGAGACTCATATTAATCAGTAAACCAAGTGCCATCACCTAGCTACCTGTATACCACTCTCATTGTTGATAATGAGACCATTCGTGAGAGATGGGAGGAGTGTGCAAACTTATGCTCATTTCATGGAAATCCTCAAGAAAATGAATGCCAGCTCATTGAGGGAAATAGAAGTAGAAATTGAAGGGTTACAGAATAATATTAAAAAAGAATTGTCTAATGAGGCCTTGAGCAAATTTAATACTGAGATGGAGGAGGAGGTACAGAAATGGGCAGATGATATACAATTGACGAAGTCTAAGAAGTTCCAACGTGATGTGAATGACAAGCATATGAATAAGACTTATAGATGGAGGAATCCCAATGAGAGGTCTCGCCTGTTCTTTAGGAATGGGTCACGCTCCCATTCTCGTTCTGCATCTATGAGATCGACAGTTTCGACTGAGGATCAACAACATCCCAGAAAAACACACAGCAGTGCAGGAGTTAACCTTATTGCTGAGAGCTGGGTCTCTCTCAGCTGAAGTGGATTTTGTAATCTGGTCCTCTATATAGACCCAGTCCTGACTTCAGCTATTGTCAGTGATCAGTTCTACTGCCTGGCTTGGAGGTTGAAAGAGCATAGTGTTGGTGTGGGAGGTTTATTTACAGAGATTGGTGTCTGCTGTTTTGGTTGCATGTTATACCTGTTTTCCTTCCTAGTTTATTCCTTCTCTTCCCTTCTCTGTGTTTCCTCTGTGGTTGTGTGAGCATTTGGTGAGTTTGAAACTTTTAGTTACCTTGTCTGTATACCCTGTTATTTGTTGTATTATTACACTGGTGCAGTCCACCTCCTTTGGGGGGAGAGGGGACCACTGATAGGGCCTGCACAGGAGACAGGGATACGCTGGCGGCTCGGGCCTCCTAACAAACATAGGTACCCCCAAGATAAGGGAAAGACAGGGCCCCATTAAAGTGGTAGGGACAGGAGCGGGTCCCAGTATGCCGTCCTGCCCCTTTATCGCCGCATGCGGCATGACAACATTATCATGCATTAACCATTGGGACAGAATTTGTGCTGTCCTCCCTCTAGAGGTCTTGAGGGGATATATTAGGACACACTATTGGGTAGGGTTATTGACCTTATATACTTTTAGTACTTTTTGTTGGACGTTCATATTCATATGGTGCTGTATGTTGCTTATTGGTGTCCTTTACCATCATATATATATTTTTTTTAAAATTGTTTGTCAATATATGTGTGATTGTATTAATAAAGATATGTCATTAATTTTTCTACCATAAAACTCCTATGTTTCTCCTTTTGTTAGTCTATTGCAATTGATATCACTTTGTTGGTGTCTGCCACTAATTTTTGTAAATGTGTAGAATCCTGGTTGGGTCTCCTTCATGTGTGTTGCCTGTAGTAGTAGTAAGCCTCCAAAACTATCAGGCCTCCACATCCTTGGAATCAACTACCTGTGTTACTATTATTAGATTTATCTGACAATAGTAGACTACAAAATTGATATGATATTTGTGGCTGAGTGTGAAAGCAGGTTGAGCTGTTGAATGTGGTTTCAGGTCTCCCATCACAGGAGGCCTACACCGATCCCTCACCCACCTAGTTTTATTTTCACGTTCAATTGAAAGCTGTAATTGCTGCAGTGCCATTCTGCAGTTTATACTTTGGGTGAACTGAGGTCACTTGCCTGGTGTCCGTCCCTCATTTGATGTGTTTTGGCAGCATTTGGGAGCCATTGTAAGGTATTATGCATGAGTTTGTTTTTGCCTCCCATTGAGATGAATGCCATTCAGTTACGGTCGATGAATATTTGACGAATTAATCAGCGAATATTGTAGATATTGCAAATAGCTGAATTTCAGCTCCACAAAATGACAAAGCGGGATATGGCGTGCTATATCACGTTTGTAACAGAAAAAGTTTTAATTTTAATGTGCATGATCTCTGCAGGCAGATGAATTTTACCGCCACTAAATGAGAAGGTGGGATACGGCGTACTGTATCAAATTTATAAGAGAGAACTTTTTTTAATCTGCATGAGCTCTGCAGACAACTGAATTTCACCACCACTAAATGACAAGGTGATATGTGGCGTGCTGAATCATGTTTGTAACAGAAAACATATTTTTTAATCTGCATGAGCTCTGCAGACAACTTAATTTCACTGCCACTAAATGACAAGGTGAGATTCTGTATAGTGTGCTATATCACCTTTGTGACAGAAAAAAAATTATTAATTGCATGAGCTTTGCAGACAGCTGAATTTTACCACCAGCAAATGACAAAGTGAGATATTGCATGCTGTATCACATTTGTAATATAATTTTTTTTTAATTTGCGTGAGCTTTGCAGGCAACTGAATATTATCTCCACTAAATGACAAGGTGGGACATGACGTGCTGCATTACGTATCTAACATATATTTTTTTAATCTGAATGAGCTCTGCAGATAGCTGAATTTCACTAGCCACAAAATGACAAGGTGGGATATGACGTGCTGTATTACATTTATAATATATTTATATTTATATATATATTATTTTTAATCCGCATGAGCTCTGCAGACAGCTAAATTTCACCGCCACTAAATGACAAATTGGGATATAGCATTTTGTATCACATTTGTGAAAGAAAAATATGTTTTTGTAATCTGCAGGAGCTCTGTAGACAGCTGAATTTTACTGTCAGTAAATGACAAGTTACTACATGGCATTCTAAATTATGTTTGTAACAGAATTTTTTTATCTTTTTTAATCTGCATGTGCTCTTTAGACAGCTGACTTTCACCTCCAATAAATGACAAGGTGATATTTGGTGTGCTGAATCACATTAGCAACTGCCTCAATTTTTTTTACTCTGCCACGGCTCTGCACACAGAAAAATGTCGCCACCACAAAATGACAAAGTGGATATATGGCAGGCTGTATCATGTTTAGCAACAGAATCAAATTTTTTTAATCTTCATGAGCTCTGCAGACAGCTTAATTTCACTGCCACTAAATGACAAGGTGAATTATGGCGCGCTGAATCATATTAGCAACTGCCAATTTTTTTTTCACTGCTAAACAGATCAAATCACAGAACAATGTCACTGCCACTTAAATGACAAGGTGACATATGACTTGCTACATCACATTGAGCAACTGGAAAAATAAGATTTAGTATAAGTCCAATCATGCATCGAGCACAATAAAAGCAGTGCACAACACACTTCTATGAAATGTGCCCTGCCGTCTTTGTCTGTGGCACTCTGTAATGGCACAAAAACATCTTCTTGATAGCATATTTCACAGCCACACAGGACACTGGCAATCTAAACTATCTGACCACATAGCTAACTGACAAAATCTATCAGCACCTATGACCAGCATCTGGAACAGCTCCTCTGCGCTGTAATATTGTCAAACTGGAGCTAGAACAAGATGTCTGCTCTTTACATAGAGAGGAACATGTAATTTTAGCAGCCAATGACACAAGCCGTTGTGTCTGAACATTGTGGATGTTTCCTGTGCTCTGATTGGCTAGCCGCAATGTGCACACAAAGTTAAAAAAAAATTTTTTTACAAGCACGCCGCTCCTCTAAGCTCTCCCTACCCCTTCCCCTCATCAAACATGTACCCCATGCTCATATTACACCATCACTATCGTAGCCAAAGTGCTCAAAATGCTTAAGTGGCAACACAAATATTTTCCCTCACTTTTTCTGAATGTTACCGATTTTTTCCCAATTTTATAAAAACTTGCTCATGTTTCTGATCACGGATCCAAATGAGCAATATTCATGCCGAATTTATGTTTGGCGATCCTTTTTCAAATAAATTTGCTCATCTCTAATGAAGACGTGTGTCCAAACTTTTGACTGGAATGATACATATAGCGGTACATATTTCCTTTGGAGTCATTCAATAAACTTTAATATTTTATTGCAATTGAGTTTCTGAATAGAGTGCCGACCTTGCAAAATCATAGCTTTGATGGTTTTTACTTTCATTTGTACTGTTGTTCCAGGACACATTCATGAACATTATATCCAACAATGAGTTATTACCAGAAAGATAGATGCGCTTATTTTATTTTATTTTTCTTAAATAACTTAAGTGATGGATGCATAGAGCACTACCTCTAACTCTACACAAAACTCAATAATTACCTTGTACCAAAGTTATACAAAAATTGTTTATAATGACTACTTCTCTGCACAGTGATTCCATGAATTTTGCTGTTTAGTAAAGTATTCCTGTTGTGATTTAGAGGATTCATTAATTTAGTTTAAATAGCACTTCTGTGAAATACTTGATATAGGTGCAAAAAAGATAAATTGAAATGGATTTAATCTAATCTAAATATGTGTACTAAATCCTTACTTTATGAAAATGTAAACAAACATTTTAATAAAAATGCGATAACTAATAAAGCACAAGATATTTTTAATACATGGCTAATCTTTGTGGTTGCTATTTCTTAGTGAATTTAATTTTGAATATAGAGAGCGTTCTTGAACATTAAATGTGCGTTATTCAGAAGCAGCTTTCCACCTGGTGTGATGCAATCAGCAAAATATAAACACATTATTTGAGTGCAATAGAAACTGAAAAACATATTGCAACTACATGTAATTTGTAGTTGAAGGATTTTTTTAGTCTCAAAGGAGCTTATTACTTACTGTTATACTCAATAGTGTATTGATTCTTCTACATGGAAAAAATATCAAATAGAGCACAGATTAAAATGGGCTAGTGGAAACGGCATTATGAATTGGATCATGAACGGTGCCAGACCTATCTTTTATTGGACAAGATAAAAATTCAGTCACTCATTAAAGTTAATTAGTAAGTTTACTATGGTATATATATATATTATACTTTGGACACATTGCAGATTATGGGATATGGCAAAAATATATGTAAAATATTGGACGTTAAGTTATAATAAATATTGTTTTTATTATTTTTATTATTATCATGATTTTCTATTTAGATAAATTGCACTGAAATCTATTTCAGAAACAGGAACACATGGGCTACTTGCACAGTGAACAAGTCTGTAGGAACATGCTCACACACCACCAAGAAACTTGAAGACACAAAAGAGCATAGTAAAACCAAAAACACTCAGTTTAAAAAATCACAGTAATCTGCAAGTGCTAGTAAAAAGATGTAAAAAACAGGGTATTTGGTGTTAGGAGTCAAGTTTCCTCTGCTGCACAGGGGGAATCTCGATCCGTCTCCGCTGCGGTCTCCCATTCTTCTCCAGCCACAGTGGAGTCTGCTCAGCAGGGACGTCGATCCCAGCGTCTCGCTCAGTCTGACTCTGTGCAAAGAGTTACTGCTGCTTTTCCAGCTTCTGCCATTGAAGCCAGTGCTGGGCAGCGGAGAGTGGACGTTTCTGGATCTAAGTCCTGCTTTTCTCTGTCTGAGCATGCCCAGGGCAGGATCTCCCGTTGGAGATCGAGGGTCACATGCTCAGGTATTGCAGCACATCCCATTGGTCCTCCAGGAAGGTCCTGAAAGGGCAAAACTTCGGTAGCAGCTTCCTGTGCTGCAACTATATAAACTGCGCATGACCGCACGGCCATGCGCTAGTATTGTCTTGTTAATATGTGTATGTGTTGTGAGTGAAAGTCGCTCTTTAAATAACCCTCCCTATTGGATGACTGTTCGCGGAAGGTGTATGTTTGCTATCTAGCGCCCGACTTATCCAACAGCACGTTACACACATAACAGCGTCTAGTTGCTGTGACCGCCTGTACGGCGCCGTGCGCTTACCTGACCCAGGCCTGGGTGGTTAGCGGCGTCCGTTTGTGCGGCACCACACGCACTCTTGTGCCACTTAATTAAATTATTTCTGTCACTCTGACACCCCAGTAGTGGTGTCGAGCGCATGAGGTCTTTATGAACTCAAATCCTAAGTCTTGGGATTGAGTTCTGAGACTCTTTGCTTGCGCTCTTTGTGCGGTACTGCGGCCCTGTGACGCAACAGGGTTCGCTTCCTCCACACTGGGTGAAGTTAATCCATGAGTGTATCTTTTTGTACCGCCATATCGTCCTCTCTACTAGCAGCAGGATTTTCACCTGCACGGTGGACCTCGGACTGCGAACACACCTAGTACCATAACATCTTGTACTTGGTGCGTTCCGCCAGTCGTAACATTTGGTTGATACGTTTTTTGCAAAAAATGTATACTAAGCTGCTCCACCAAACGTCAAGGTATACCCATATCAGAGCAGTCCTAACTGATGTATGCAATCCCTATCTGATGTATTTAAAAACCTGATCATTTGTATATTACCTGTGTGAACAGGGTTCAGAGAGGAAAAGTCCATGTGGACATGCTGAGTGGAACAGCTTTTGTGCAGATAACCCAAGAGGAGTGGTGGGTAACTCCCTAGTCTTGTAGAAACAAGAGAACAATTATGGAAACAGGAACACATGGGCTACTTGCACAGTGAACAAGTCTGTAGGAACATGCTCACACACCCCAAGAAACTTGAAGACACAAAAGAGCATAGTAAAACCAAAAACACTCACTTTAAAAAATCACAGTAATCTGCAAGTGCTAGTAAAAAGATGTAAAAAACAGGGTATTTGGTTGATAAGTTTTTTGCAAAAAATGTATACTAAGCTGCTCATGGAAAAAATATCAAATAGAGCACAGATTAAAATGGACTAGTGGAAACGGCATTATGAATTGGATCATGAACGGTGCCAGACCTATCTTTTATTGGACAAGATAAAAATTCAGTCACTCATTAAAGTTAATTAGTAAGTTTACTATGGTATATACATATTATACTTTGGACACATTGCAGATTATGGGATATGGCAAAAATATATGTAAAATATTGGACGTTAAGTTATAATAAATATTGTTTTTATTATTTTTATTATTATCATGATTTTTTATTTAGATAAATTGCACTGAAATCTATTTCAGGATTCTCAGTAAAGATTCCTAACACTTGTTGCATATTGAAAAACTTCATATGTGAGTACTTGAAAATGTCTTGTGTCCTCATTTAATATCAATGTGTTTTGCATGATTCAGTGTTCAATACTCAACCAGATGATCTTTCAAGTTTTAAGCAGTCAAGACTTAAGATATCTATCTGGGTTTGTATGAAAAAAAGGTAAAACATAGTGTGAAGTATTATAACCCATGAACTTTAATGTTTACTCTTCATCAAAAAACATACACACATATCTGTCTGTCTGTCTATCTATCTATCTATCTATCTATCTATCTATCTATCTATAGTGCAGACCAAAAGTTTGGACAAACCTTCTCATTTAACCCCTTTCTGACATCGGACGTACTATCCCGTCCATGTGGGGTGGGCCCCTATGACCATGGACGGGATAGTACGTCCAGCGCGATCGGCGGCGCTCACGGGGGGAGCGCCGCCGATCGCGGCCGGGTGTCAGCTGTTTATCGCAGCTGACATCCGGCACTATGTGCCAGGAGCGGTCACGGACCGCCCCCGGCACATTAACCCCCGGCACACCGCGATCAAAGATGATCGCGATGTGCCGGCGGTACAGGGAAGCTTCCCGCAGGGAGGGGGCTCCCTGCAGGCTTCCCTGAGCCCCCCGCAGCAACGCGATGTGATCGCGTTGCTGCGAGGGTCTCACCTCCCTCCCTGCTCCCTCCAGCCCCGGATCCAAGATGGCAGCGGATCCGGGTCCTGCAGGGAGGGAGGTGGCTTCACAGAGCCTGCTTAGAGCAGGCATTGTGAAGGCTGCAGCGCTGCATGTCAGATCAGTGATCTGACAGAGTGCTGTGCAAACTGTCAGATCACTGATCTGTGATGTCCCCCCCTGGAACAAAGTAAAAAAGTAAAAAAAAAAAATTTCAAATGTGTAAAAAAAAATATTCCAAAATAATGAAAAAAAAAAAAAAATATTATTACCAGAAATACATTTCTTTATCTAAATAAAAAAAAAAAACAATAAAAGTACACATATTTAGTATTGCCGCGTCCGTAACGGCCCGACCTATAAAACTGGCCCACTAGTTAACCCCTTCAGTAAACACCGTAAGAAAAAAAAAAAAAAAAAACGAGGCAAAAAACAACGCTTTATTATCATACCGCCGAACAAAAAGTGGAATAACACGCGATCAAAAAGACAGATATAAATAACCATGGTACCGCTGAAAACGTCATCTTGTCCCGCAAAAAACGAGCTGCCATACAGCATCATCAGCAAAAAAATAAAAAAGTTATAGTCCTGAGAATAAAGCGATGCCAAAATAATTATTTTTTTCTATAAAATAGTTTTTATCGTATAAAAGCGCCAAAACATAAAAAAATGATATAAATGAGGTGTCGCTGTAATCGTACTGACCCGAAGAATAAAACTGCTTTATCAATTTTACCAAACGCGGAACGGTATAAACGCCTCCCCCAAAAGAAATTCATGAATAGCTGGTTTTTGGTCATTCTGCCTCACAAAAATCGGAATAAAAAGCGATCAAAAGATGTCACGTGCCTGAAAATGTTACCAATAAAAACGTCAACTCGTCCCGCAAAAAACAAGACCTCACATGACTCTGTGGACCAAAATATAGAAAAATTATAGCTCTCAAAATGTGGTAACGCAAAAAATATTTTTTGCAATAAAAAGCGTCTTTCAGTGTGACGGCTGCCAATCATAAAAATCCGCTAAAAAACCCGCTATAAAAGTAAATCAAACCCCCCTTCATCACCCCCTTAGTTAGGGAAAAATTAAAAAAATGTATTTATTTCCATTTTCCCATTAGGGCTAGGGTTAGAGTTAGGGCTAGGGCTAGGGTTAGGGCTAGGGTTAGGGCTAGGGTTAGGGCTAGGGTTAGGGTTAGGGGCTAGGGTTAGGGCTAGGGTTAGGGCTAGGGTTAGGGCTAGGGTTAGGGTTAGGGCTAGGGTTAGGGCTAGGGTTAGGGCTAGGGTTAGGGCTAGGGTTAGGGTTAGGGTTAGGGCTAGGGTTAGGGCTAGGGTTAGGGCTAGGGTTAGGGTTAGGGCTAGGGTTAGGGCTAGGGTTAGGATTAGGGTTAGGGCTAGGGTTAGGGCTAGGGCTACAGTTTGGGTTGGGGCTAAAGTTACAGTTAGGGTTTAGATTACATTTACGGTTGGGAATAGGGTTGGGATTAGGGTTAGGGGTGTGTCAGGGATAGAGGTGTGGTTAGGGTTACTGTTGGGATTAGGGTTAGGGATGTGTTTGGATTAGGGTTTCAGTTATAATTGGGGGGTTTCCACTGTTTAGGCACATCAGGGGCTCTCCAAACGCGACATGGCGTCCGATCTCAATTCCAGCCAATTCTGCGTTGAAAAAGTAAAACAGTGCTTCTTCCCTTCCGAGCTCTCCCGTGTGCCCAAACAGGGGTTTACCCCAACATATGGGGTATCAGCGTACTCAGGACAAATAGGACAACAACTTTTGGGGTCCAATTTCTCCTGTTAACCTTGGGAAAATACAAAACTCGGGGCTAAAACATATTTTTTGTGGGAAAAAAAAAGATTTTTTATTTTCACGGCTCTGCGTTATAAACTGTAGTGAAACACTTGGGGGTTCAAAGTTCTCACAACACATCTAGATTAGTTCCCTGGGGGGTCTAGTTTCCAATATGGGGTCACTTGTGGGGGGTTTCTACTGTTTAGGTACATTAGGGGTTCTGCAAACGCAATGTGACGTCTGCAGACCATTCCATCTAAGTCTGCATTCCAAATGGCGCTCCTTCCCTTCCGAGCTCTGCCATGCGCTCAAACGGTGGTTTCCCCCAACATACGGGGTATCAGCGTACTCAGGACAAATTGGACAACAACTTTTGGGGTCGAATTTCTCCTCTTACCCTCGGGAAAATACAAAACTGGGGGCTAAAAAATAATTTTGGGGGGAAAGATTTTTTTTTTTAATTTTCACGGCTCTGCGTTACAAACTGTAGTGAAACACTTGGGGGTTCAAAGCTATCACAACACATCTAGATGAATTCCTTAGGGGGTCTAGTTTCCAAAATGGTGTCACTTGTGGGAGGTTTCTACTGTTTAGGTACATTAGGGGCTCTGCAAATGCAATGTGACACCTGCAGACCATTCCATCTAAGTCCTCATTCCAAATGGAGCTCCTTCCCTTCCGAGCCCTCCCATGCGCCCAAACAGTGGTTCCCCCCCACATATGGGGTATCCGCGCACTCAGGACAAATTGGACAACAAATTGTGGGGTCGAATTTCTCCTGTTACCCTCGGGAAAATACAAAACTAGGGGCTAAAAAATAATTTTTGTGGGAAAAAATTTTTGTTTTATTTTTACGGCTCTCCATTATAAACTTCTGTGAAGCCCTTGGTGGGTCAAAGCGCTCAGCACACATCTAGATAAGTTCCTAAGAGGGTCTACTTTCCAAAATGGTGTCACTTGTGGGGGGTTTCTACTGTTTAGGTACATTAGGGGCTCTGCAAACGCAATGTGACACCTGCAGACCATTCCATCTAAGTCTGCATTCAAATGGCACTCCTTCCCTTCTGAGCCCTCCCATGTGCCCAAACAGTGGTTCCCCCCACATATGGTGTATCATCGCACTCAGGACAAATTGGGCAACAAATTTTGGGGTCCAATTTCTCCTGTTACCCTCAGGAAAATACAAAACTGAGGGCTAAAAAAATAATTTTTGTGGGAAAAAAATTTTGTGTTATTTTTACGGCTCTGCATTATAAACTTCTGTGAAGCACTTGGTGGGTCAAAGTGCTCACCACACCTCTAGATAAGTTCCTTAGGGGGTCTACTTTCCAAAATGGTGTCATTTGTGGGGGGTTTTAATATTTAGGCACATCAGTGGCTCTTCAAACGCAACATGGCGTCCCATCTCAATTCCTGTCAATTTTGCTTTGAAAAGTCAAACGGCGCTCCTTCCCTTCCGAGCTCTCCCATCCGCCCAAACAGTGGTTTACCCCCACATATGGGGTATCAGCGTACTCAGGACAAATTGTACAACAACTTTTGGGGTCCAATTTCTTCTCTTACCCTTGGGAAAATAAAAAATTGGGGGCAAAAATATAATTTTTGTGAAAAAATATGATTTTTTATTTTTACGGTTCTACATTATAAACTTCTGTGAAGCACTTGGTGGGTCAAAGTGCTCACCACACCTCTAGATAAGTTCCTTAGGGGGTCTACTTTCCAAAATGGTGTCACTTGTTGGGGGTTTCAATGTTTAGGCACATCAGTGGCTCTTCAAACGCAACATGGCGTCCCATCTCAATTCCTGTCAATTTTGCATTGAAAAGTCAAACGGCGCTCCTTCCCTTCCGAGCTCTCCCATCCGCCCAAACAGTGGTTTACCCCCACATATGGGCTATCAGCGTACTCAGAACAAATTGTACAACAACTTTTGGGGTACAATTTCTTCTCTTACCCTTGGGAAAATAAAAAATTGGGGGCGAAAAGATAATTTTTGTGAAAAAATATGATTTTTTATTTTTACGGTTCTACATTATAAACTTCTGTGAAGCACTTGTTGGCTCAAAGTGCTCACCACACCTCTAGATAAGTTCCTTAGGGGGTCTACTTTCCAAAATGGTGTCACTTGTGGGGGGTTTCAATGTTTAGCCACATCAGGGGCTCTCCAAACGAAACATGGCGTCCCATCTCAATTCCAGTCAATTTTGCATTGAAAAGTCAAACGGCGCTCCTTCCCTTCCGAGCTCTCCCATCCGCCCAAACAGTGGTTTACCCCCACATATGGGCTATCAGCGTACTCAGGACAAATTGTACAACAACTTTTGGGGTACAATTTCTTCTCTTACCCTTGGGAAAATAAAAAATTGGGGGCGAAAAGATAATTTTTGTGAAAAAATATGATTTTTTATTTTTACGGTTCTACATTATAAACTTCTGTGAAGCACTTGTTGGGTCAAAGTGCTCACCACACCTCTAGATAAGTTCCTTAGGGGGTCTACTTTCCAAAATGATGTCACTTGTGGGGGGTTTCAATGTTTAGCCACATCAGGGGCTCTCCAAACGAAACATGGCGTCCCATCTCAATTCCAGTCAATTTTGCATTGAAAAGTCAAATGGCACTCCTTCGCTTCCGAGCTCTGCCATGCGCCCAAACAGTGGTTTACCCCCACATGTGGGGTATTGGCATACTCAGGACAAATTGTACAACAATGTTTGGGGTCCATTTTCTCCTGTTACCCTTGGTAAAATAAAACAAATTGGAGCTGAATTAAATTTTTTGTGAAAAAAAAGTTAAATGTTCATTTTTATTTAAACATTCAAAAAATTCCTGTGAAGCACCAGAAGGGTTAATAAACTTCTTGAATATGGTTTTGAGCACCTTGAGGGGTGTAGTTTTTAGAATGGTGTCACACTTGGGTATTTTCTATCATATAGACCCCTCAAAATGACTTCAAATGAGATGTGGTCCCGAAAATAAAATGGTGTTGTAGAAATGAGAAATTGCTGGTCAACTTTTAACCCTTATAACTCCCTAACAAAAAAAAATTTTGGTTCCAAAATTGTGCTGATGTAAAGTAGACATGTGGGAAATATTACTTATTAAGTATTTTGTGTGACATATCTCTGTGATTTAATTGCATAAAAATTCAAAGTTGGAAAATTGCGAAATTTTCATAATTTTCGCCAAATTTCCGTTTTTTTCACAAATAAACGCAGTTACTATCAAAGAAATTTTACCACTATCATGAAGTACAATATGTCACGAGAAAACAATGTCAGAATCACCAGGATCCATTGAAGCGTTCCAGAGTTATAACCTCATAAAGGGACAGTGGTCAGAATTGTAAAAATTGGCCCGGTCATTAACGTGCAAACCACCCTTGGGGGTAAAGGGGTTAAAGATTTTTTTGTATTTTCATGACTATGAAAATTGTAAATTCACACTAAAGGCATCAAAACTATGAATTAACACATGTGGAATTATATGCTAAACAAAAAAGTTTGAAACAACTGAAATTCTGTCTTATATTCTAGGTTCTTCAAAGTAGCCACCTTTTGCTTTGATGACTGCTTTGCACACTCTTGGCATTCTCTTGATGAGCTGCAAGAGGTAGTCACCGGGAATGGTTTTCACTTCACAGGTGTGCCCTGTCAGGTTTAAAAAGTGTGATTTCTTGCCTTATAAATGGGGTTGGGACCATCAGTTGTGTTGAGCAGAAGTCTGGTGGATACACAGCTGATAGTCCTACTGTAAGGACTGTTAGAATTTGTATTATGGCAAGAAAAAAGCAGCTAAGTAAAGAAAAACGAGTGGCCATCATTACTTTAAGAAATTAAGGTCAGTCAGTCCGGAAAATTGGGAAAACTTTGAAAGTGTCCCCAAGTGCAGTTGCAAAAACTATCAAGTGCTACAAAGAAACTTGATCACATGAGGACCGCCCCAGGAAAGGAAGACCAAGAGTCACTTCTGCTTCTGAGGATAAGTTTATCTGAGGCACCAGCCTCAGAAATAGCAGGTTAACAGCACACACACAGCACACACAGTTAACAGGTCACACACAGTTCTAGTAGCAGACACATCTCTACAACAACTGTTAAGAGGAGACTTTGTGCAGCAGGCCTTCATGGTAAAATAGCTGCTAGGAAACCACTGTTAAGGACAGGCAACAAGCAGAAGAGACTTGTTTGGGCTAAAGAACACAAGGAATGGACATTAGACCAAACTTTTGGTCTGTACTCTATCTATCTCTCTCTCTCTATATATATATATAAAGTACAGAGCAAAAATTTGGACACACCTTCTCATTTAAATTTTTTTCTGTATTTTCATGACTATGAAAATTGTGCATTCACACTGAAAGCATTAAAACTGTGAATTAACACATATGGAATTATATACTTAACAAAAAATTGTGAAACAACTGAAAATATGTTTTATATCCTAGATTCCTCAAAGTAGCCACCTGTTGTGAGTTCTGTTTTTGGGCTCCCTCTGGTGGTTACTGATGGTACTGGGTGACTTGTCTTTCCTGGGTCTCTGGGTTCCACCTGTTCCATCAGGATATGGGAGTTTCCTATTTAACCTGGCTTTGCTGGCATTTCCTCGCCGGTTATCAATGTATCCAGTGTGTCTTGTTACCTCTGCTCCCTGCTCCTAGAACCTTCTGGTCAAGCTAAGTTTGGATTTTCCTGTTTTGGTGTTTTGCTTTATTTGTTTTTTTAGTCCAGCCTGCAGATATGTGATTCTTTGCTGCTGGTTGCTCTAGTGGGCTGAAATTGCTCCTCATGTACCATGAGTTGGCACATGAGTTCAAGTAATTTCAGGATGGTTTTTTGAAGGGTTTTTCGCTGACCGCGCAGTTCACTTTTGTATCCTCTGCTATCTAGCTTTAGCGGGCCTCATTTTGCTGAAAATGTTTTCATACTGCGTATGTGCTTTCCTCTCATTTCACCGTCATTATATGTGGGGGGCTGCTATTTCTGTGGGGTATTTCTCTGGAGGCAAGAGAGGTCTGTGTTTCTTCTAATAGGGGAAGTTAGATCTTCGGCTGGAGCGAGACGTCTAGGATCATCGTAGGCACGTTCCCCGGCTACTTTTATTTGTGTGTTAGGTTCAGGGTCGCGGTCAGCTCAGGTTCCATCGCCCTAGAGCTTGTTTGTATCTGTGCTTGTCCTTTAGTGATCCCCTGCCATTGGGATCATGACAGTATAACCGGCCCACAAAGTGTTAATTGTATTGGCTGAAGTAGGAGGATAAGTAGTCTGAGGAAGTTTTTTTTTTTTTTTTTCACTTTCCCTCAGAGTTTGCTGCCTAGCCTTATTGCAGCCTGGCTACTTCCTCCTCCTCTTAATCTTTGAATGGCTCTGATCCCAGCTGTTTATCATGGACGTCCAGAGTTTGGCTTCCAGCCTGAATAATCTTGCCGTTAAGGTTCAAAATATACAGGATTTTGTTGTACATGCTCCTATGTCTGAACCTAGAATTCCTGTCCCAGAGTTTTTTTCTGGAGATAGATCTCGTTTTCTGAATTTTAGGAACAATTGCAAGTTGTTTCTTTCTTTGAAATCTCGCTCCTCTGGAGACCCTGCTCAGCAAGTCAAGATTATTATATCTTTCCTGCGGGGTGACCCTCAGGATTGGGCATTTGCATTGGCACCAGGGGACCCTGCGTTGCTTAATGCGGATGCGTTTTTTCTGGCATTGGGTTTGCTCTATGAGGAACCTAACCAAGAGATTCAGGCTGAAAAAGCTTTGTTGGCCCTCTCTCAGGGGCAAGATGAAGCAGAAATTTATTGTCAAAAATTTCGGAAGTGGTCGGTGCTTACTCAGTGGAATGAGTGCGCCCTGGCTGCAAAGTTCAGAGATGGCCTTTCTGAGGCCATTAAAGATGTTATGGTGGGGTTCCCTGCGCCTACTGGTCTGAATGAGTCTATGACTATGGCTATTCAGATTGATCGGCGTTTACGGGAGCGCAAACCTGTGCATCATTTGGCGGTGTCGTCTGAACCGTTACCTGAGATAATGCAATGTGATAGAATTCAGTCCAGAAGTGAACGGCAAAGTTATAGGCGAAAAAAAAGGTTGTGCTTTTATTGTGGTGATTCAGCTCATGTTATATCAGCATGCTCTAAACGCACAAAAAAGGTTGATAAGTCTGTTGCCATTAGTACTTTACAGTCTAAGTTCATTCTGTCTGTGACTCTGATTTGTTCATTATCATCCATTTCCGTCAATGCCTATGTGGATTCAGGCGCTGCCCTGAGTCTTATGGATTGGTCATTTGCCAATCGCTGTGGGTTTAGTCTGGAGCCTCTGGAAGTCCCTATTCCTTTGAAGGGAATTGACTCTACACCTTTGGCTATGAATAAACCTCAGTACTGGACACAAGTGACCATGCGTATGACTCCTGTTCATCAGGAGGTGATTCGCTTCCTGGTACTGTATAATTTGCATGATGTCCTAGTGCTTGGTCTGCCATGGTTACAAACTCATAATCCAGTCCTTGACTGGAAATCGATGTCTGTGTTAAGCTGGGGTTGTCAGGGGGTTCATGATGATGCACCTCCGATTTCTATCGCTTCATCTACTCCTTCTGAGATTCCTGTGTTTTTGTCTGACTATCGGGATGTTTTTGAGGAGCCTAAGCTCAGTTCGCTTCCTCCTCACAGGGATTGCGATTGTGCTATAAATTTAATTCCAGGCAGTAAATTTCCTAAAGGTCGTTTGTTCAATCTGTCAGTGCCAGAGCATACTGCTATGCGGGATTATGTTAAGGAGTCCTTGGAAAAGGGACATATCCGTCCATCTTTGTCCCCTTTGGGAGCAGGTTTTTTTTTCGTGGCCAAAAAAGATGGTTCCTTGAGGCCTTGTATAGATTATCGTCTTTTGAATAAGATTACCGTAAAATATCAGTATCCTTTGCCATTGTTGACTGATTTGTTTGCTCGCATTAAGGGGGCTAAATGGTTCACTAAGATTGATCTTCGGGGTGCGTATAATCTCATACGAATAAAGCAAGGTGATGAGTGGAAAACCGCATTTGATACGCCTGAGGGCCATTTTGAGTATTTGGTAATGCCTTTCGGACTTTCTAATGCTCCTTCAGTCTTCCAGTCCTTTATGCACGATATTTTCCGTGAATATCTGGATAAATTTATGATTGTGTATTTGGATGATATTTTGGTTTTTTCTGATGACTGGGAGTCTCATGTTCAGCAGGTCAGGAAGGTGTTTCAGGTCCTGCGGGCCAATTCCTTGTTTGTAAAAGGCTCAAAGTGTCTCTTTGGAGTCCAGAAGATTTCTTTCTTGGGGTATATTTTTTCCCCTTCTACTATTGAGATGGATCCCGTCAAGGTTCAGGCTATTTGTGACTGGACGCAGCCTACATCTCTTAAGAGTCTACAGAAGTTCTTGGGCTTTGCTAATTTCTATCGTCGTTTTATAACTAATTTTTCTAGTGTTGTTAAGCCTTTGACGGATTTGACTAAGAAGGGTGCTGATGTTGCTAATTGGTCTCCTGCGGCTGTGGAGGCCTTTCAGGAACTTAAGCGCCGGTTTTCTTCTGCTCCTGTGTTGCGTCAGCCAGATGTTTCGCTCCCTTTTCAGGTTGAGGTTGATGCTTCCGAGATTGGAGCGGGGGCGGTTTTGTCACAGAGAAGCTCCGATGGCTCAGTGATGAAGCCATGCGCGTTTTTTTCTAGAAAGTTTTCGCCGGCTGAGCGGAATTATGATGTTGGTAATCGGGAACTTTTGGCCATGAAGTGGGCATTTGAGGAGTGGTGTCATTGGCTAGAGGGTGCTAGACATCGTGTGGTGGTCTTGACTGATCACAAAAATTTGATTTACCTTGAGTCTGCCAGGCGTCTGAATCCTAGACAGGCTCGTTGGTCACTGTTTTTCTCTCGTTTCAATTTTGTGGTTTCATACCTGCCAGGTTCAAAGAATGTGAAGGCGGATGCTCTTTCTAGGAGTTTTGTGCCTGACTCCCTTGGAAATTCTGAGCCCTCTGGTATCCTTAGGGATGGGGTGATTTTGTCTGCTGTCTCCCCAGACTTGCGACGTGCTTTGCAGGAGTTTCAGGCGGGTAAACCTGATCGTTGTCCGCCTGAGAGACTGTTTGTTCCGGATAATTGGACCAGTAGAGTCATCTCCGAGGTCCATTCTTCTGCGTTGGCAGGTCATCCTGGAATATTTGGTACTAGAGACTTGGTGGCCAGGTCTTTTTGGTGGCCTTCCTTGTCGAGGGATGTGCGTTCTTTTGTGCAGTCTTGTGAGGTTTGTGCTCGGGCTAAGCCTTGCTGTTCTCGGGCCAGTGGATTGTTGTCACCTTTGCCTATCCCGAAGAGGCCTTGGACGCACATTTCCATGGACTTTATTTCGGATCTCCCTGTCTCTCAAAAAATGTCCGTCATCTGGGTTGTGTGTGATCGCTTTTCTAAAATGGTTCATCTGGTACCCTTGCCTAAGTTACCTTCCTCCTCTGAGTTGGTCCCTCTGTTTTTTCAGAATGTGGTTCGTTTGCATGGGATTCCTGAGAACATCGTTTCTGACAGGGGATCCCAGTTTGTGTCTAGATTTTGGCGGACGTTCTGTGCTAAGATGGGCATTGATTTGTCCTTTTCGTCTGCATTCCATCCTCAGACGAATGGCCAGACTGAACGAACTAATCAGACCTTGGAAACTTATTTAAGGTGTTTTGTTTCTGCTGATCAGGATGACTGGGTTACCTTTTTGCCGCTGGCCGAGTTTGCCCTTAATAATCGGGCTAGTTCTGCTACCTTGGTTTCTCCTTTCTTTTGTAATTCGGGGTTTCATCCTCGTTTTTCCTCTGGTCAGGTGGAACCTTCTGATTGTCCTGGAGTGGACATGGTGGTGGATAGGTTGCATCAGATTTGGAGTCATGTGGTGGACAATTTGAAGTTGTCCCAGGAGAGGGCTCAGCAGTTTGCTAATCGCCGTCGCCGCATGGGTCCTCGACTTCTTGTTGGGGACTTGGTGTGGTTGTCTTCTCGTTTTGTTCCTATGAAGGTCTCTTCTCCTAAGTTCAAGCCTCGGTTCATCGGTCCCTATAGGATCTTGGAAATTCTTAACCCTGTGTCGTTTCGTTTGGATCTCCCGGCATCGTTTGCTATTCATAATGTGTTCCATCGGTCGTTGTTGCGGAAGTATGATGTACCTGTTGTTCCTTCGCTTGAGCCTCCTGCTCCAGTGCTGGTGGAGGGAGAATTGGAGTATGTTGTGGAGAAGATCTTGGATTCTCGTGTTTCCAGACGGAAACTCCAGTATTTGGTCAAGTGGAAGGGTTATGGTCAGGAGGATAATTCTTGGGTGGTTGCCTCGGATGTTCATGCTGATGATTTGGTTCGCGCTTTTCATAGGGCTCATCCTGGTCGCCCTGGTGATTCTCGTGAGGGTTCGGTGACCCCTCCTCAAGGGGGGGGGTACTGTTGTGAGTTCTGTTTTTGGGCTCCCTCTGGTGGTTACTGATGGTACTGGGTGACTTGTCTTTCCTGGGTCTCTGGGTTCCACCTGTTCCATTAGGATATGGGAGTTTCCTATTTAACCTGGCTTTGCTGGCATTTCCTCGCTGGTTATCAATGTATCCAGTGTGTCTTGTTACCTCTGCTCCCTGCTCCTAGAACCTTCTGGTCAAGCTAAGTTTGGATTTTCCTGTTTTGGTGTTTTGCTTTATTTGTTTTTTTAGTCCAGCCTGCAGATATGTGATTCTTTGCTGCTGGTTGCTCTAGTGGGCTGAAATTGCTCCTCATGTACCATGAGTTGGCACATGAGTTCAAGTAATTTCAGGATGGTTTTTTGAAGGGTTTTTCGCTGACCGCGCAGTTCACTTTTGTATCCTCTGCTATCTAGCTTTAGCGGGCCTCATTTTGCTGAAAATGTTTTCATACTGCGTATGTGCTTTCCTCTCATTTCACCGTCATTATATGTGGGGGGCTGCTATTTCTGTGGGGTATTTCTCTGGAGGCAAGAGAGGTCTGTGTTTCTTCTAATAGGGGAAGTTAGATCTTCGGCTGGAGCGAGACGTCTAGGATCATCGTAGGCACGTTCCCCGGCTACTTTTATTTGTGTGTTAGGTTCAAGGTCGCGGTCAGCTCAGGTTCCATCGCCCTAGAGCTTGTTTGTATCTGTGCTTGTCCTTTAGTGATCCCCTGCCATTGGGATCATGACAGCCACCTTTTGCTTTGGTGATTGCTTTGCAAACTCTTGGCATTCTCTTGATGAGCTTCAAGAGGTAGTCACTGGGAATGGTCTTCCAACAATCCTGAAGAAATACCCAGAGATGATTAGCACTTGTTGGCCCTTTTGACTTCACTGTGCGGCCCAGCTCACCCCAAACCATCTCGATTGGTTCAAGTCTGGTGACTGTGAAGGCCAGGTCATCTGGCGTAGCACAGCATCACTCTTCTCCTTGGTTCAAACAGCCCTTACACAGCCTCAAGGTGTGTTTGGGGTCATTGTCCTGTTAAAAAAAAAAAATTATGGCCCAACTAAGCGCAAACCGGATGGAATAGCATGCCTATGGTATGCAAGATCCTGTGGTAGCCGTGCTGGTTCAGTATGCCTTCAATTTTGAATAAATCCCCAATAATGTCACCAGCAAAGTACCCCCACACCATCACACCTCCTCCTCCATGCTTCACGGTGGGAACCAGGCATGTAGAGTCCATCCGTTCACCTTTTCTGCGTCGCACAAAGACACGGTGGTTGGAACCAATAATCTCAAAATTTTAGACTCATCAGACCAAATCACAGATTTCCCCTGGTCTAATATCCATTCATTGTGTTCTTTAGCCCAAACAAGTCTCTTCTGCTTGTTGCATGTCCTTAGTAGTGGTTTCCTAGAAGCTATTTTACCATGAAGGCCTGCTGCACAAAGTCTCCTCTTAACAGTTGTTGTACAGATGTGTCTGCTGCTAGAACTCTGTGTGGCATTGACCTGGTCTCTAATCTGAGCTGCTGTTAAACTGTGATTTCTGAGGCTGGTGACTTGGATAAACTTATCCTCAGAAGCAGAGGTGACTCTTGGTCTTCCTTTCCTGGGGCGGTCCTCATGTGAGCCAGTTTCTTTGTAGCGCTTGAAGGTTTTTGCAACTGCACTTGGGGACACTTTCAAAGTTTGCCATAATACAAATTCTATCAGTCTATTCAGTAGAACTATCAACTGTGTATCCACCAGACTTCTGCTCAACACAACTGATGGTCCCAACCCCATTTATAAGGCAAGAAATCCCTCTTATTAAACCTGACAGGACACACCTGTAAAGTGAAAACCCTTTCTGGTGACTACCTCTTGAAGCTCATCAAGAGAATGCCAAGAGTGTGCAAAGTAGTCATCAAAGCAAAAGGTGGCTACTTTGAAGAACCTAGAATATAAGACATATTTTCAGTTCTTTCACACTTTTTTGTTAAGTATAGAATTCCACATGTGTTAATTGATAGTTTTGATGCCTTTAGTGTGAATTTACAATTTTCATAGTTATGAAAATACAGAAAAATCTTTAAATGAGAAGGTGTGTCCAAACTTTTGTTCTAAACTGTATATATAGAGAGAGAGAGAGAGAGAGAGAGAGAGAGAGATGTGCTTCTCGCAAAATTAGAATATCATCAAAAAATTAATTAATTTCAGTTCTTCAATATAAAAAGTGAAACTCATATATTATATAGAATCATTGCAAACAGAATGATCTATTTCAAGTGTTTATTTCTGTTAAAGTTGATAATTATGTCTTACAGCCAATGAACACCCAAAATTCATTATCTCAGTAAATTAGAATATTTAATAAAAACCCCTGCAAAAGCTTCCTCAGCGCTTAAAATGCTCCCTCTGTTTGTTTCAATAGGCTCCACAATCATGGGGAAGACTGCTGACTTGACAGATGTCCAGAAGGCTGTCATTGACACACTCCACAGGGAAGGTAAGCCACAAAAGGTCATTGCTAAAGAAGCTGGGTGTTCACAGAGTGCTGTTACCAAGCATATTAATGAAATGTTGAGTGGAAGGAAAATGTGTAATAGGAAAAGGTGCACAAGCAATCGGGATAACCAGAGCCTTGAAAGGATTGTTAAGAAAAGCCATTCAAAATTTTGTGGGAGATTCACAAGGAGTGGACTGCTGCTGGAGTCATTGCTTCAAGAGCCACTACACACAGATATATCCAGGACATGGGCTTAAAGTGTTGCAATCCTTGTGTTAAGCCACTTATGACCAATAGACATCACCAGAAGTGTCTTACCTGGGTCAAGGAGAAAAAGAAGGGGACGGTTGCTCAGTAGTCCAAGGTCTTGTTTCCAGATGAAAGTAAATTTTGCATTTCATTTGGAAATCAAGGTCCCAGAGTCTGTAGGAAAAGTGTAGAAGCTTACAATCCAAGCTGCTTAAGGTCTGGTGTGAAGTTTCCAGAATCAGTAATTTTTTGGGAAGCCATGGCATCTGCTGGTGTAGGTCTACTGTGTTATATCAAGACCGAAGTCAGTGCAGCCATCTACCAGAAATTTTAGAGCACTTCATGCTTCAGTCTGCCATCAAGCTTTATGGAGATATAAATTTCATTCTCCAGCAGGACCTGCCAAAAGTACCAAATGCATGGTTTAAAAACAACAGTATCACTGTGCTTCATTGGCCCACAAACCTAACCTTAACTCCATTAAGAATCTATGGAGTACTTTCAAGAGGAAAATGAGAGACACCAGACTCAACAATGCAGATGAGTTTAAGGCTGCTATCAAAGCAACCTGGGCTTCCATAACACCTCAGCAGTGCCACAGGCTGATCACCTCTATGCCATGCCACATTGATGCAGTATTTGATACAAAAGTAGCCCTGACCAATTATTGAGTGCATTTACTGAATGTACATTTCAGTAGGCAAACATTTCAGATTGTAAAATGATGTTTCAAGCTGATGTTATGAAGTATTCAAATTTACAGAAATCATGACTTTTTGCTTTTCATTGTCTGTAAGCCATAATCATCAACATTATCATAAAAAACACTTGAAATAGATCACTGTTTGTAATAACTTTATATAATACATGAGTTTTACTTTTTGTATTGTAGAAATGAAATAAATTAACTTTTTAATGATATTCTAATTTTGTGAGAAGCACCTGTAATTACAGTAAACCACTGATGCTAACAAAAAAACATAATGCTAAGACCAATATTATCAAAATGACTACTACAAAAAAACCAAAATAATACAGCTACACAATTTCTACCATCATGACCACTACACAGTGAATACATAGTATAATTTGACCATTACCTCTACATACTGTAGCAAAACACTCTATACAAAGACCAATGACACCACCATATACCTTCTACCACATTAAGCTGTTACAAAATAAAAAAGAAAGAAAAAAACTGCTAAAAAGAGCAATATTACCAACTTACATTAACCGTATATTGGTAGATACCAGTCCCGCAGAACATACAGGTGATTACTGTATTGTTATTTATAGTTGCTTACAGCTGACATTTCTGATTCCTGTCATTCACTTTTCCGATCTTTTCTATAAGGCCCAGACCGATACTTCTTCAACTCGTTTGCACAGATTACATCAAAAACACATTTAACTTCTCACACTTCCAGCAAAGTCTCCATCTGTTCCCAACCTACAAAAACTCCCCACTCTGAATGCATTTTGCAGCGTGGAACACTGACCCCAATATTTAAAAAAGTTTGTCATTACTGGAATTACTCTGTATGGACACACAGCAATTTATATTAATTACCGTATATACTCGAGTATAAGCTGAGATTTTCAGCCCAACTTTGGGGCTCAAAGTCCCCCTCTCGGCTTATACTCGAGTCATACCCAGGGTTCGGCAGGGGAAGGGGTGCGGGGGCTGTCTAATTATACTCACCTTCTCCTGGAACGGTCCCTGCACGTCCCTGCTTCTTCCAGTGCTGCAGCTTCTTCCTGTAGTGAGCGGTCACATGATACCGCTCATTACAGTAATGAATATGAGGTTCCACCTCCCATAGAGGTGGAGCCGCATAGTCATTACTGTAATGAGCAGTAACGGTGACCACTTACTACAGGAAGAAAATGCGGCGCCGGGGAACAGACGTGCAGCGACTGCGCCCGGAGCAGGTAAGTATGACGGGGCAGTGCGCGATACTCTCCTGCTCCTCGTTTCACCGTCGGCGCCGCTGTGTCTTCCGCAGTGACGCTCAGGTCAGAGGGCGCGGTGACGTGATTAGTGCTTGCCCCCCTCTTCCTGAATGTTGGCGCAGAGGATGGGAAGACACAGCGGAAGTCAGCAGTGGAACGGGAAAGGTGAGTATAGCAAGTGCTGGGGGCCTGAGAGGTGAGTATGTAATTTTTTGTATTTTTTTTTCATCGCAGCAACAGCATGTGTGGAAATATCTGTATGGAGCATCTTATGTGGCCATGTGCAGCATTATATGGGGGCAAATATCTGTATGGGGCATCTTATGTGGCCATGTGCAGCATGATATGGGGCAAATATCTGTATGGGGCATCTTATGTGGCCATGTGCAGCATGATATGGGGCAAATATCTGTATGGGGCATCTTATGTGGCCATGTGCTGCATGATATGGGGCAAATATCTGTATGGGGCATCTTATGTGGCCATGTGCAGCATGATATGGGGCAAATATCTGTATGTCGCATCTTATGTGGCCATGTGCAGCATGATATGGGGGAAATATCTATGTAGGGCATCTGTATGGGGCCATGTGCAGCATTATATGGGGCAAATATCTGTATGGAGCATCTTATGGGGTCAAAATCAACATTTGTGGAGCATTATATGGGGCAAATATCTGTATGGAGCATCTTATGGGGCCATGTGGAGCATTATATGGGGCAAATGTCTGTATGGAGCATCTTATGTGGCCATGTGCAGCATTATATGGGGCAGTTATCTGTATGGAGCATCTTATGGGGCCATGTGCAGAATTATATGGGGCAAATATCTGTATGAAGCATCTTATGGGGCCATAATCCACATTTGTGGAGCATTATACTGGGCAAATGTCTGTATGGAGCATCTTATGGGGTCATAATCAACATTTGTGCAGCATTATATGGGGCATATTTTAATATGGAGCATCTTACGGAGCCCATCATAAACTGTATGGAGCATTATATGGGGCTCCTGATTCAATATGGATATTCAAAAACACTTAACCTACTGATGTCTCAATTAATTTTACTTTTATTGGTATCTATCTTTATTTTTGAAATTTACCAGTAGCTGCTGCATTTTCTACCCTAGGCTTATACTCGAGTCATTAAGTTTTCCCAGTTTTTTGTGGCAAAATTAAGGGGGTTGGCTTATACTCGGGTCAGCTTATACTCGAGTATATACGGTAACCAATTTACTATTTTTAACAAGCAAGAAAGAACAGGCTGTTATCTGTTGTTAGGGTTGGCGGAACGCACCAAATATATAATTTATTAAATGGAATTGGTGCGTTCGCAACCCGGGATCCACCGTGCAGGAAAGCACCTGCTGCTAAATAATGGCGGCTCTATATGGCGGTATATACCAACTCTGTTAGCTTCACAGAGTAACCGTGAGAGGAAAGCTCTGTGCCCTGTTAGACTTTCACAGAGGCACAGGCCAACTACCCAGATGTGAGCAGTGAGTGGTCATGCATGCATACAAAACTCCTCGCCGGAGATGCCAGCATTCTAGGGGCTTATTTCAGCCGGGTCCCTGAACACACTTAAACACAATCTCCTCGCCGGAGGTGCCAGCATTCTAGGGGCTTATTTCAGCCGGGTCCCTGAACACATTCAAACCCATGACCACATTGGCGCAAAGCATATAGCATAAGACGATACTAGCGCATGGCCGTGCGGTCATGCGCAGTTTATATAGTTGCAGCACAGGAAGCTGCTACTGAAGTTTTTGCCCTTTCAGGACCTTCCAGAAGGACCAATGGAAAGTGCTGCAGTACCTGAGCATGTTTTGCCCTTTCAGGACCTTCCAGAAGGACCAATGGAATGTACTGCAGCACCTGAGCATGTGACCGAACATGTGGCCCTCGACCTCCAATGGGAGACCCTGCCCTGGGCATGCTCAGTGTGAGTAAACAAGGACTTAGTCCCAGAGAGGCTCGCTCGCCGCAGATCAGTGCAGGGTAGAGTTGAGCGACCTTGACCTTTTTAGAGTCGAGCCGGGTTTTGCGAAACCCGACTATGTCCAAAGTCGGGTCGAGTGAAATCGGCCGATTATGACGTAAAGTCGGGATCGACCGAAACACGAAACCCAATGCAAGTCAATGGGGCAGCATAGTCGGCAGTGAGTGGGGGCCAGGAAAACACCTAGAGTGCCCATTTTAATGTCAAAACCATCCATTCTTCTTAATGAAGCTTGTCAAGCGTAATTTACCTTATAATAATTGGAAGGCATTTGAAATTGGGGGTCATTTGGCTAAAGTTGTGGGGGGTAGGGCTGGTTCAAGTAATTAGTGGGCCCAGGAAATCTGGACCACGTCACGGCAGTGGAGCAGGGAGAGGTAAGTATTTCAACTTTGCAAGTGCTGTGAACCTGAGCAAGCAGGGGGGGCCCACTCGTTGGCATTGGCACTGGCACAGGGCCCCTCAAAGTACAGCAGTGTGTTTGCACGGCGGGGGCGCCTCCCACCGGCAGCAACACTTTTGCGTACTATGAGAGGCCCTGTGCCAGTGACGTCGCCAACTAGTATTCCTCCCCCCACCTGATGAAGGAACCTGCACTTTCATCTGCACCTTCCTCTTTGTCCCCGTGTAAGGTGGTATGGTATGCGGGAAGAGCAACCTGACTTTCAGCAGGGTCACAATGTTGTTGTGTAGCGTGCACGGGGAATGTTGCGTTATGGGTCAATGTACCAGCAGACTCATCTATCACTGGCTGGGCAATGGGCACGATGAAGTGGAAACACAGATATAGGCCCAAAGAAGAAAGTGGGCTAAATGCAGTTCAAAATTGGTAACACAGGAATAACCAGGGGGCATTGCAGTGGAGGACAACTGGAATGAGAGGCTGACACAGAGAGTAGGGCCAAATCAGTAAGTAGTCGAAATGCAGTTCAAAATTGGCAACCGTAGTAAACAGGCGGCACAGCTTTGTTCAGTGGAGGAGAACAGCAAGGAGTGGCAGACACCGATAGTAGGCCCCAACCCAACTAGTAGGCCAAATGCAGTCTAACATTAACAACTACTTAACGAGAGGCTGAAAATGGTATTTCAGGACAGGAAACCAGGAGAACAGCAAGGAGTGGCAGACACCGATAGTAGGCCCCAAACCAACTAGTACGCCAAATGCAGTTGTTCCATTTAACCACAATTTAATGAGAGCCTGAAGATAGAAGCTCAGGAAAGGCAACCTGGGGAACACCTTGGAGTGTAACACACCATCTCTCTCCACCCCATACCCATTTTGTAGGCCTAATGCTGTGTACTTTTCTACAACTACTAAACGAGAGTCGGAAGACCGAAGCAATGGCAAGGAAACCTGGGGAACACCTTGGAGTGTAACACACCATCTCTCTCCACCCCATACCCAATTTGTAGGCCTAATGCAGCCTACTTTCCGACACCTACTAAACGAGAGCATGAAGATCGAAGCTCAGGAAAGGCAACCTGGGGAACACCTTGGAGTGTAACACACCATCTCTCTCCACCCCATACCCATTTTTTAGGCCTAATGCAGTGTACTTTTCTACAACTACTAAACGAGAGTCGGAAGACCGAAGCAATGGCAAGGAAACCTGGGGAACACCTTGGAGTGTAACACACCATCTCTCTCCACCCCATTCCCCATTTTTTAGGCCTAATGCAGCCTACTTTCCGACACCTACTAAACGAGAGCATGAAGATCGAAGCTCAGGAAAGGCAACCTGGGGAACACCTTGGAGTGTAACACACCATCTCTCTCCACCCCATACCCATTTTTTAGGCCTAATGCTGTGTACTTTTCTACAACTACTAAACGAGAGTCGGAAGACCGAAGCAATGGCAAGGAAACCTGGGGAACACCTTGGAGTGTAACACACCATCTCTCTCCACCCCATTCCCCATTTTTTAGGCCTAATGCAGCCTACTTTCCGACACCTACTAAACGAGAGCATGAAGATCGAAGCTCAGGAAAGGCTACCTGGTGAAAACCTTGGAGTGTAACACAACCTGTCTCTACACCCCATACCAAATTTGTAGGCCTAATGCAGCGTAGTTTCCACCAACTACTAAACGAGAGCCGGAAGATCGAAGCTCATGAAAGGCAACCCGGGGAACACCTTGGAGTGTAACACAACCTCTCTCTACACCACGAAAGGGCTGATTCTTAGGAAGGAAGGCTGTTGTAAATAAGCATTGCGCGTCCGAGGGTGATTATATTCTTATTCGGTATCTACTCACCCTCGGACGCGCCATGCTTCTTGATTTGTAATTAATGTTTATTTGCAATGTGCTTTTGACTTACTCAATTATTTTTTTAATTATTGATTTTATTAAATTAATAGTTTAACATCTTATTGGAAATAATTTAAAGGAGACGCGACAGGACAACACTCGGTGGATGCCATATCTGTGTTAACAACTCCAAAAAACTTTCAGTTAACTTCTTGCAGGAGAAAGAAATTGTAGCTGTTGGACCTTTGTAGTACAGTTCCAGATATTTGTTGTGTGTTTGTTTTGATTGTTAAAATGTCTGCATTTGAGATCTCAACACGATCTTATTTTTTATAATCAAATTAATTTTTTAAATATTTTATTAGGTTGGTTCAAGGGGTACACGGGCCGCAGTAGACAGGTCAGTGGAGGCCTAGTGGAAGGAGGGACCGCAGATGCGCCACTGTTTCACCCATACACAATTAGTAGGCCTAATGCAGCGTAGTTTCCAACAGCTACTAAACGAGAGCCGGAAGATCGAAGCTCAGGAAAGGCAACCTGGGGAACACCTTGGAGTGTAACACAACCTCTCTCTACACCACGGAAGGGCTGATTCTTAGGAAGGAAGGCTGTTGTAAATAAGCATTGCGCGTCCGAGGGTGATTATATTCTTATTCGGTATCTACTCACCCTCGGACGCGCCATGCTTCTTGATTTGTAATTAATGTTTATTTGCAATGTGCTTTTGACTTACTCAATTATTTTTTTAATTATTGATTTTATTAAATTAATAGTTTAACATCTTATTGGAAATAATTTAAAGGAGACGCGACAGGACAACACTCGGTGGATGCCATATCTGTGTTAACAACTCCAAAAAACTTTCAGTTAACTTCTTGCAGGAGAAAGAAATTGTAGCTGTTGGACCTTTGTAGTACAGTTCCAGATATTTGTTGTGTGTTTGTTTTGATTGTTAAAATGTCTGCATTTGAGATCTCAACACGATCTTATTTTTTATAATCAAATTAATTTTTTTTATATTTAATGATGTTGGTTCAAGGGGTACACGGGCAGCAATAGACAGGTCAGTGGAGGCCTAGTGGAAGGAGTGACGGCAGACAGGCATCAAAGGCCTAACATTGGGCTGGCTGTAGGCAAGTTAAAATTGGTTCCAGGGGAACACGGCCATCAGTGGCCTGGTCAGTGTAGTTGTAGTTGAAAGAACGGGACGCAGACAGGCTTCGAAGGCCTAACATAATAACATAGGGCTGGCTGTAGGCAAGTTAAAATTGGTTCCAAGGGAACACGGCCATCAGTGGCCTGGTCAGTGTAGTTGTAGTTGAAAGAACGGGACGCAGACAGGCTTCGAAGGCCTAACATAACAAACTTGGGCTGGCTGTAGGCACTTTTAAATTTGTTCCAGGGGTACATGGGCAGCAGTGTATGGTCAGTGGAAGTCTAGTGGAAGGAGTGACCGCAGACAGGCTTCCAAGGCCTAACATAACAAACTTGGGCTGGCTGTAGGCACTTTTAAATTGGTTCCAGGGGTACACGGGCAGCAGTGGTCTGGTCAGTGGAAGTCTAGTGGAAGGAGTGACCGCAGACAGGCTTCCAAGGCCTAACATAACAAACTTGGGCTGGCTGTAGGCACTTTTAAATTGGTTCCAGGGGTACACGGGCAGCAGTGGTCTGGTCTGTGGAAGTCTAGTGGAAGGAGTGACCGCAGACAGGCTTCGAAGGCCTAACATAACAAACTTGGGCTGGCTGTAGGCACTTTTAAATTGGTTCCAGGGGTACACGGGCAGCAGTGGTCTGGTCAGTGGAAGTCTAGTGGAAGGAGTGACCGCAGACAGGCTTCCAAGGCCTAACATAACAAACTTGGGCTGGCTGTAGGCACTTTTAAATTGGTTCCAGGGGTACACGGGCAGCAGTGGTCTGGTCTGTGGAAGTCTAGTGGAAGGAGTGACCGCAGACAGGCTTCGAAGGCCTAACATAATAACATAGGGCTGGCTGTAGGCAAGTTAAAATTGGTTCCAAGGGAACACGGCCATCAGTGGCCTGGTCAGTGTAGTTGTAGTTGAAAGAACGGGACGCAGACAGGCTTCGAAGGCCTAACATAACAAACTTGGGCTGGCTGTAGGCACTTTTAAATTTGTTCCAGGGGTACATGGGCAGCAGTGTATGGTCAGTGGAAGTCTAGTGGAAGGAGTGACCGCAGACAGGCTTCCAAGGCCTAACATAACAAACTTGGGCTGGCTGTAGGCACTTTTAAATTGGTTCCAGGGGTACACGGGCAGCAGTGGTCTGGTCAGTGGAAGTCTAGTGGAAGGAGTGACCGCAGACAGGCTTCCAAGGCCTAACATAACAAACTTGGGCTGGCTGTAGGCACTTTTAAATTGGTTCCAGGGGTACACGGGCAGCAGTGGTCTGGTCAGTGGAAGTCTAGTGGAAGGAGTGACCGCAGACAGGCTTCCAAGGCCTAACATAACAAACTTGGGCTGGCTGTAGGCACTTTTAAATTGGTTGCAGGGGTACACGGGCAGCAGTGGTCTGGTCAGTGGAAGTCTAGTGGAAGGAGTGACCGCAGACAGGCTTCGAAGGCCTAACATAACAAAATTGGGCTGGCTGTAGGCACTTTAAATTGGTTCCAGGGGTACATGGGCAGCAGTGTATGGTCAGTGGAAGTCTAGTGGAAGGAGTGACGGCAGACAGTCTTCGAAGGCCTAACATAACAAAATTGGGCTGACTGTAGGCACTTTTAAATTGGTTCCAGGGTAACACGGCCAGCAGTGGCCTGGTCAGTGTAGTAGTTGTAGAAAGAAGGGACCGCAGACAGGCTTCGAAGGCCTAACATAACAAAAATGTCAAAACAATGGTATTGTCAGTGCCAGGCATTGAAGGATGTCAGCGCCTAGACTACACATTGGTGAAGCTGTGAGAGATAATTTTGCTAGTGGTAGAGCACTGTTTGAGCTGGGGGGGAGAACTGTCTTGTGGCCGGCGGTACAGGCACAGGGCCCCTCATATTACAACGGTGTGTCTGACGTTGGGTGCGCACCACCACCGCCAGAGACACTTTATTGTACTATGAGGGACCCAGTGGCAGTGCCGTCGACCAAAAGCGGCCACACCCACCTCTTCAGACAAACAGCACTCTCAAGGGTCCAAGCGCAAAGTGGCGATAGCACGGCCCCGTGTGGGGAGTTTGGCCATTTCGTGAGGTGGAAACATGTCGTATGCTGGACAATCAGGTGAAGAAAATTACGAGATTGGAAAAGTCATTCAGAATAGTCCACAGGCAAGACCTTTTCATAGGAAAGCTAGGTGTCAGCCGGGCAGGGTGGGGCAAAAGATTTTGAAATCCAGTTGTGGTTCATTTTAATGAAGGTTAGATCATCTACATTTTGGGTAGCCAGACGAGTCCTTTTTTCTGTTAGTATTGAACCTGCAGCACTGAATACTCTTTCTGATAGGACACTAGCTGCCGGGCAAGCAAGCTCCTGCAATGCATATTCTGCCAATTCTGGCCAGGTGTCTAATTTGGATGCCCAGTAATCAAATGGGAATGACGGTTGAGGGAGAACGTCGATAAGGGATGAAAAATAGTTTGTAACCATACTGGACAAATGTTGTCTCCTGTCACTTTGAATTGATGCTGCAGTACCTGTCCTGTCTGCGGTCATAGAAAAATCACTCCACAACCTGGTCAGAAAACCCCTCTGGCCAACGCCACTTCTGATTTCTGCCCCTCTAACACCTCTGGTCTGCTGGCCCCTGGAGCTCGTGTGAGAACGATCACGGGCGCTGTGTGCAGGGAATGCCAGAAGCAAACGGTCAACAAGAGTTGATTGTTTTGTTGCTAATATTAGTTCCAAGTTCTCATGTGGCATAATATTTTGCAATTTGCCTTTATAGCGAGGATCAAGGAGGCAGGCCAACCAGTAATCGTCATCGTTCATCATTTTTGTAATGCGTGTGTCCCTTTTGAGGATACGCAAGGCATAATCCGCCATGTGGGCCAAAGTTCCCGTTGTCAAATCTGCGGTTGTGCTTGGTTGAGGGGCAGTTGCAGGCAAATCTACGTCACTTGTGTCCCTCAAAAAACCAGAACCCGGCCTTGCCACGCCACCAATTTCCCGTGCCCCCGGGAAAGCTTCCTCATTAAAAATATACTCATCCCCATCATCCTCCTCATCCTCCACCTCCTCTTCGCCCGGTACCTCGTCATGTACACTGCCCTGACCAGACAATCGCTGACTGTCATCAAGGCTTTCCTCTTCCTCTGGTGCAGACGCCTGATCCTTTATGTGCGTCAAACTTTGCATCAGCAGACGCATTAGGGGGATGCTCATGCTTATTATGGCGTTGTCTGCACTAACCAGCCGTGTGCATTCCTCAAAACACTGAAGGACTTGACACATGTCTTGAATCTTCGACCACTGCACACCTGACAACTCCATGTCTGCCATCCTACTGCCTGCCCGTGTATGTGTATCCTCCCACAAAAACATAACAGCCCGCCTCTGTTCGCACAGTCTCTGAAGCATGTGCAGTGTTGAGTTCCACCTTGTTGCAACGTCTATGATTAGGCGATGCTGGGGAAGGTTCAAAGAACGCTGATAGGTCTGCATACGGCTGGAGTGTACAGGCGAACGGCGGATATGTGCGCAAAGTCCACGCACTTTGAGGAGCAGGTCGGATAACCCCGGATAACTTTTCAGGAAGCACTGCACCACCAGGTTTAAGGTGTGAGCCAGGCAAGGAATGTGTTTCAGTTGGGAAAGGGAGATGGCAGCCATGAAATTCCTTCCGTTATCACTCACTACCTTGCCTGCCTCAAGATCTACAGTGCCCAGCCACGACTGCGTTTCTTGCTGCAAGAACTCGGACAGAACTTCCGCGGTGTGTCTATTGTCGCCCAAACACTTCATAGCCAATACAGCCTGCTGACGTATGCCAGTAGCTGCCCCATAATGGGAGACCTGGTGTGCAACAGTGGCAGGTGCGGATGGAGTGTTTGTGCGACTGCGGTCTGTGGACGAGCTCTTGCTTCTGCAGGAGGACGAGGAGGAGGAGGAGGAGGAGGGGGTGCGAACGGCTACAGACAACTGTTTACTAGACCGTGGGCTAGGCAGAACTGTCCCAAACTTGCTGTCCCCTGTGGACCCTGAATCCACCACATTTACCCAGTGTGCCGTGATGGACACGTAACGTCCCTGGCCATGCCTACTGGTCCATGCATCTGTTGTCAGGTGCACCTTTGTGCTCACAGATTGCCTGAGTGCATGGACGATGCGCTCTTTAACATGCTGGTGGAGGGCTGGGATGGCTTTTCTGGAAAAAAAGTGTCGACTGGGTAGCTCGTAGCGTGGTACAGCGTAGTCCATCAGGTCTTTGAAAGCTTCGCTTTCAACTAACCGGTAGGGCATCATCTCTAACGAGATTAGTCTAGCTATGTGGGCGTTCAAACCCTGTGTACGCGGATGCGAGGCTAAGTATTTCCTTTTTCTAACCATAGTCTCATGTAGGGTGAGCTGGACTGGAGAGCTGGAGATCGTGGAACTAGCGGGGGTGCCGGTGGACATGGCAGACTGAGAGACGGTGGGAGATGGTATTGTTGCCGCCGGTGCCCTAGATGCAGTGTTTCCTACTACGAAACTGGTGATTCCCTGACCCTGACTGCTTTGGCCTGGCAAAGATACCTGCACAGATACAGCAGGTGGTGCGCTAAATGGTGGTCCTACACTGCCGGAAGGGATGTTGCGTTGATGACTAGCTTCATTGGCCGAGGGTGCAACAACCTTAAGGGACGTTTGGTAGTTAGTCCAAGCTTTCAAATGCATGGTGGTTAAATGTCTATGCATGCAACTAGTATTGAGACTTTTCAGATTCTGACCTCTGCTTAAGGAAGTAGAACATTTTTGACAGATGACTTTGCGCTGATCAATTGGATGTTGTTTAAAAAAATGCCAGACTGCACTCTTTCTAGCATCGGATACCTTTTCAGGCATTGCAGACTGAGCTTTAACCGGATGGCCACGCTGTCCTCCACCAGGTTTTGGCTTTGCCACGCGTTTTGGGCAAGATACGGGCCCGGCAGATGGAACCTGTGGCGATGTTGATGCCTGCTGCGGCCCCTCCTCCTCCTCTGCTTCAGAACTGCTGCCGCCTGCACCCTGTTCCCCCAATGGCTGCCAATCGGGGTCAAGAACTGGGTCATCTAATAACTCTTCTTGTACCTCCTGCGCAACTTCGTCTGTGTCACCGTGTCGTTCGGTGGTATAGCGTTCGTGATGGGGCAACATAGTCTCATCAGGGTCTGATTCTTGATCAGCACCCTGCGAGGGCAATGTTGTGGTCTGAGTCAAAGGACCAGCATAGTAGTCTGGCTGTGGCTGTGCGTCAGTGCACTCCATGTCAGATTCAATTTGTAATGGGCATGGACTGTTAACTGCTTCACTTTCTAAGCCAGGGACGGTATGTGTAAAGAGCTCCATGGAGTAACCCGTTGTGTCGCCTGCTGCATTCTTCTCTGTTGTTGTTTTTGCTGAAGAGGACAAGGAAGTGACTTGTCCCTGACCGTGAACATCCACTAACGACGCGCTGCTTTTACTTTTACCAGTTTCACGAGAGGAGGCAAAAGAGCTAGAGGCTGAGTCAGCAAGATAAGCCAAAACTTGCTCTTGCTGCTCCGGCTTTAAAAGCGGTTTTCCTAATCCCAGAAAAGGGAGCGTTCGAGGCCTTGTGTAGCCGGACGACGAACCTGGCTCCACAGCTCCAGACTTAGGTGCAATATTTTTTTCCCCACGACCACCTGATGCTCCACCACTACCACTACCCTCATTACCAGCTGACAATGAACGCCCCCGGCCACGACCTCTTCCACTAGACTTCCTCATTGTTTTAAAAACGTAACCAAACTAACGTTATTTGTTGCAGTCACACAACTTACACGGTGAGCTATAACTTCAGTATGATTTAGCTACCCCTTTACAGGTTGGTGAGACCACAGCGAAAATCAGGCCCAATGTTACACACTCTTTTTTTGGTGGCTGCAAATTAGAGAGATGCCCCACACGCAGGACTGTCACTGAAGCACAAATGTTAATATTAATGTCACACTATTATTTTTTTTTTATTTTTATTTTTTTCAGGAACACTTTAGAAACCCCCCCAAAAAAAAAAAATAGATTTTTGCAGGGAGAATTTAGAAAACAAATGTAACAAACTATATGCTTTCTATGGGCCACTGAGTGAGAGATGACGCACACAGGAATCAGGAGTGGCACACAAGCCCAGAGGCCAATATTTTTCTACCAATGATTGATGGAGTTATTTTCTCTGGTAGATTTTGGAACCCAAATCAAGGAAAAAAAATATAGGCTTTCTATGGACCACAATTGGAGAGAGAGAGAGAGAGAGAGAGAGAGAGAGAGAGAGAGAGATGGCACACCCAGGAGTCAAGACTGGCACACAAGCAGAAAGGCCAATATTAATCTCCCATTTTTTTGGGGGGTTTGTTTTTTTTTTTTTTTTTTTTTTTTTTTTCAGGGAGACTTTAGAAAAAAAAATAATAAAAAAAATATGATTTTATCAGGAAGAATTTAGAAACCAAATAAAATAAAATTATTTTTTCAGGGAGAATTTATAAAACAAATAAAAACAAAAATAGGCGTTCTATGGCCCACTGACTGAGAGATGACGCACACAGGAGTCAGGAGTGGCACACAAGCCCAGAGGCCAATATTTTTCTACCAATGATTGATGTAGTTATTTTCTCTGGTAGATTTTGGAACCCAAATCAAGGAAAAAAAATATAGGCTTTCTATGGACCACAATTGGAGAGAGAGAGAGAGAGAGAGAGAGAGATGGCACACCCAGGAGTCAAGACTGGCACACAAGCAGAAAGGCCAATATTAATCTCCCACTGTTTTTTTTGTTTGTTTTTTTATTTTTTTTTTCAGGGAGACTTTAGAAAAAAAAATAATAAAAAAAATATGATTTTATCAGGAAGAATTTAGAAACCAAATAAAATAAAATGATTTTTTCAGGGAGAATTTATAAAACAAATAAAAACAAAAATAGGCGTTCTATGGCCCACTGACTGAGAGATGACGCACACAGGAGTCAGGAGTGGCACACAAACCCAGAGGCCAATATTTTTCTACCAATGATTGATGTAGTTATTTTCTCTGGTAGATTTTAGAACCCAAATCAAGGAAAAAAAATATAGGCTTTCTATGGACCACAATTGGAGAGAGAGAGAGAGAGAGAGAGAGAGAGATGGCACACCCAGGAGTCAAGACTGGCACACAAGCAGAAAGGCCAATATTAATCTCCCACTGTTTTTTTTGGTTGTTTTTTTTTTTTTTTTTCAGGGAGACTTTAGAAAAAAAAATAATAAAAAAAATATGATTTTATCAGGAAGAATTTAGAAACCAAATAAAATAAAATGATTTTTTCAGGGAGAATTTATAAAACAAATAAAACCAAAAATAGGCGTTCTATGGCCCACTGACTGAGAGATGACGCACCCAGGAGTCAAGACTGGCACACAAGCAGAAAGGCCAATATTAATCTCCCACTGTTTTTTTTTTTTTTTTTCAGGGAGACTTTAGAAAAAAAAATAATAAAAAAAATATGATTTTATCAGGAAGAATTTAGAAACCAAATAAAATAAAATGATTTTTTCAGGGAGAATTTAGAAAACAAATAAAACCAAAAATAGGCGTTCTATGGCCCACTGACTGAGAGAGAGAGAGAGATGGAACGCTTAGTACTGGCACACAAGCCCAAAGGGCAATATTAATCTCCCTTTTTTTTTCCAGGGAGAATTTCTAAAACCCAAAAAAAAAAAAAAATAGGCTTTCTATGGCCCACTATTTGTGAGAGAGATGGGACGCTCAGGACTGGCACAGATGGCACGCTCAGGACTGGCACAGAAGCCCAGAGGCCAATATTAATCTCCCTTTTTTTCTGGGAGAATTTATAAAACCAAAAAAATATTTAAATAGGCTTTCTATGGCCCACTATTTGTGAGAGAGATGGCACGCTCAGGACTGGCACAGATGGCACGCTCACAACTGGCACACAAGCCCAGAGGCCAATATTAATCTCCCTTTTTTCAGGGAAAATTTATAAAACCAAAAAAAAAATTAAATAGGCTTTCTATGGCCCACTATTTGTGAGAGAGATGGCACGCTCAGGACTGGCACAGATGGCACGCTCACAACTGGCACACAAGCCCAGAGGCCAATATTAATCTCCCTTTTTTCAGGGAAAATTTATAAAACAAAAAAAAAAATTAAATAGGCTTTCTATGGCCCACTATTTGTGAGAGAGATGGCACGCTCAGGGCTGGCACAGATGGCACGCTCAGGACTGGCACACAAGCCCAGAGGCCAATATTAATCTCCCTTTTTTTCAGGGAGAATTTATAAAACCAAAAAAAAAATTAAATAGGCTTTCTATGGCCCACTATTTGTGAGAGAGATGGCACGCTCAGGGCTGGCACAGATGGCACGCTCAGGACTGGCACACAAGCCCAGAGGCCAATATTAATCTCCCTTTTTTTCAGGGAGAATTTATAAAACCCAAAAAAAAATAAAATAGGCTTTCTATGGCCCACTATTTGTGAGAGAGATGGCACACTCAGGACTGGCACACAAGCCCAAAGGCCAATATTAATCTCCCACTGTATTTTTATCAGGGAGAATTTATACACCCCACAAAAAAAAATACAGAAAAATGAAAAGGCTTTCTATGGCCCACTATGTGAGAGAGATGGCACACACAGGGATGGCACTCTAGCAGAAATGCCAAATTGCCAATCTTAATCTCCCACCAAAAAAAAAAAAAAAAAAAAAAACAGGGAATGTCCTACAATTACTATCTCCCTGCCTGCAGTAATCTCAGCCAGGTATGGCAGGCAGCTACTATCTCCCTGCCTGCAGTAATCTCAGCCAGGTATGGCAGGCAGCAATAAGGAGTGGACTGATGCACAAATGAAATAAAAAGTGTGGACAAACAAAAAAGATAGCTGTGCAGAAAGGAAGGAACAAGAGGATTTGTGCTTTGAAAAAAGCAGTTGGTTTGCACAGCGGCGTACACACAGCAATGCAGCTATCAGGGAGCCTTCTAGGGCAGCCCAATGAGCTACAGCGCTGAGGGGAAAAAAAAAAAAAAAAAAACTTCCACTGTCCCTGCACACCGAGGGTGGTGTTGGACAGTGCAAATCGCTGCAGCACAAGCGGTTTTGTGGTTAATGGACCCTGCCTAACGCTATCCCTGCTTCTGACAAAGCGGCAGCAACCTCTCCCTAAGCTCAGATCAGCAGCAGTAACATGGCGGTCGGCGGGAACGCCTCTTTATAGCCCCTGTGACGTCGCAGACAGCAAGCCAATCACTGCAATGCCCTTCTCTAAGATGGTGGGGACCAGGACCTATGTCATCACGCTGCCCACACTCTGCGTTTACCTTCATTGGCTGAGAAATGGCGCTTTTCGCGTCATTGAAACGCGACTTTGGCGCGAAAGTCGCGTACCGCATGGCCGACCCCGCACAGGGGTCGGATCGGGTTTCATGAAACCCCGACTTAGCCAAAAGTCGGCGACTTTTGAAAATGTTCGACCCGTTTCGCTCAACCCTAGTGCAGGGTACCATAGGAAAGCCAGAAAAGGCAGTAGTGACCCTATGCACCGAATCAGCCCCAGCGAGACGCTGGGAGCGACGTCTCTGCTGAGCAGAGCCCACTGCGGCCGATACCGAATGGGAGACCGCAGCAGACACGGATCGAGATTCCCCCTGTGCAGCAGAGGAAACTCGACTCCTAACATTACCCCCCCCCTCCTAGGGCCCCCCCCTCCTTGAGCCTCACTACGCTCAAAAGCTGCGATAAGCAGCGGAGCCCGAATGTGCTCCACAGGCTACCAGGTTCTATCCTCTGGGCCGTGACCCTTCCAGTCCACCAGATAAAATTTCTTGCCACGTACCACCTTGCACCCCACAATAGCATTCACCTCAAACTCATCCGTGGATGAACCCGATGTCCCAGCAGATGACTCGGAAAACCGGGACAAATGAACGGGCTTTAAGAGGGAAACATGGAAAGTATCAGTGATACCAAGGCGTGGAGGAATAGCCAAACGGTAGACCACAGGGTTGACCTGTTCCAGAACCTTAAACGGGCCAATGTAGCGAGGAGCAAACTTAGTGGACTCAACTCGCAGCCTGATGTTACGGGCGGAGAGCCACACTAAGTCTCCAGGAGCAAAGACCGGAGCGGGGCGCCGGTGTGTATCAGCCGAAACCCTCACTCTCTCCTTGGAGGCCCGGATGGCATCCTGTGTGCGGTCCCAGATGTCACGTGCCTCCACCGCCCAGTCTGCCACCCTAGAATCGGTGGATGACACGGGCATGGGCACAGGGACACGCGGATGCTGGCCGTAATTAAGGAGAAAAGGAGTTTGACCAGTGGAATCGGCTACTGCGTTGTTCAGAGCAAATTCCGCCCAAGGTAGCAAAGATGCCCAGTCATCCTGCCTGGCAGAGACGAAATGTCGCAAATATGTCACCAGAGTCTGGTTGGTTCTCTCCACCAACCCATTCGTCTCGGGATGGTATGCAGAGGAGAGGTTTAACTCTATGCTGAGTAAACGGCAGAGCTCTCTCCAAAACCGAGATGCGAACTGGGGACCCCGATCGCTGACAATCTTATCAGGCATACCATGCAAACGGAAAACGTGTTTAATGAACAACACCGCCAAGGCCCGTGCTGAGGGTAACCGAGGAAGCGGCACCAAATGCACCATCTTGGAGAAATGGTCGGTGACAACCCAAATAATGGAGCAGCCACGCGACTTGGGTAGACCCACCACAAAGTTCATCCCGACCATCTCCCAGGGTCTGTCTGCCACCGGTAGAGGGTAAAGCAACCCAGCAGGCCGTTGCCGAGGAGACCGATTCTGGGCACAAGAAACGCACGCCTGAATATAGTCCTTGACATCTAGGGCCATATGCGGCCACCAGTATGTTCTCGCCAGAAGCTCAGATGTCCTCTTGGTCCCAAAATGCCCACCCACTCTGGAGGAGTGAGCCCAAGAGAGAACCTCCGGTCGCAAGTTAGCTGGTACGAAAGTCTTGCCCGGGGGCACAGACTCTAGCGAAACCGGAGCTACAGTTCTCAGGCTCTCAGAAGGGACAATAAGCCGAGGCTCCTCCTCCTCCGATGACACCACGGAGCGGGAGAGAGCGTCAGCACGAACGTTCTTCTCCCCGGAGAGGAAATGGAGAGTAAAATGGAACCGGGAGAAGAACAGGGACCATCTAGCCTGGCGAGAATTCAGCCGCTGGGCCGTTTGCAGATACACCAAGTTCTTGTGGTCAGTGAAGACTTGGAAGGGAAAGTGAGCTCCCTCCAAGAGATGTCTCCACTCCGAAAAAGCCAACTTCATGGCCAGCAACTCCCTGTCCCCGATGGAATAATTCCTCTCCGCTGGTGTGAAGGTCTTGGAGAAGAAGAAGCAAAGATGCTTCCGACCTTGAGCATCCTTTTGGAAAAGGACTGCTCCAGCACCAACGGATGAGGCATCCACCTCCAAGATAAATGGCTTATCAACATCGGGGCGATGTAGGATGGGAGCGCTAGCGAAGTGTGACTTGATCGAGAGAAAGGCTTTGGAGACATCCTCTGACCACAACTTGGGATTTGCTCCCTTCTTGGTGAGGGCAACCAAGGGAGCTACCAAAGTTGAGAAGTGTGGAATGAACTGGCGATAGTAATTAATGAACCCCATAAAGCGCTGCACCGCTTTAAGAGAATGGGGTTCCTGCCAGTCCATTACAGCCTGTAGCTTGGCAGGATCCATAGCCAAACCCTGGGCAGAGATGATATAACCAAGGAAAGGCAAGGACTCCTGCTCAAACACACACTTCTCCAACTTGGCGTAGAGGGAGTTTGCCCGTAAGAGGTCGAAGACTTTGTGAACATCTCTCCGATGGGAGTCAATATCTGGAGAGAAGATGAGAATATCATCCAGATAGACTACGACCGAGGTGGTGAGCATATCCCGGAAGATGTCGTTCACAAAGTCTTGGAAAACGGCTGGGGCATTACAGAGCCCGAAGGGCATCACCAGATATTCATAGTGCCCATCCCTGGTGTTAAAAGCCGTCTTCCATTCATCCCCCTCACGGATGCGAATCAGGTTGTAAGCACCCCGCAGATCTAACTTTGTAAATACCCTCGCTCCCCGTAGCCTATCAAACAGCTCAGATATCAGGGGTAGTGGGTACTTGTTCTTAACGGTGATGGCGTTAAGACCCCTGTAGTCTATGCATGGACGTAAGTCTCCAGTCTTCTTCTGTACGAAGAAGAACCCTGCCCCTGCCGGTGACACTGACTTCCTAATGAATCCTCTTGCCAGATTCTCCTGGATGTACTGGGACATTGCCTCCGTCTCCGGGAGAGATAACGGATAGACTCGACCCCGGGGAGGCTCAGCACCAGGCAAGAGGTCAATAGGACAGTCATAGGGGCGGTGAGGCGGAAGGGTCTCCGCAGCTCTTTTGGAGAACACGTCTGCATAAGGCCAATAGTGCTTGGGGAGAGAGGAAAGATCTGCGGGTACCTGTGTAGTAGCAACCTGAACGCACTCCCTCAGACATTTACCCTCGCAAGATTTACTCCAACCCAAAATTCTCCCAGAGGACCACTCAATATGAGGAGAATGGTAGCGAAGCCATGGTATCCCCAACAGGACCTCATCAATTCCCTCAGGAATGACTAATAGGGAGATTATCTCCTGATGTGATGGAGACACAGATAGCGTGAAGGGAATGGTTTGGTGGGTAATCTGTGAAGGTAGTGTTGACCCATTTACCACTCGAACGGTTACCGGCTTGGCGAGCATCACCAAGGGTATTGCGTGACGCTGGGCAAAAGCAGAAGACATAAAGTTACCCTCTGCCCCAGAATCCACGCATAGCTCGACCATAAGAGTGGATGGGCCTATGGTAATTGTCCCCCTGAAGGACAACTTTGAGGCAAACGTCGCCGTGTCTAGTGTACCTCCTCCAACTGCCACTAGACGCTGACGTTTCCCCGACCGCTGAGGACCCTTGGAGGCAAGGTGTCCTGACTGCTGGCAAACATGACGGACCTTATGTGCACGGGCAGACTGAGACTTGGATCCCGCTCATGTCACCTCTAAGGCCTCATGTGACTCGGATGCCTGGACTGGAGATTCCAAAGGTTTGGCGAAGGTGGGAGCCAGCCGAAACCTCTGCCTACACTGGGCTCGCTCCAACCTCCGCTCGTTAAAACGGAGGTCAATACGAGTAGATATGGCTATGAGCTCCTCCAGTGTGGCGGGAATCTCCCTAGTGGCCAAAGCGTCCTTCACATGGTCAGCCAGCCCCCTCCAAAATACGGGAATGAGGGTTTTATCTGGCCATTCCAACTCAGACGCTAATGTCCGGAAGTGAACAGCAAAATGGCTGACCATGGTTGAACCCTGAGTCAAAGCCAGCAGTTGGAGCGCTGTATCATGGGTGACTTGAGGTCCTAAAAAGACCTGTTTCAGAGTGTCCAGAAACCTAGGAACACTCCGCACCACATGATCGTTGCGCTCCCATAGCGGCGTAGCCCACTCCAACGCTCTGTCCGACAGGAGAGAGATTATGAATCCCACCTTTGCCCGCTCAGTAGGGAAACGTGCAGCCAGAAGCTCGAGGTGTATACCACATTGGCTCATGAAACCCCTACAGGACTTACTGTCCCCAGAGTATCTCTCAGGCAAAGGAAGGTGAGATAGGGTCGGAACAGAGGTGGCAGTGGGTAAAGCTGCTGCAGCCACGCTAGCAGCCTGAACAGCTATTGCGGTAACATCCACCGCCGAGGTTGCAAGCTCAAGAGACGCCAACCGACCCTCCAGCAGCTGGATGTACCCCTGCAATCGCTGTTCATCCGCCATTACTTAGCCAGATCCTGGCGCTAGTATACTGTTAGGGTTGGCGGAACGCACCAAATATATAATTTATTAAATGGAATTGGTGCGTTCGCAACCCGGGATCCACCGTGCAGGAAAGCACCTGCTGCTAAATAATGGCGGCTCTATATGGCGGTATATACCAACTCTGTTAGCTTCACAGAGTAACCGCGAGAGGAAAGCTCTGTGCCCTGTTAGACTTTCACAGAGGCACAGGCCAACTACCCAGATGTGAGCAGTGAGTGGTCATGCATGCATACAAAACTCCTCGCCGGAGATGCCAGTATTCTAGGGGCTTATTTCAGCCGGGTCCCTGAACACACTTAAACACAATCTCCTCGCCGGAGGTGCCAGCATTCTAGGGGCTTATTTCAGCCGGGTCCCTGAACACATTCAAACACATGACCACATTGGCGCAAAGCATATAGCATAAGACGATACTAGCGCATGGCCGTGCGGTCATGCGCAGTTTATATAGTTGCAGCACAGGAAGCTGCTACTGAAGTTTTTGCCCTTTCAGGACCTTCCAGAAGGACCAATGGAAAGTGCTGCAGTACCTGAGCATGTTTTGCCCTTTCAGGACCTTCCAGAAGGACCAATGGAATGTACTGCAGCACCTGAGCATGTGACCGAACATGTGGCCCTCGACCTCCAATGGGAGACCCTGCCCTGGGCATGCTCAGTGTGAGTAAACAAGGACTTAGTCCCAGAGAGGCTCGCTCGCTCGCCGCAGATCAGTGCAGGGTACCATAGGAAAGCCAGAAAAGGCAGTAGTGACCCTATGCACCGAATCAGCCCCAGCGAGACGCTGGGAGCGACGTCTCCACTGAGCAGAGCCCACTGCGGCCGATACCGAATGGGAGACCGCAGCAGACACGGATCGAGATTCCCCCTGTGCAGCAGAGGAAACTCGACTCCTAACATCTTTATGTTGACTTTTGAATTTAAGCATTTCTTTTTGGCTTATCAAGAAAACAGATTTTTTTTTAATGAAAGCCTGTAATATTGACTTGTCAGATGATATTTGATATAACATAGTGTGATTTTATCCTTGATTACTAGTGAGGTCTCCTGAAATACTAATTACGCATTGTGTAGGCCAGAAAGTTTGTTGACATAAAAAACAGAGGAGGGAAAACTATGTAAATTGATTAAATAGTGGAGTAATGCTACTTGATATCATTTCCATGCTTACCCTTTTATGTAAATATTGAATGAAGGACACTTGTTTAGGTTACATGCCTCTGTTGAGAGAAACAGAGAGAGAGAGAGAGAGAAAGAAAAAGAGACAGCCAGAGATTCTGCTGTCAAGACATCTAAACATCCAGGAGACTCTACAGGACTGCTGCTAATGCATCATGGCTCCATCATGAGGAACGCGGATCTACCATTCTACAAGAAACATCCTAGGGTACCTTGGCCTGGTTGGAAGAATACAGATCTGGTCCTTTGACCATCTTTGAACCATGGCTACGTTTGAATACAGCCAGGATTGGGACCCGCTGGTGGCATGGCTCCATGGAGATTTTCAGAGAAGCCAAGTTGTGACCCTCAGGTCAACTGGCCTTGTACCTCAATGGACTGTCATCTTCCTACCCTTGTTGTTATCTCCTCTCTGTGTGCGTGCCCCAGATGGGGTAGTCAATGCTGGGAGCTCTGAAGTAATAGCTGCCATTATCCTGGAGAGTCAGAGAAAGGGTGAAACTCTGTAATGTGCCCATCTTGAGGTATTTTGCTGGGACTGTTCTATGTGTTATCTGACTGTTTTGTGGTTCAATAAAGCATTGCCACACTGTTTTACCCTTACCCTGTGTTGTCTAATAAGCATTATGCCCATGTTAAAGGGATAGTAGGTGTTTGCGGGACAATCCCGGGTCCATGCAAGTAGTGTATCATAACCATCATTCGTCAAACTCAATCTGACAGGTGCCCCGCCCCTATCAAAGTGTATCAAAGTGTGTAACCCCTCCCCTCCCCTTGTCTGACGGCTGGTATCCAGCTGTCCCTCCTTGTTTGATTTCCCCTTTTGATATCGTTTAATATAGTTTAATTTGTTGTAGTTTTGATATTATTCCCATATTTTGTGGAATAACACATGTTTATAATTATAGCCTAGTCGTGTATTTATTTTACACGTGGTTTATAACACCTTTCTCATTTGTTTTATATTAGATTTTATACGTAGCCCCGAGTTTGATTCTGTAAGCTTTGTTTTATTCACAGTGTATTCATATAGTCCAGAACTTAAAGCTGTTTATATGTGTCTCTACTGAACACTAGTACTAAATGGTGAACATTAACTAAATGTTTATTTTCACAAACAGAGAATCTGCTGTGGGTCAGCGGTTTATAACACCTAGGTCAATTGTTGTTGTATTTGCTATCCCTTCATGCTGTTTGGCGATCTTTGTGAAGCAGAACTTTGTTTTATAACACATTTGTACCTGTATTGTACCTGAAGGTTATGTAGGCTTATCTGCGGTTCAGAGGTTTAAAGAAAAGTTATTGTGTCCTGTAGCTGTCTATTTGTTTTTGTATTCGCTTCCTTAGAAAACTTATTTGTAATTCTACCACCCATTAACAGAAAATTGTATTCACAGTGTAGCAGATTTTCTCCTTGTGGCTGCCTTATATACACAATATATATATATATATATATATATATATATATATATATATATATATATATATATATATATATATATACTGTATATAATATGCCACAATGTTACAACACAAGCAAGTAAGAAGCGGTATTTTATACGAATATAAATTTTATTTCTCACAATAAAACAACAGCTCAAATTTTAAGTTAGCTAACAGCATGATGCTGACAAATGCATCTTTGCGGTATCTGATAATGACACGATGAACATTAATTCTGCATTATTTTATCACATGATGAAAATAGCCATTTTATATTGAATTACTGCAGATCGCCGGCATGACTGAGTGTAATATTGCACTCAATACTGTGCAAAGGGTCTGAATACTTATGTCCGTGTGATATTTCAGTTTTTCTTTTTAATAAATTCGCAAAAAAATCTACATTTCTGTTTTGTTCAGGCATGATGGCGTGCAGAGTGTACATTAATATATATATCTCAGAATGCAACTGAATAGTAATGCTAATTAGTCCATATAAATAGAAAATTATGTAGAAACCCAAAGTTTTGATAAGTGTATGAAAATACACCAATATTAACTATTTTCGCCCGCATTTTATATAAAATCTGCATAAAAAAATCTTCTTGGCTGCACCAAAACACGTAAGAAACAAATGTACAACTTTTAGCGCTGTCGCATCCGCAGATATTATTCCAGCGTTCTTTAATTCTACATTATTTTATCACACATTAATTTCACAACTTTTATATGATATTTATAACACATTCTCATTTATAAGGGATTTATAACACAATATTGTAAAATCATTTATTGGTTCGCGGCCTTACTAATATCCTTTGAAAATAAATTCAGCATTATTATTCCATGCTGTGACATTTTTATTCTGCAGCAACCTGTTTAGTAAAAATTCAGCATTCTTTTTATATCTTTGGTTTATATTATATTAGCTTTTTGTCATAGGTCAGGGATTTTTTGCACTTTATTAATATGCGGTTATTAGTCATTTAGGACTTATGTTATCATGTTTTTGCACTTTATTAATATGCTGACCACATAGGTCAGGGATTTTTGCACTTTATTAATATGCGGGCCACATAGGTCAGTGATTTTTGCACTTTATTAATATGCTGTACACATATAGTATTTTTGATATCTCAAAAGGGTGTGGCACATTCACATATATTATTCCAGCTTTCTTTAATTCTACATTATTTTAGCACATATTAATTTTACAGGGGCCTGTGCTGTCTATAATTTGACTCCTTTTTATTCAAAGACATCTAACATATACAGACTTTTAATGTTTTTGTGTAAAATCGCGGGCAGACAGGCACGAACACACACACACACACACACAACACAGAACCCACACACAACAAACACACAGAACCCACACACACAACACATACAACACACACAAGAAATAGACATTTAGGACTTATTTATGATTAATATGCGATTATTAGTCATTTAGGACTTATGTTATCATGTTTTTGCACTTTATTAATATGCTGACCACATAGGTCAGGCACAAACACACACACACAACACAGAACTCACACACAACAAACACACATAACATACAAAACACACACACAACACATACAACACACACGACAAACATACACACACACACAACATACAGAACACATACAACACATGCGACACACACACACACAAACAACACACACACAACAAATACACATGATTTTTTGCACTTTATTAATATGCGGGCCACATAGGTCAGTGATTTTTGCACTTCATAGGTCAGGGATTTTTTGCACTTTATTAATATGCGGTTATTAGTCATTTAGGACTTATGTTATCATGTTTTTGCACTTTATTAATATGCGGTCCACATAGGTCAGTGATTTTTCCACTTTATTAATATGCTGTACACATATAGTATTTTTGATATCTCAAAAGGGTGTGACACATTCCCATATATTATTCCAGCTTTCTTTAATTCTACATTATTTTAACACATATTAATTTTACAGGGGCCTGTGCTGTCTATAATTTGACTCCTTTTTATTCAAAGACATCTAACATATACAGACTTTTAATGTTTTTGTGTAAAATTGCGGGCAGACAGGCACGAACACACACACACACACACACACAACACAACCCACACACAACAAACACACAGAACCCACACACACAACACATACAACACACACAAGAAATAGACATTTAGGACTTATTTATGATTAATATGCGATTATTAGTCATTTAGGACTTATGTTATCATGTTTTTGCACTTTATTAATATGCGGTTATTAGTCATTTAGGACTTATGTTATCATGTTTTTGCACTTTATTAATATGCTGACCACATAGGTCAGGGATTTTTTGTACTTTATTAATATGCGGGCCACAAACACTTCTGCACCCACGGGCGCTTCTCAGACAACCATGCATCCGGTACTCATCAGGCACTGTGAAATAATGCAAAAATACATCTGTGTGCGGCTGTCTGCATCAACATTTTGCTATTATAAGTTTATGGTTCTGTAAAGAACACGCAACACATACAGAACTCACACACACACACACAAATACACACAACACACAACACGCACATATTATGAAAAATGACAATCATTGTATGTGATTTAAAAGACTTTAGTTAGATTTATCAGGGGTGATTTAGTTTGAAAGCACGCAGCTCCTTGGTAATGTCTGGTGTTGGACATGCATTTAACAGTCTTTCATATGTATCGCAGAAAGATTTTAGTTCCATCTGTGCGAGTTTGCTTTGAGCGTACTGCGCAGACATGTCAGTAAACATTTTGACATGGTCAGCATCCCACGAAGGACGACCTGTGTAAGGTGTATGTACAGCAACTTTTTGCTTTCTACCTACACGGCGCCGGGATACGGCGTGTTTCTTTAGAGGTAATACAGGGGCAAAAACGCTAGAAGAGCCTGCAAGAGCAGTATCTGCAGATTGCACAGTCTGGCACACAGGTATATTGAGGGGCTCTATGTGTGACCACATACCCTCGGAGAGCTGTTCAATTTCTCTGTTTTCAGGAGTAACTTGTGGTATGGCGTCTGTGCTATTGGCGGGCCGAGTTATGCGGGGCCTAGCGTTCTGCGCTGCACGTTTCTCTCTTGAAACGTTCGTATATTTCTGATGTGAAATCTTGGGGCTTGGATTCACGGGTTGTTTTGGTGCCGCGTAGCATTCATCACGATCCACAACACAGATGGGCGAAAGAGATGTTGTTCGCACCGCCGTATTAGCTCTTTGTGGTTGATTCTCTTCAGCGCCGTAATTACGCCGGTGCAAAACTCGTTGCTGAAGAGGCGACGTATCTAAAAGAAAAGATACAAGTGGCGGTTAGCCGCGAAACGGCGCAAAATTGGAAAAGCTAAACGGCGACGCATAGCTATGATCATGCGTAATATTTGAAAAGTTAATGGGGACAGGTACCCATGAAATCATTGTAACAATATTTACATAAACCTGTATAGAGCAGTCCAGATATATACTTACAAGTATGAAGCGGGAATTGTCCCACAAAAGCTCCTGGTTTAACGGGCGGCGTGATGCTCAAACTCGCAGAGGCGGGAATATTCTCTTTTTCAAGCTGTATTTTCCGGGCAACTAGATTAGCTGGTGTAAGTAAAAATATAACGATTAGCGAACACAGAATTGATTTTCTACACAAAACTGCAGCGTTGAGACGGATATATATATATATATATATATATATATATTCAAAAATGAATTTTCTGACAGTTAGCTAGCAGCTGTAAGTAAATATGAGTATTACACAAAAGTGAGAATCGACTGTATTTCAAGTGAACAGATACCTTTTCTATTCTTGAAACACCGGCGTAACGAGCTGCCGCGTCTTTTAGGCGCATCGGGTTTCGCTGAAGTTGCAGGGTTCTTGACATCTATGATCTCCACGTCTGAACCCAGCGTATCGCGTGGTTCGGGAACACACCAGTTTTCAGGCATATCGTCAGATGTCTCCGTGTCAGTATCTGTATGAGAAATTGCGCGTAGTTCGTGTTTACATACAAAGGATTAAAGCAACTGATATAGTATAATATAGTTTTACGGTATAAACATATTTGCGGTGTAAATTAATATAGCAAGACTTATGCCGCTATATATTAATAATTCAGTATTATATTGGTGGCTACCGCTATTATTTGTTTTATTAATTTAATCATATATTTATTATGACATAATTTGTGTAATACAATAGTTAATAGATGCTATAGTTTTATGCCATAAACAGTATATATTAACATAGATAATATATATATATATATATATATATATATATATATATTTAGCTTTCTTACATGTGATACATGAAAGATAAATATCTTTGTACCGTGTTACAATGACATTTTTCCCTATCTAAAAGCAAAAAGGTGCTCCTAATTACCCATGATGAGGTGAAGAGCAGGCCCATTATCGGCTAGCGGCTCCACGGCTTCAATGCGCTCATAATTCTGCGTTATGAAATTATTGCGCCAATCGGGCGACATACACGGCTCTTAAATAAGAAAGAATGCATGAATATATAATTAATATAATTTACTTATAATATAATGACACAATCAGAATGAGTCAATACTCTGTACATTATACGCGTATAATACTGAGTTAATACATGCATTAATTGCATGTATGACTGTGTTCTGGGTGTTAACAGAAGGCGTGTGATGTGGCGTAACTGGGTGTGTTTCTGGGTGTTAACAGCTGAGTTGCTTTCTGACACTCAGGATAAATACAGCTGACTGTCCCACTACAGTACAACAGACATCCACCAGAAGCCAGACTAGGCTAAAAGAAGGACTATTCTAAATGTAAGTATATAAGACACTTGTCTTATTATTCGCAAATGCTTAATTATATTTAACTATGCATCTCTAAACCATAATTAAGGATGTTATTTGTTTAATAAGTTAGTGTTATACTGGAAGCTAACTGCATATTTAGTAGCGATGTATAATATAGTTTTTACTGTATAAGCCATATTTGTGGGACATAATTAATATAGAAAGGCTTATGGCTGGGCCATAACCACCATTGTTATCTGACATGTGCTAGCAATTAGTCACGGGTGCCGTATAATGCGGTTTTCCTGTAGGTGTGTTCACGGTGGGTGGTAATTTCTCTCTGAACAGTTGCGCTACTCTCTGAAAAGTAAGTGTTTACTGTTTTATTTGCGGTCTAATATTATCAATGCCTGTAACGCATATTTTTGTAACGTAGTTTTAAACTGTATTTATTGGCGGAGCAGTTATAGATAAAACTTATCCCCTATTTATTTAAGATGGAAGCCCAATACCCTCGCGAGCAATGCAGCCCCCTTCTTGCAAGCACACAATTAGGTATTATGCGCGTATAATGTACAGAGTATTGACTCATTCTGATTGTGTCATTATATTATAAGTAAATTATATTAATTATATATTCATGCATTCTTTCTTATTTAAGAGCCGTGTATGTCGCCCGATTGGCGCAATAATTTCATAACGCAGAATTATGAGCGCATTGAAGCCGTGGAGCCGCTAGCCGATAATGGGCCTGCTCTTCACCTCATCATGGGTAATTAGGAGCACCTTTTTGCTTTTAGATAGGGAAAAATGTCATTGTAACACGGTACAAAGATATTTATCTTTCATGTATCACATGTAAGAAAGCTAAATATATATATATATATATTATCTATGTTAATATATACTGTTTATGGCATAAAACTATAGCATCTATTAACTATTGTATTACACAAATTATGTCATAATAAATATATGATTAAATTAATAAAACAAATAATAGCGGTAGCCACCAATATAATACTGAATTATTAATATATAGCGGCATAAGTCTTGCTATATTAATTTACACCGCAAATATGTTTATACCGTAAAACTATATTATACTATATCAGTTGCTTTAATCCTTTGTATGTAAACACGAACTACGCGCAATTTCTCATACAGATACTGACACGGAGACATCTGACGATATGCCTGAAAACTGGTGTGTTCCCGAACCACGCGATACGCTGGGTTCAGACGTGGAGATCATAGATGTCAAGAACCCTGCAACTTCAGCGAAACCCGATGCGCCTAAAAGACGCGGCAGCTCGTTACGCCGGTGTTTCAAGAATAGAAAAGGTATCTGTTCACTTGAAATACAGTCGATTCTCACTTTTGTGTAATACTCATATTTACTTACAGCTGCTAGCTAACTGTCAGAAAATTCATTTTTGAATATATATATATATATATATATATCCGTCTCAACGCTGCAGTTTTGTGTAGAAAATAAATTCTGTGTTCGCTAATCGTTATATTTTTACTTACACCAGCTAATCTAGTTGCCCGGAAAATACAGCTTGAAAAAGAGAATATTCCCGCCTCTGCGAGTTTGAGCATCGCGCCGCCCGTTAATCCAGGAGCTGTTGTGGGACAATTCCCGCTTCATACTTGTAAGTATATATCTGGACTGCTCTATACAGGTTTATGTAAATATTGTTACAATGATTTCATGGGTACCTGTCCCCATTAACTTTTCAAATATTACGCATGATCATAGCTATGCGTCGCCGTTTAGCTTTTCCAATTTTGCGCCATTTCGCGGCTAACCGCCACTTGTATCTTTTCTTTTAGATACGTCGCCTCTTCAGCAACGAGTTTTGCACCGGCGTAATTACGGCGCTGAAGAGAATCAACCACAAAGAGCTAATACGGCGGTGCGAACAACATCTCTTTCGCCCATCTGTGTTGTGGATCGTGATGAATGCTACGCGGCACCAAAACAACCCGTGAATCCAAGCCCCAAGATTTCACATCAGAAATATACGAACGTTTCAAGAGAGAAACGTGCAGCGCAGAACGCTAGGCCCCGCATAACTCGGCCCGCCAATAGCACAGACGCCATACCACAAGTTACTCCTGAAAACAGAGAAATTGAACAGCTCTCCGAGGGTATGTGGTCACACATAGAGCCCCTCAATATACCTGTGTGCCAGACTGTGCAATCTGCAGATACTGCTCTTGCAGGCTCTTCTAGCGTTTTTGCCCCTGTATTACCTCTAAAGAAACGCGCCGTATCCCGGCGCCGTGTAGGTAGAAAGCAAAAAGTTGCTGTACATACACCTTACACAGGTCGTCCTTCGTGGGATGCTGACCATGTCAAAATGTTTACTGACATGTCTGCGCAGTACGCTCAAAGCAAACTCGCACAGATGGAACTAAAATCTTTCTGCGATACATATGAAAGACTGTTAAATGCATGTCCAACACCAGACATTACCGAGGAGCTGCGTGCTTTCAAACTAAATCACCCCTGATAAATCTAACTAAAGTCTTTTAAATCACATACAATGATTGTCATTTTTCATAATATGTGCGTGTTGTGTGTTGTGTGTATTTGTGTGTGTGTGTGTGTGAGTTCTGTATGTGTTGCGTGTTCTTTACAGAACCATAAACTTATAATAGCAAAATGTTGATGCCGACAGCCGCACACAGATGTATTTTTGCATTATTTCACAGTGCCTGATGAGTACCGGATGCATGGTTGTCTGAGAAGCGCCCGTGGGTGCAGAAGTGTTTGTGGCCCGCATATTAATAAAGTACAAAAAATCCCTGACCTATGTGGTCAGCATATTAATAAAGTGCAAAAACATGATAACATAAGTCCTAAATGACTAATAACCGCATATTAATAAAGTGCAAAAACATGATAACATAAGTCCTAAATGACTAATAATTGCATATTAATCATAAATAAGTCCTAAATGTCTATTTCTTGTGTGTGTTGTATGTGTTGTGTGTGTGGGTTCTGTGTGTTTGTTGTGTGTGGGTTCTGTGTTGTGTGTGTGTGTGTGTGTGTTCGTGCCTGTCTGCCCGCGATTTTACACAAAAACATTAAAAGTCTGTATATGTTAGATGTCTTTGAATAAAAAGGAGTCAAATTATAGACAGCACAAGCCCCTGTAAAATTAATATGTGCTAAAATAATGTAGAATTAAAGAAAGCTGGAATAATATATGGGAATGTGTCACACCCTTTTGAGATATCAAAAATACTATATGTGTACAGCATATTAATAAAGTGGAAAAATCACTGACCTATGTGGACCGCATTTTAATAAAGTGCAAAAACATGATAACATAAGTCCTAAATGACTAATAACCGCATATTAATAAAGTGCAAAAAATCCCTGACCTATGAAGTGCAAAAATCACTGACCTATGTGGCCCGCATATTAATAAAGTGCAAAAAATCATGTGTATTTGTTGTGTGTGTGTTGTTTGTGTGTGTGTCGCATGTGTTGTATGTGTTCTGTATGTTGTGTGTGTGTATGTTTGTCATGTGTGTTGTATGTGTTGTGTGTGTGTTTTGTATGTTATGTGTGTTTGTTGTGTGTGAGTTCTGTGTTGTGTGTGTGTGTTCGTGCCTGACCTATGTGGTCAGCATATTAATAAAGTGCAAAAACATGATAACATAAGTCCTAAATGACTAATAATCGCATATTAACCATAAATAAGTCCTAAATGTCTATTTCTTGTGTGTGTTGTATGTGTTGTGTGTGTGGGTTCTGTGTGTTTGTTGTGTGTGGGTTCTGTGTTGTGTGTGTGTGTGTGTGTGTTCGTGCCTGTCTGCCCGCGATTTTACACAAAAACATTAAAAGTCTGTATATGTTAGATGTCTTTGAATAAAAAGGAGTCAAATTATAGACAGCACAGGCCCCTGTAAAATTAATATGTGCTAAAATAATGTAGAATTAAAGAAAGCTGGAATAATATATGTGAATGTGCCACACCCTTTTGAGATATCAAAAATACTATATGTGTACAGCATATTAATAAAGTGCAAAAATCACTGACCTATGTGGCCCGCATATTAATAAAGTGCAAAAATCCCTGACCTATGTGGTCAGCATATTAATAAAGTGCAAAAACATGATAACATAAGTCCTAAATGACTAATAACCGCATATTAATAAAGTGCAAAAAATCCCTGACCTATGACAAAAAGCTAATATAATATAAACCAAAGATATAAAAAGAATGCTGAATTTTTACTAAACAGGTTGCTGCAGAATAAAAATGTCACAGCATGGAATAATAATGCTGAATTTATTTTCAAAGGATATTAGTAAGGCCGCGAACCAATAAATGATTTTACAATATTGTGTTATAAATCCCTTATAAATGAGAATGTGTTATAAATATCATATAAAAGTTGTGAAATTAATGTGTGATAAAATAATGTAGAATTAAAGAACGCTGGAATAATATCTGCGGATGCGGCAGCGCTAAAAGTTGTACATTTGTTTCTTACGTGTTTTGGTGCAGCCAAGAAGATTTTTTTATGCAGATTTTATATAAAATGCGGGCAAAAATAGTTAATATTGGTGTATTTTCATACACTTATCAAAATTTTGGGTTTCTACATAATTTTCTATTTATATGGACTAATTAGCATTACTATTCAGTTGCATTCTGAGATATATATATTAATGTACACTCTGCACGCCATCATGCCTGAACAAAACAGAAATGTAGATTTTTTTGCGAATTTATTAAAAAGAAAAACTGAAATATCACACGGACATAAGTATTCAGACCCTTTGCACAGTATTGAGTGCAATATTACACTCAGTCATGCCGGCGATCTGCAGTAATTCAATATAAAATGGCTATTTTCATCATGTGATAAAATAATGCAGAATTAATGTTCATCGTGTCATTATCAGATACCGCAAAGATGCATTTGTCAGCATTATGCTGTTAGCTAACTTAAAATTTGAGCTGTTGTTTTATTGTGAGAAATAAAATTTATATTCGTATAAAATACCGCTTCTTACTTGCTTGTGTTGTAACATTGTGGCATATTATATATATATATATATATATATATATACATATATATATATATATATATATATATTGTGTATATAAGGCAGCCACAATGAGAAAATCTGCTACACTGTGAATACAATTTTCTGTTAATGGGTGGTAGAATTACAAATAAGTTTTCTAAGGAAGCGAATACAAAAACAAATAGACAGCTACAGGACACAATAACTTTTCTTTAAACCTCTGAACCGCAGATAAGCCTACATAACCTTCAGGTACAATACAGGTACAAATGTGTTATAAATAGTGTTGAGCATTCCGATACCGCAAGTATCGGGTATCGGCCGATACTTGCGGTATCGGAATTCCGATACCGAGATCCGATATTTTTGTGATATCGGGTATCGGTATCGGAAGTGTAAAATAAAGAATTAAAATAAAAAATATTGTTATATTCACCTCTCCGGCGGCCCCTGGACATCAGCGGGAGGATCCGGCGTCCGGCACGGCTTCTTTCTTCAAAATGCGCGCCTTTAGGACCTGTGGTATGACGTCCCGGCTTCTGATTGGTCGCGTGCCGCCCATGTGACCGCCACGCGACCAATCAGAAGCCGCGACGTCATTCCTCAGCTAAAGTCCTAGAATGAGCGCCTTCTAGGACCTGAGGAATGACGTCGCGGCTTCTGATTGGTCGCGTGGCGGTCACATGGGCGGCACGCGACCAATCAGAAGCCGGGACGTCATTCCACAGGTCCTGAAGGCGCGCATTTTGAAGAAAGAAGCCGTGCCGGACGCCGGATCCTCCCGCTGATGTCCAGGGGCCGCCGGAGAGGTGAATATAACAATATTTTTTATTTTAATTCTTTATTTTACACTTTAATATGGATCCCAGGGCCTGAAGGAGAGTTTCCTCTCCTTCAGACCCTGGGATCCATGAGGATACATTCCGATACTTGATGTCCCATTGACTTGTATTGGTATCGGATATCGGTATCGGCGATATCCGATATTTTTCGGGTATCGGCCGATACTATCCGATACCGATACTTTCAAGTATCGGACGGTATCGCTCAACACTAGTTATAAAACAAAGTTCTGCTTCACAAAGATCGCCAAACAGCATGAAAGGATAGCAAATACAACAACAATTGACCTAGGTGTTATAAACCGCTGACCCACAGCAGATTCTCTGTTTGTGAAAATAAACATTTAGTTAATGTTCACCATTTAGTACTAGTGTTCAGTAGAGACACATATAAACAGCTTTAAGTTCTGGACTATATGAATACACTGTGAATAAAACAAAGCTTACAGAATCAAACTCGGGGCTACGTATAAAATCTAATATAAAACAAATGAGAAAGGTGTTATAAACCACGTGTAAAATAAATACACGACTAGGCTATAATTATAAACATGTGTTATTCCACAAAATACGGGAATAATATCAAAACTACAACAAATTAAACTATATTAAACGATATCAAAAGGGGAAATCAAACAAGGAGGGACAGCTGGATACCAGCCGTCAGACAAGGGGAGGGGAGGGGTTACACACTTTGATACACTTTGATAGGGGCGGGGCACCTGTCAGATTGAGTTTGACGAATGATGGTTATGATACACTACTCATGCAGTTTCACCTAGTGGACCTAGGCGCCCACCGACCCAGTGTCTCCACACTACCTCCCCTCAAAAATTTAAGTGTCCTATAGAAAGTATTATTGCCCCTACTATGCAAAGGCATGTATGCTCCTTTGAAGGATATAATATCCCAAGTGCTCCCTTCCAGCAATAAATACCCTTGAGTGTCCATTTAAAGTTAAAAATGCCCCCCCACAACAAATGGAACCTGAGTACCCATATCAAAACTAATAATGTTATTATTTAAAACAAATGACTTCCTCTAAGTGCCCACACTGCTCTGTATATACAGAATGATCGTCCTACTTGCCCACAATACACAATATCATGGTGCCTAAAGCCCAATATTATACATTGAGGATCCCAAACTAAGGATTATCAAAACTAATAATGTCATTATTTAAAACAACTGACCTCCTCTAAGTGCCCACACTGCTCTGTATATATAGAATGATCGTCTTACTTGCCCACAATACACAATATCATGGTGTCTAAAGCCCAATATTATACATTGAGGATCCCAGAGCTCACTATACACAGTAAAATAGCTACATGAGACCCTCTATACAATAAAGATGTCCCCACTACCCCTAATACACAGTGCCTTGCGAAAGTATTCGCCCCCCTGGAACTTTTCAACCTTTTCCCACATATCATACTTCAAACATAAAAATACCAATTGTAAATTTTTGATGAAGAATCACCAACAAGTGGAACACAATTTTGAAGTTGAATGAAATGTATTGGTTATTTTAAATTTTTGTGGAAATTCAAAAACTGAAAAGTGGGGCGTGCAATATTATTCGGCCCCTTTAACTTAATAATGTGTTGCGCCGCCTTTTGCTGTGATTACAGCTGCAAGTCGCTTGGGGTATGTCTCTATCAGGTTTTTACACCGAAAGACTGAAATTCTTGCCCATTTTTCCTTGGCAAACAGCTAAAGCTCAGTGAGGTTTGATGGAGATCGTTTGTAACCAGCAGTTTTAAGCTCTTTCCATAGATTCTCAATTGAATTGAGGTCTGGACTTTGACTTTGCCATTCTAACACCTGGATATGTTTATTTGAGAACCATTCCATCGTAGATTTTGCTTTATGTTTGGAACCATTGTCTTGTTGGAAAACAAATTTCTGTCCCAGTCTCAAGTCTTTTGCAGACTCCAACAGGTTTTCATCAAGAATGGTCCAGTATTTGGCTCCATCCATCTTGCCATCAATTTTAACCATCTTCCCTGTCCCTGCTGAAGAAAAGCAGGCCCAATCCATGATGCTGCCACCACTATGTTTGACAGAGGGGATGGTGTGTTCAGGGTGATGAGCTGTGTTGCCTTTGCGCCAAACATATTGTTTGGCATTTTTGCCAAAAAGTCTGATTTTGGTTTCATCTGACCAGAGCACCTTCTTACACATGTTTGGTGTGTCTCCCAGGTAGCTTGTTGCAAACTTTAAACAACACTTTTTATGGATATCTGTGAGAAATGGCTTTCTTCTTGCCACTCTTCCACAAAGGTCAGATTTGTGCATTGTACGACTGATTGTTGTACTATGGACATACTGTCCCACCTCAGCTGTAGATCTCTGCAGTTCATCCAGAGTGATCATGGGTCTCTTGGCTGCATCTCTAATCAGTCTTCTCCTTGTTGAGATGAAAGTTTAGAGGGACCACAAGGTCTTGGTAGATTTGCAGTGGTATGATACTCTTGCACAGTGCTCCTTGGGATGTTTAAAGTTTTGGAAATTATTTTGTATCCAAATCCAGCTTTAAACTTCTCTACAACAGTATCACGGACCTGCCTGTTGTGTTCCTTGGTCTTCATGATGGTATCTGTGCTTCAAACAGAACTCTGAGACTATCACAGAGCTGGTGCATTTATACGGAAACTTGATTACACACAGGTGGATTATATTTATCATCATTAGGCATTTAGGACAACATTGTATTATTCAGAGATCCACAATGAACTTCTGGAGCGAGTTTGCTGCACTGAAAGTAAAGGGGACGAATAATATTGCACGCTCCAGTTTTCAGTTTTTGAATTTCCACGAAAATTTAAAACAACCAATAAATTGCATTCAACTTCACAATTGCGTTCCACTTGTTCATTCTTCACCAAAAATTTACATTTGGTATCTTTATGTTTGAAGCAGGATATGTGGGAAAAGGTTAAAAAGTTCCAGGGGCACGAATACTTTCGCAAGGCACTGTATATATTATGAAGGTCTCACATATATAGTATTATGGCACTATTCCCCCATAAATATAGTATGTAGGTCCCTACTGCTCACCACATATATATAAAACCAACAAGAGAAAAAATGAGCAAAAACCCTGCTGTAAATAAGTAAAAAGCAAAAAGTGCATCTAAGTAACACAGAGTTTTTAGTAATACTGTTTTGGATCAAAAATAGCATAAAAGCCATCCCACAATGACAAGGTAACTCTGATCGGGAAAGTCATACAATGTGTAATTTTAAAAATCTTACCATGTGTCAATGTTGACCTCATTGTGAATAAGGGCAGACAACAGGACTGGGCCTAGCCAGTAAAACACCAGCCTGGGGGAGCTTTATATACAATCTCCAGCTCAGAAAAGTGTGGCCAGGATGCAATAATACAAATTCTGACCAAGACCAAAGAGCTTTATAAGGATGCCAGGGACAAGATCATAGATGTGCACAAAGCTGGAATGGGCTACAAAACCATAAGTAAGACACTGGGCGAGAAGGAGACAACTGTTGGTGCAATAGTAGGAAAATGGAAGAAATACAAAATGACTGTCAATTAACATCGATCTGGGGCACAATGGAAAATCTCACCTTGTGGGGTATCTTTGATCATGAGGAAGGTGAGAGAACTAAATGGGGGAACTTGTTAATGATCTCAAGGCAGCTGGGATCACAGTCACCAAAAAAACCATTGGTAAAACATTACGCTGTAAGGGTTTAAAATCCTGCAGTATCCAAAAGGTCCCCCTACGCAGGAAGGTAAATGTGCAGACCCATCTGAGGTTTGCCAAAGAACACCTGGATGATTCTGTGAGTGACTGGGAGAAGGTGCCATGGTTAGTTGAGACAAAAATTGAGGTCTTTGCCATTAACTCAACTTGCCATGTTGGAGGAAGAGAAATGCTGCCTATGACCCAAAGAACACTGTCCCCACTGTCAAGCATGGAGGTGGAAACATTATATTTTGGGAGTGTTTATCTGCCAAGGGCACAGGACTACTTCAACACATCAATGGGAAAAAGGATGGAGCCATGTACCGACAATTCCTGAGTGACAACCTCCTTCCCTCTGCCTGGACATTAAAAATGGGTGGTGGCTGGGTCTTCAAGCAAGACAATGACCCAAAACATACAGCCAAGGCATCAAAGGAGTGGCTCAAAAAGAAGCACATTAAGGTCATGGAGTGACCCCATAGAAAACTTATGGAGGTAGTTGAAGCTCTGAGTTGCCAAGCAACAGCCTCAAAATCTTAATGATTTTGAGATGATTTGCAAAGAGGAGTGGACCAAAATTCCTCCTGACATGTGTGCAAACCTCATCATCAACTATAAAAAACGTCTGACTGCTGGCTTTCCTATGGTTTTGCCACCACATATTAACTCTTGCTTGCCATAAGGATCAAATACTTATTTCTCACTGCAAAATGCAAATAAATGTATATAATGTATACAATGTGATTTTCTCAATTTTATTTTTTATATTCTATCTGTCAATACTAAAATTAACTTACCCTTATAGTTATAGATTGTTCATGTCTTTGTCAGAGGGCAAACTTACAAAATCAGCAAGGGATCAAATAATTATTTCCTTCACTGTTTATAGTAGGATGGCCCCAGTTATCCCATATATATATATATATATATACAGTACAGACCAAAAGTTTGGACACATCTCATTTAAAGATTTTTCTGTATTTTCATGACTATGAAAATTGTACATTCACAATGAAGGCATCAAAACTATGAATTAACACATGTGGAGTTATATACTTAACAAAAAACTGTGAAACAACTGAAATTATGTCTTATATTCTAGGTTCTTCAAAGTATCCACCTTTTGCTTTGATGACTACTTTGCACACTCTTGGCATTCTCTTGATGGGCTTCAAGAGGTAGTCTAGTCACCAGAAATGGTCTTCCAACAATCTTGAAGGAGTTCCCAGAGATGCTTAGCACTTGTTGGCCCTTTTGCCTTCACTCTGCAGTCCAGCTCACCCCAAACCATCTCGATTGGGTTCAGGTCTGGTGACTGTGGAGGCCAGGTCATTTGGCTTAGCACCCCATCACTCTCCTTCTTGGTCAAATAGCCCTTACACAGCCTGGAGGTGTGCTTGGGGGCTTTGTCCTGTTGAAAAATAAATGATGGTCCAACTAAACACAAACCGGATGGAATAGTATGCCGCTGCAAGATGCTGTGGTAGCCATGCTGGTTTACTATGCCTTAAATTTTGAATAAATCCCCAACAGTGTCACCAGCAAAGCACCATCACACCTCCTCCTCCATGCTTCACAGTGGGAACCAAGCATGTAGAGTCCATCCGTTCACCTTTTCTGCGTCGCACAAAGACAAGGTGGTTGGACCTAAAGGTCTCAAATTTGGACTCATCAGCCCAAAGCACAACTTTCCTCTGGTCTAATGTCCATTCCTTGTGCTCTTTAGCCCAAACATGTCTTTTCTGCTTGTTGCATGTCCTTAGCAGTACTTTCCTAGCAGCTATTTTACCATGAAGGCCTTCTGCACAAAGTCTCCTCTTAACAGTTGTTGTACAGATGTGTCTGCTGCTAGAACTCTGTGTGGTATTGACCTGGTCTCTAATCTGAGCTGCTGCTAACCTGCAATTTCTGAGGCTGATGACTCGGATAAACTTATCCTCAGAAGCACAGGTGACTCTTGGTCTTCCTTTCCTGGGGCAGTCCCCATGTGAGCCATTTGTTTTGTAGCGCTTGATGGTTTTTGCCACTGCACTTGGGGATGCTTTCAAAGTTTTTCCAACTTTTCGGACTGACTGACCTTCATTTCTTAAAGTAATGATTGCCACTCATTTTTGTTTACTTTTCTTCTTCTCTGCCTTTCTGATGTTTTTCTTGGTCTGCCACTTCTGGCCTTAACAAGAACTGTACCTGTGTTCTTCCATTTCCTTACTATGTTCCTCACAGTGGAAATTGACAGGTTAAATCTCTGAGACAGCTTTTTGTATCCTTCCCCTGAACAACTATGTTGAATAATCTTTGTTTTCAGATAATTAGACAGTTGTTTTGAGGAGCCCATGATGCCACTCTTCAGAGGAGATTCAAACAGAAGAAAAACTTGTGGCCTCTTTAAGTAGCTTTTCTCATGATTGCATACACCTGGCTATGAAGTTCAAAGCTCAATGTGGTTAGAAAACCAAAAAAAGTGCTTTAGTAAGTCAGTAAAAAGTAGGTAGGAGTATTTAAAACAAGAGAATGATAAGGGTGCTCATATTTATGCACCTGTCAAATTTTGTTTGAATGCAGATTGCACATTTTCTGTTAGTACAATAAACCTCATTTCAAGGCAGAAACATTACTGTGTCCAACAGTTATTAGATATATGAAACTGAAATAGCTGTTGCAAAAAAAACAATCTTTATAAAACATTAAGCTTAAGATTAATAGGGGTGCCCAAACTTTTTCATATAAATGTATGTAGTATGTATGTATGTAGTATGTATGTAGTATGTATATTGTATGTATGTAGTATGTTGTATGTATATATGTATGTTGTATGTATGTTGTATGTATGTTGAATGTATGTATGTATGTATGTAGTATGTATGTGGTATGCATGTAGTATGTATGTTGTATGTATGTAGTATGTATGTTGTATGTAGTATGTAGCATTTTTTCTTACATTCAACACATTAGCAGGATGATGGGACTACAACTGTCCCATCAATGGCTAATGTGTCAATCACTGCCATTGTACCAGGCATAGCCCGATGGGACTTGTAGTCCCATCGGACGATGCCTGCACACCGGCACAGACCTCCGGCAGGCCACACAGACCCCCGAGAGACCCGTACAGACCCCCGGCAGGCTGCACAGACCCCCGGCAGGCTGCACAGACCCCAGTGAGGCCCGTACAGACTCTCAGCAGGCCGCATAGACCCCCAGCAGGCCGCACAGGCCCCCGAGAGGCCCATACAGACCCCTGGCAGGCCCGCACAGACCCCCCATGGTCATGGACAGACCCCGCCCACACACACAGATGCAGTCTCCGCCCACTCACCGCCCACACTCCATTATAGTGCATCATTGCACTCAAGGAACTTTCAATTCCGGTATCCGATATCTTAAAAATGTCGGAACTCAGTATCGGAAATCCGATACAGCGAATATCGACCGATACCCGATATTTGCAGTATTGTAATGCTCAACACTACTCATAACGTTTCTTCCGAGCTGCTGGTGGTATCCTGAAGGATAAGCACATCCGCCTGTCCTCTGAAAGTGTAGACCACCAACTTTCATCAAAATGAACATGTCAAGGATCTCCAATTACTTTTGCAACTCAGTCGCAGACTAGGCAGAATAAATGATGTTGTCAATTTCAGTGTCATGCATTGATCTCACATTATTGCAGTCTATGACACCTTGGTCATGGCTTCTGTGCCTGCTGTTGCTACTGCTGCTGATGTTACAAACTTTTTTGAAATGTGGATACTCAAAGTTGTGTCTCCATCTTTTGGGTTGGCTTCCACTACGGAAGGTGTGTTAGAGGCCTATTACACTGTTTCTATTCTGTGGAAATTGATGTCACTTTAGTGGTATGTGGCAGTATTTTTTTGAGATATGGAGACCCCAAGTTGGGTCTCCATTTGGCAGGTTAGCCCAATTCCTCCCATTCTGTATATGCTTTTTTCATTTTTATTGCCCAGATGTAGGTAGTACTTTGCATTTTTCCTTGTTGAAAACCATTATGTTAGTTGCTGCCCACTGCTCCAGTTTATTTATATATTTTTGAATCCTCTCTCTCTTCTCTAGTATTAGCCATCCTTCCTAGCTTTGTGTCATCAGCAAATTTAATCAGTTTACCCTTAATTTCTTCATCTAAATCATTGATAAATATGTTGAAGAATACAGGGCCCAGGAAAAAGCCCCGTGGTACCCTGTCATGATCCCAATGGCAGGGGATCACAAAAAGGACAAGCACAGATACAAACAAGCTCTAGGGCGATGGAACCTGAGCTGACCGCGACCCTGAACCTAACACACAAATAAAAGTAGCTGGGAAACGTGCCTACGATGATCCTAGACGTCTCGCTCCAGCCGAAGATCTAACTTCCCCTATCAGAAGAAACACAGACCTCTCTTGCCTCCAGAGAAATACCCCACAGCAAATAGCAGCCCCCACATATAATGACGGTGAAATGAGAGGAAAGCACATACGTAGTATGAAAACAGTTTCAGCAAAATGAGGCCCGCTAAAGCTAGATAGCAGAGGATACAAAAGTGAACTGCGCGGTCAGCGAAAAACCCTTCAAAAAACCATCCTGAAATTACTTGAACTCATGTGCCAACTCATGGTACATGAAAAGCAATTTCAGCCCACTAGAGCAACCAGCAGCAGAGAATCACATATCTGCAGGCTGGACTAAAAACCAAATTAAGCAAAACACAAAACAGGAAAATCCAAACTTAGCTTGTCCAGAAGGTTCTAGGAGCAGGGAGCAGAGGTAACAAGGCACACTGGATACATTGATAACCGGCGAGGAAATGCCAGCAAAGCCAGGTTAAATAGGAAACTCCCATATGCTGATGGAACAGGTGGAACCCAGAAACCCAGGAAAGACAAGTCACGCAGTACCATCAGTAACCACCAGAGGGAGCCCAAAAACAGAACTCACAACAGTACCCCACTTGAGACATTCTTCCATCTGGAAGTGCAGCCATTTACGATAACTCTTTGGGTGCCATCACTAAGCCAGTTATGAATCCACCTAACAATTGCTTTGTCCATTAAATGCTTAGTCATTTTTTCAATTATGATGGTGTGAGATACTTTGTCAAATGCTTTGCTGAAGTCAAGATATATTACTGTATATCTACAGCATTTCCCTGATCTACCCAGTCAGCGATTCTGTCATACAAGAAAAATAAGTTAGTCTGACATGACTTATCAGTTATAAACCCATGCTTACTCGGTAATCACTTCATTCTTATCCAGGTACTTACATACATGTTGTTTAATAATTTGTTCAAAGATCATTCCTGGCATAGAAGTCAGACTCACCTGCTTATAGTTCCCTGGGTCCACCTTCATCCCCTTTTTTAAGGTAAGAACAACATTTGCTTATCTCCAGTCTTCTGGGACTTGTCCTATTCTCCAAGAATTTCCAAAGATTATGGAGAGTGGTTCAAAAATTTATTCTGCTATCTCCTTCACTACTCTGGGGTGTAATTCATCTGGACCTGGAGACTTTGAATTATTTTATGTTAGCCAAGTATTCCCTCACTATCTTTCTGTCTATTTCTTCAATAGAACAGTGAAGATCAGCTTATGTTACGTTTCCTTTTTGAGAGAAAACAGATGCAAAGTAGAAATTTAAAAGTTTATTACCATTCCATCATTTTCATCCAGTAAAAGTCGTATAGCATCTTTTACCTTTCTTCTACTTTTTTTTAAAATTCTTTATTTGTAATAAAGCACTGAAAACATTACAGTCATTTCAAAATTGCAGCAATGAACAATGACAGGTACAGTGTAATAATGATTGAGCAAAAAGAGGAAGGGAATAGGGAGGGGGAAGGAAAAATGAGGAAAAAATGGTAGGTAAATATGGTCCGGAGGGAGAAACTAGGTATAAGAGAGAGGGGATATCAACCAAAAATTCAAAAAACAAAAAACAACTCAGATAAACACATGAGTACCACAAAAAGTCAAACAACTAAGCAACATAAAATCTATGAAAGGACTTTTGCAAACATAGATCATTTTTAGACCTTTTCTACTTGTAGGTTTATCCAGGGCAACCAAGTTTTCAAATTAGATTCATGGTTGAGAGTTCTTCTAGTCTAGAAATTTGCTCTATTTTGGTGAACCACTCGCTCAAAGTTGGAGGAGTTTCATTTATCCAACATGTAGTTATTAAGAGTTTTGCCACACTCAGTAATAAAGGAAGATGTCCTTTTATTTTTGTTTAAAAAAATGTCGTCGGGCATGAAAGAATAGCTTCAGAGGCCAAAAGGCTAGTTTGAATTAATTTTAGTCTTTTAAGAGTAAGATTGAAATTATCCCAAAAACCTCTAATTAATTAGCACTCCCAAAATATATGTGCATGGTTACAATGTTAATTATGACACCTCCAGCATAAATCTGAATCTGATACACCTAGATGATGGAGTTTGACGTGTCATATACCATCTAGTTGGAATTTTAGATGAATTCTCTTGAAGTAAAATACAGCGGGAGAAACCTCGCGCATAGAGCAATATTTTAGCAATCTGATCATCTGAAAAATTGAACATTTAATTCGGATTCCCAAGAATAAATACAAAAAGATTTATTAATAAAAAGAGAAAAAAACGTGGACGCACTCACCAAATGCAGTAAACAAGTATCCTTTATTTCAGTGCCAGCCGGCACATTCTTCACGGCACGGGGGAGAGGGTAACATACAGGGAGAGTGCAACAGGTGAGACGACGGCCGTTTCGCGCTACGCAAGAGCGCTTCTACGGGTCCATAGCTAGACGGGAAATGACGCCAGGCTAAGTAATCAAAAACCATGCGAACTACACCTGTGTCAATAACCCGCCAGGCAAAAGAAAAAGTGCACAAATACGTTAAAATGATTAAAAGCAATTACATAATACTGACAAAGGGAAAAGACATATAATATAATTCTCCAAACAATATGAATTATTCATATGCAACACGACAACTCAAGTACTTAGCAATAAATGGTGTCCGCAATAAGCAGAGCGGGAATGGCATCAGAGCCACGTCTATTACTGCTGATCGCGTAAACCCCGTGAGAGAACTGTATACTATAGTGGTAGGGTTATGCTAAAAAATATATATATATTCGCCGGAGAATACATCAAACGAGGCAAAAGGAAACAAGGCGAAACGAAAAAAAAAAAAATGCATCTCACCACACTGAAGCTACAAGAACACCGACATGTCCACTCTGTCATTCAGGCCAGCTGGGCCAGTGGCTTTCGTTCGCAAAATCCATTTCGCCTCTTGTCTCAAGAGTACCTTATGAAGGTCACCACCCTGAGCTGGTAGGACTATTTTTTCAATGCCTGCAAAAGTTAATACCTCCGGATTGCCATCATGGTTCTCTTTTATATGGTCAATTAACCTAGGAACCCCTTTTCCGGATGTAATGGATTTAAAATGTTCTCTAAACCGCACATATAATCTGCGGATCGTCTTACCAATATAAAAGCGCCCACATGGGCAGAAGATCACATACACTACGAACTCAGTTTTGCAGGAAATGAATTGTCGGATCTGGTGCGTTATAGGTCCGATATGTAGGGTCTGACCCAATAAATGGAATCTGCAATACTGACACTGTCCACAACGATAATTCCCATTCGGAATGGCTCGCTTCAACCAGTTTGATCTATCTTTTGTAACTCGGTTGTGTATAAGAACATCTCTAATGCGCGTTCCCCGCCTATTTGAAACCAATGGTCCTCCTGTGGTTTTACTCATCAATTCTCTATCTCTTTCCAAGATATGCCAATGCTTCCGTAGAGTGGCTCTAATTTCTTTATCTAGGGGACCATACTGAAAGCAAAACGAGAAACGTTGTGACGCTGTACTCAGCAAACTCCCTCCAGGGTCAGAACCTGTTGCTTCGACCCGCTCGGATGCAGAATTTAGTAGTTCTTCCGGATATCCTCTTTCACGGAGCCTCTCAAAAAGCTCCCCCGACTGGCGTCTAAAACCCTCTTGAGTATTATTTACACGGCGTGTCCTCAACAGCTGACTGTAAGGTAGGGATCTTTTTGTGTGATAGGGGTGAAAGCTATTATAATGTAGGATGGAATTCACTGCAGTAGGTTTACGAAATATGGAGGTACACACCTTCCCTTCTGTAACCTCCACCCACACATCCAAAAACTCTAAAGCTAGACCCCCAAATTTATGTGTAAATGACATCCCCATCGTGTTACTACTGTTAAGATAATTAACAAATAGCTGGAACTCTGTCTCAGTGCCGTCCCATATAAGGAACAGGTCATCCACATACCTCCAAAGTAACTTGATATGCTTCAAAAACACGTTCTGCGTAGAATAGATATAATCCTCTTCGAACACTGCCATGAACAGGTTAGCAAAAGTACATGCAGCCGGGGTCCCCATGGCGGTCCCGGTGGTCTGCCTATACCAGGTGTCAAGAAAAGTGAAAGCATTGTGGGTAAGGATAAAATCCAAACCACCGCACACGAACTCAATGTACGCCTGACTTTTATCCGTGGTACTCAAGATACGTCTGATAGTCTCCACGCCTAGATTTTGAGGTATATTTGTGTATAGGCTGACCACATCGATCGAAGCCAGGGAGAACCCCGGCTGCCAAACGAACTCCTGAACATGATGGAGAAAGGAATTCGTGTCCCTGATATAGGACGGCACTTTAGTAAGCAAGGGGCGCAACAGCCAGTCGATATATTGTGAGAGGGGTTCCGTGAGTGAACCAACCCCCGAAACAATGGGTCTACCAGGGGGGGCAGTGATGGACTTATGAATTTTCGGGAGATAGTACCAATGAGGTCTTACAGGGAAATTGGGAAGCAACCTCTCTGCCTTCCTTTGTGGAATTACCCCATTTTCCACAGCCTTCCTGAGAAAAGTACATAGCTCGCTTTTAAACTTCTGAGTAGGATCCCCCCGCAATCTCACGTATACCAAAGTATCTGACAATTGTCGATTAGCTTCCGCTAAATAAGATTCCCTCGGCAACAGTACCGTCCGACCACCTTTGTCGGCGGGGCGTATAATGACATCAGTCCAACTGGCTAATTCTTTTAAAGCCTTAGTTTCATTATCGGTCAAATTAGATGTAGCTTTTTTGTATATTAAAGCCTCCATATCTTTGAGCACTAAGGTCTCAAATAAGTCGATCATGTTGCCGGGGGAAACTGGTGGTATAAAAGTGGAGGGGACTCCACCCAAGAAAGGACCCTGTACCTCTAACCCAGTGGTTGTCTCAACCGGTGTCTCATTAGCCAGACTGAGTAAGCATATTGCGTCCTCCTGTAAATCTGCTAAAGACTCTTCCTGGGCATTCGCCATGAATCCCAGTGGACCTACACTACATGGGCATTCTCCTTCTAGAGTCTTAGGAACAGTGGAATTGCAGTGAAAAAACTTATACAAATGCATTTTTCTCGTGGCTTTAAACAAGTCAACCTGAAAAGAAACAAAATCAAACGAATCCGGAACACAATAACTCAAACCTTTGGCTAACAGAGCCAAATGATCAGGATTAAGACTACGTTGTGTCAAATTTACAACCATGTCTTCTGGAGACATAGTTATATTCGTTCTTGTCTCCAAGAGACAAATTTCCTTTTCCGCTGCCACGTTGGACTGGTGCTTGCGCCTGCCCCTCCGTGTTTTTCTCCTTAAGGGACAGCAGCAGTCCGTTGAGCGTCTAGATGCATCTCCTCTGATGAACCTGCATTAATCGAGGGACCCTCACTCAAACTGGAATCAGATTCAGTTGTTAAATATTCTCTCCCGCCTTGCTGCTGGAACTTTCTTTTATGCTGGGAAAAGCGCTTCCTTTGTTTCGATCTCTTATTCTGAGAGAACGTAAACTGATTGTCTTTAGACATCTTATTCCAGGAAAAGATATTACCAGTATCATAGTCACCTTTATCACGCAGAAATTTATCTCTTTTCCGTTGTTTGGTTTCCGCTTGGATGATAATGAGCCTCGAATCCAGTTTTTTATTAAAAACTGTCCACTGACTCTCCGTCAATCTACTTTGTAACTCAGATTGAGCTTTCAAAATATCTGCATTCAGCGATTCATAACTGCGCATATTAGATTTCAATACCAGCTCCAATAGATCTTGGGAGCATTTAAGCATGATCTTTTCCCATTCACTTTTAAAAGACGTGTCATTGCTGTGATGTGAAATATCTTTCCATACTCGCAAGCCTCTCGGGACTCTCTTATTGTCAATGTATGATTGTAACGAATTATTAGTCCAAAAAAGTCTTATTTCCCTTTCAGAAAGGTTAGTCAGTTTATGTTCTAAAGACCTAGTGCTTAACATATGCACTTCATCTGTCTGTTCGCACTCTTTGAAGTAATTCCCAGCGTCCTCCCGGCCGGCTTGTAAACTGTCACGCACAGGTGCCAAATCAGACTGCATATTGTGGTGGAGCTAAACAGCAATCACACCTGTATATAAATCCACACCAAATCTAGAAAGAGAGCGTGCCTGCTCTAAATAGCATAAAACATAAAAAAGCAGCAGAAAAAAGAGAGCGGCACAGCTCTTATAATCCAGGAAATCAGGTGGCACACAAATACTGTGTATTGCAGTCTATAACATGGAAATGGTGGTGCTGTCCACAGGAAAACAGTCCAAAAAGTCTTAATAAAAAGAGAAAAAAACGTGGACGCACTCACCAAATGCAGTAAACAAGTATCCTTTATTTCAGTGCCAGCCGGCACATTCTTCACGGCACGGGGGAGAGGGTAACATACAGGGAGAGTGTAACAGGTGAGACGACGGCCGTTTCGCGCTACGCAAGAGCGCTTCTACGGGTCCATAGCTAGACGGGAAATGACGCCAGGCTAAGTAAGCAAAAACCATGCGAACTACACCTGTGTCATTAACCCGCCAGGCAAAAGAAAAAGTGCACAAATACGTTAAAATGATTAAAAGCAATTACATAATACTGACAAAGGGAAGAGACATATAATATAATTCTCCAAACAATATGAATTATTCATATGCAACACGACAACTCAAGTACTTAGCAATAAATGGTGTCCGCAATAAGCAGAGCGGGAATGGCATCAGAGCCACGTCTATTACTGCTGATCGCGTAAACCCCGTGAGAGAACTGTATACTATAGTGGTAGGGTTATGCTAAAAAATATATATATATTCGCCGGAGAATACATCAAACGAGGCAAAAGGAAACAAGGCGAAACGAAAAAAAAAAAAATGCATCTCACCACACTGAAGCTACAAGAACACCGACATGTCCACTCTGTCATTCAGGCCAGCTGGGCCAGTGGCTTTCGTTCGCAAAATCCATTTCGCCTCTTGTCTCAAGAGTATCTTATGAAGGTCACCACCCTGAGCTGGTAGGACTATTTTTTCAATGCCTGCAAAAGTTAATACCTCCGGATTGCCATCATGGTTCTCTTTTATATGGTCAATTAACCTAGGAACCCCTTTTCCGGATGTAATGGATTTAAAAAGTTCTCTAAACCGCACATATAATCTGCGGATCGTCTTACCAATATAAAAGCGCCCACATGGGCAGAAGATCACATACACTACGAACTCAGTTTTGCAGGAAATGAATTGTCGGATCTGGTGCGTTATAGGTCCGATATGTAGGGTCTGACCCAATAAATGGAATCTGCAATACTGACACTGTCCACAACGATAATTCCCATTCGGAATGGCTCGCTTCAACCAGTTTGATCTATCTTTTGTAACTCGGTTGTGTATAAGAACATCTCTAATGCGCGTTCCCCGCCTATTTGAAACCAATGGTCCTCCTGTGGTTTTACTCATCAATTCTCTATCTCTTTCCAAGATATGCCAATGCTTCCGTAGAGTGGCTCTAATTTCTTTATCTAGGGGACCATACTGAAAGCAAAACGAGAAACGTTGTGACGCTGTACTCAGCAAACTCCCTCCAGGGTCAGAACCTGTTGCTTCGACCCGCTCGGATGCAGAATTTAGTAGTTCTTCCGGATATCCTCTTTCACGGAGCCTCTCAAAAAGCTCCCCCGACTGGCGTCTAAAACCCTCTTGAGTATTATTTACACGGCGTGTCCTCAACAGCTGACTGTAAGGTAGGGATCTTTTTGTGTGATAGGGGTGAAAGCTATTATAATGTAGGATGGAATTCACTGCAGTAGGTTTACGAAATATGGAGGTACACACCTTCCCTTCTGTAACCTCCACCCACACATCCAAAAACTCTAAAGCTAGACCCCCAAATTTATGTGTAAATGACATCCCCATCGTGTTACTACTGTTGAGATAATTAACAAATAGCTGGAACTCTGTCTCAGTGCCGTCCCATATAAGGAACAGGTCATCCACATACCTCCAAAGTAACTTGATATGCTTCAAAAACACGTTCTGCGTAGAATAGATATAATCCTCTTCGAACACTGCCATGAACAGGTTAGCAAAAGTACATGCAGCCGGGGTCCCCATGGCGGTCCCGGTGGTCTGCCTATACCAGGTGTCAAGAAAAGTGAAAGCATTGTGGGTAAGGATAAAATCCAAACCACCGCACACGAACTCAATGTACGCCTGACTTTTATCCGTGGTACTCAAGATACGTCTGATAGTCTCCACGCCTAGATTTTGAGGTATATTTGTGTATAGGCTGACCACATCGATCGAAGCCAGGGAGAACCCCGGCTGCCAAACGAACTCCTGAACATGATGGAGAAAGGAATTCGTGTCCCTGATATAGGACGGCACTTTAGTAAGCAAGGGGCGCAACAGCCAGTCGATATATTGTGAGAGGGGTTCCGTGAGTGAACCAACCCCCGAAACAATGGGTCTACCAGGGGGGGCAGTGATGGACTTATGAATTTTCGGGAGATAGTACCAATGAGGTCTTACAGGGAAATTGGGAAGCAACCTCTCTGCCTTCCTTTGTGGAATTACCCCATTTTCCACAGCCTTCCTGAGAAAAGTACATAGCTCGCTTTTAAACTTCTGAGTAGGATCCCCCCGCAATCTCACGTATACCAAAGTATCTGACAGTTGTCGATTAGCTTCCGCTAAATAAGATTCCCTCGGCAACAGTACCGTCCGACCACCTTTGTCGGCGGGGCGTATAATGACATCAGTCCAACTGGCTAATTCTTTTAAAGCCTTAGTTTCATTATCGGTCAAATTAGATGTAGCTTTTTTGTATATTAAAGCCTCCATATCTTTGAGCACTAAGGTCTCAAATAAGTCGATCATGTTGCCGGGGGAAACTGGTGGTATAAAAGTGGAGGGGACTCCACCCAAGAAAGGACCCTGTACCTCTAACCCAGTGGTTGTCTCAACCGGTGTCTCATTAGCCAGACTGAGTAAGCATATTGCGTCCTCCTGTAAATCTGCTAAAGACTCTTCCTGGGCATTCGCCATGAATCCCAGTGGACCTACACTACATGGGCATTCTCCTTCTAGAGTCTTAGGAACAGTGGAATTGCAGTGAAAAAACTTATACAAATGCATTTTTCTCGTGGCTTTAAACAAGTCAACCTGAAAAGAAACAAAATCAAACGAATCCGGAACACAATAACTCAAACCTTTGGCTAACAGAGCCAAATGATCAGGATTAAGACTACGTTGTGTCAAATTTACAACCATGTCTTCTGGAGACATAGTTATATTCGTTCTTGTCTCCAAGAGACAAATTTCCTTTTCCGCTGCCACGTTGGACTGGTGCTTGCGCCTGCCCCTCCGTGTTTTTCTCCTAAAGGGACAGCAGCAGTCCGTTGAGCGTCTAGATGCATCTCCTCTGATGAACCTGCATTAATCGAGGGACCCTCACTCAAACTGGAATCAGATTCAGTTGTTAAATATTCTCTCCCGCCTTGCTGCTGGAACTTTCTTTTATGCTGGGAAAAGCGCTTCCTTTGTTTCGATCTCTTATTCTGAGAGAACGTAAACTGATTGTCTTTAGACATCTTATTCCAGGAAAAGATATTACCAGTATCATAGTCACCTTTATCACGCAGAAATTTATCTCTTTTCCGTTGTTTGGTTTCCGCTTGGATGATAATGAGCCTCGAATCCAGTTTTTTATTAAAAACTGTCCACTGACTCTCCGTCAATCTACTTTGTAACTCAGATTGAGCTTTCAAAATATCTGCATTCAGCGATTCATAACTGCGCATATTAGATTTCAATACCAGCTCCAATAGATCTTGGGAGCATTTAAGCATGATCTTTTCCCATTCACTTTTAAAAGACGTGTCATTGCTGTGATGTGAAATATCTTTCCATACTCGCAAGCCTCTCGGGACTCTCTTATTGTCAATGTATGATTGTAACGAATTATTAGTCCAAAAAAGTTTTATTTCCCTTTCAGAAAGGTTAGTCAGTTTATGTTCTAAAGACCTAGTGCTTAACATATGCACTTCATCTGTCTGTTCGCACTCTTTGAAGTAATTCCCAGCGTCCTCCCGGCCGGCTTGTAAACTGTCACGCACAGGTGCCAAATCAGACTGCATATTGTGGTGGAGCTAAACAGCAATCACACCTGTATATAAATCCACACCAAATCTAGAAAGAGAGCGTGCCTGCTCTAAATAGCATAAAACATAAAAAAGCAGCAGAAAAAAGAGAGCGGCACAGCTCTTATAATCCAGGAAATCAGGTGGCACACAAATACTGTGTATTGCAGTCTATAACATGGAAATGGTGGTGCTGTCCGCAGGAAAACAGTCCAAAAAGTCTTAATAAAAAGAGAAAAAAACGTGGACGCACTCACCAAATGCAGTAAACAAGTATCCTTTATTTCAGTGCCAGCCGGCACATTCTTCACGGCACGGGGGAGAGGGTAACATACAGGGAGAGTGTAACAGGTGAGACGACGGCCGTTTCGCGCTACGCAAGAGCGCTTCTACGGGTCCATAGCTAGACGGGAAATGACGCCAGGCTAAGTAAGCAAAAACCATGCGAACTACACCTGTGTCATTAACCCGCCAGGCAAAAGAAAAAGTGCACAAATACGTTAAAATGATTAAAAGCAATTACATAATACTGACAAAGGGAAGAGACATATAATATAATTCTCCAAACAATATGAATTATTCATATGCAACACGACAACTCAAGTACTTAGCAATAAATGGTGTCCGCAATAAGCAGAGCGGGAATGGCATCAGAGCCACGTCTATTACTGCTGATCGCGTAAACCCCGTGAGAGAACTGTATACTATAGTGGTAGGGTTATGCTAAAAAATATATATATATTCGCCGGAGAATACATCAAATGAGGCAAAAGGAAACAAGGCGAAACGAAAAAAAAAAAAATGCATCTCACCACACTGAAGCTACAAGAACACCGACATGTCCACTCTGTCATTCAGGCCAGCTGGGCCAGTGGCTTTCGTTCGCAAAATCCATTTCGCCTCTTGTCTCAAGAGTATCTTATGAAGGTCACCACCCTGAGCTGGTAGGACTATTTTTTCAATGCCTGCAAAAGTTAATACCTCCGGATTGCCATCATGGTTCTCTTTTATATGGTCAAGTAACCTAGGAGAACAGCAGTTGGGGCTAAAATTAGGGGTAGGGTTAGGGTTAGGGGTAGGGTTAGGGTTAGGGTTAGGTTAGGGGTAGGGTTAGGGGTAGGGTTAGGGGTAGGGTTAGGTTAGGGTTAGGGGTAGGGTTAGGTTAGGGTTAGGGGTAGGGTTAGGGTTAGGTTAGGGTTAGGTTAGGGGTAGGGTTAGGGGTAGGGTTAGGTTAGGGTTAGCGTTAGGTTAGGGTTAGGGGTAGGGTTAGGGGTAGGGTTAGGGGTAGGGTTAGGGTTAGGGGTAGGGTTAGGGTTTGGTTAGGGTTAGGTTAGGGGTAGGGTTAGGGGTAGGGTTAGGGGTAGGGTTAGGTTAGGGGTAGGGGTAGGGTTAGGTTAGGGGTAGGGCTAGGGTTGGGGCTAAATTTAGGGTTAGGGTTGGGGCTAAATTTAGGGTTAGGGTTGGGGCTAAACTTAGGGTTAGGCTTCTTTCACACTTGCGTCGGTACGGGGCCGTCGCAATGCGTCGGCCCGACATACCGACGCACGTTGTGAAAATTGTGCACAACGTGGGCAGCAGCTGTAGTTTTTCAACACATCCGCTGCCCAATCTATGTCCTGGGGAGGAGGGGGCGGAGTTACGGCCACGCATGCGCGGTCAGAAATGGCGGATGCGACGTACAAAAAAGCGTTTCATTGAACGTTTTTTTGTGCCGACGCTCCGCCAAAACACAACTGATCCAGTGCACGACGGACGCGACGTGTGGCCATCCGTCACGATCCGTCGGCAATACAAGTCTATGGGCAAAAAACGCATCCTGCGGGCACATTTGCAGGATTCGTTTCTTGTCCAAAACGACGGATTGCGACGGAATGCCAAACGACGCAAGTGTGAAAGTAGCCCTAGGGCTAGGGTTAGGGTTGGGGCTAAAGTTAGGGCTAGGGTTGGGGCTAAAGTTAGGGTTAGAGCTGGGATTAGGGTTAGGGTTTGGATTAGGGTTCGTATTAGGGTTAGGGTTGGCATTAGGGTTACGCTTGGGATTAGGGTTAGGTTTGGGATTAGGATTAAGGTTAGGGTTGTGATTAGGGGTGTATTGGGATTAGGGTTAGGTTTGAGGTTAGGGTTGAGATTAGGATTAGGGGTGTGTTGGATTTAGGGTTTTGATTAGGGTTATGGTTAGGGTTGACATTAGGGTTGTTTTGGGGTAAGGGTTGTGATTATGGTTAGGGTTAGTGATTAGGATTATGGATGAGGTTGGGATTAGGGTTAGGGGTGTGTTGGGGTTAGGGTTGGAGCTAGAATTGGGGGGTTTCCACTGTTTAGGTACATCAGGGGGTCTCCAAACACGACAGCCAATTTTGCGCTCAAAAAGTCAAATGGTGCTCCCTCCCTTCTGAGCTCTGCCGTGCGCCCAAACAGTGGGTTACCCCCACATATGGGGCATCAGCGTACTCGGGATAAATTGGACAACAACTTCTGGGGTCCAATTTCTCTTGTTACCCTTGTGAAAATAAAAACTTGGGGGCTACAAAATCTTTTTTGTGAAAAAAAAAATATTTTTTATTTTCACGACTCTGCATTCTAAACTTCTGTGAAGCACTTGGGCATTCAAAGTTCTCACCACACATCTAGATAAGTTCCTTGGGGGGTCTAGTTTCCAAAATGGGGTCACTTGTGGGGGGTTACTACAGTTTAGGTACATCAGGGGCTCTGCAATCGCAACATAATGCCCACAGACCATTCTATCAAAGTCTGCATTCCAAAAAGGCGCTCCTTCCCTTCCGAGCTCTGCCGTGCGCCCAAACAGTGGTTTACCGCCACATATGGCGCATCAGCGTACTCGGGATAAATTGGACAACAACTATTGCAGTCCAATTTCTCCTGTTACCCTTGTGAAAATAAAAACTTGGGGGCTACAATATCTTTTTTGTGGAAAAAAAAATATTTTTTATTTTCACGACTCTGCATTCTAAACTTCTGTGAAGCACTTGGGCATTCAAAGTTCTCACCACACATCTAGATAAGTTCCTTGGGGGGTCTAGTTTCCAAAATGGGGTCACTTGTGGAGGGTTTCTACTGGTTAGGTACATCAGGGGCTCTGCAAACGCAACATAATACCCGCAGACCATTCTATCAAAGTCTGCATTCCAAAACGGCGCTCCTTCCTTCCGAGCTCTGCCGTGCGCCCAAACAGTGGTTTACCCCCACATATGGGGTACCAGCATACTCAGGACAAATTGGACAACAACTTTTGGGGTCCAGTTTCTCTTGTTACCCTTGTGAAAATAAAAATTTGGTGGCTAAAAAATCTTTTTTGTGGAAAAAAAAATTTTTTTTTATTTTCACGGCTCTGCATTATAAACTTCTGTGAAGCACTTGGGCATTCAAGGTTCTCACCACACATCTAGATAAGTTCCATGGGGGGTCTAGTTTCCAAAATGGGGTCACTTGTGGGGGATTTCTACTGTTTAGGCACATCAGGGGCTCTCCAAACGCGACATGGCGTCCGATCTCAATTCCAGCCAATTCTACATTGAAAAAGTAAAACGGCACTCTTTCTCTTCCAAGCTCTGCGGTGCGCCCAAACAGTGGTTTACCCCCACATATTGGGTATCGACGTACTCAGGAGAAATTGCACAACAACGTTTGTGGTCTAATTTCTCCTGTTACCCTTGTGAAAATAAAAATTTGTGGGCAAAAAGATCATTTTTGTAGAAAAAATGCAATTTTTTTTTTTCACGGCTCTACGTTATAAACTTCTGTGAAGCACATGGGGGTTCAAAGTGCTCGCCACACATCTAGATAAGTTCCTTAAGGGGTCTAGTTTCCAAAATGGTGTCACTTGTGGGGGGTTTCTACTGTTTAGGCACATCAGGGGCTCTCCAAACGCGACATGGCGTCCAATCTCAATTCCAGCCAATTCTACATTGAAAAAGTAAAACGGCACTCCTTCTCTTCCAAGCTCTGCGGTGCGCCCTAATAGTTGTTTACCCCCACATATTGGGTATCAGCGTACTCAGGAGAAATTGCACAACAACGTTTGTGGTCTAATTTCTCCTGTTACCCTTGTGAAAATAAGAATTTGTGGGCAAAAAGATCATTTTTGTGTAAACAAAAGCGATTTTTTATTTTCACGGCTCAACGTTATAAACTTCTGTGAAGAACTTGGGGGTTCAAAGTGCTCACCACTAGGGTTGAGCGAAACGGGTCGAACATTTTCAAAAGTCGCCGACTTTTGGCTAAGTCGGGGTTTCATGAAACCCGATCCGACCCCTGTGCGGGGTCGGCCATGCGGTACGCGACTTTCGCGCCAAAGTCGCGTTTCAATGACGCGAAAAGCGCCATTTCTCAGCCAATGAAGGTAAACGCAGAGTGTGGGCAGCGTGATGACATAGGTCCTGGTCCCCACCATCTTAGAGAAGGGCATTGCAGTGATTGGCTTGCTGTCTGCGACGTCACAGGGGCTATAAAGAGGCGTTCCCGCCGACCGCCATCTTACTGCTGCTGATCTGAGCTTAGGGAGAGGTTGCTGCCGCTTTGTCAGAAGCAGGGATAGCGTTAGGCAGGGTCCATTAACCACAAAACCGCTTGTGCTGCAGCGATTTGCACTGTCCAACACCACCCTCGGTGTGCAGGGACAGTGGAAGTTTTTTTTTTTTTTTTTTTTTCCCCTCAGCGCTGTAGCTCATTGGGCTGCCCTAGAAGGCTCCCTGATAGCTGCATTGCTGTGTGTACGCCGCTGTGCAAACCAACTGCTTTTTTCAAAGCACAAATCCTCTTGTTCCTTCCTTTCTGCACAGCTATCTTTTTTGTTTGTCCACACTTTTTATTTCATTTGTGCATCAGTCCACTCCTTATTGCTGCCTGCCATACCTGGCTGAGATTACTGCAGGCAGGGAGATAGTAGCTGCCTGCCATACCTGGCTGAGATTACTGCAGGCAGGGAGATAGTAATTGTAGGACATTCCCTGTTTTTTTTTTTTTTTTTTTTTTGGTGGGAGATTAAGATTGGCAATTTGGCATTTCTGCTAGAGTGCCATCCCTGTGTGTGCCATCTCTCTCACATAGTGGGCCATAGAAAGCCTTTTCATTTTTCTGTATTTTTTTTTGTGGGGTGTATAAATTCTCCCTGATAAAAATACAGTGGGAGATTAATATTGGCCTTTGGGCTTGTGTGCCAGTCCTGAGTGTGCCATCTCTCTCACAAATAGTGGGCCATAGAAAGCCTATTTTATTTTTTTTGGGGTTTTATAAATTCTCCCTGAAAAAAAGGGAGATTAATATTGGCCTCTGGGCTTGTGTGCCAGTCCTGAGCGTGCCATCTGTGCCAGCCCTGAGCGTGCCATCTCTCTCACAAATAGTGGGCCATAGAAAGCCTATTAATTTTTTTTTTTGGTTTTATAAATTCTCCCTGAAAAAAAGGGAGATTAATATTGGCCTCTGGGCTTGTGTGCCAGTCCTGAGCGTGCCATCTGTGCCAGCCCTGAGCGTGCCATCTCTCTCACAAATAGTGGGCCATAGAAAGCCTATTTAATTTTTTTTTTTGTTTTATAAATTTTCCCTGAAAAAAGGGAGATTAATATTGGCCTCTGGGCTTGTGTGCCAGTTGTGAGCGTGCCATCTGTGCCAGTCCTGAGCGTGCCATCTCTCTCACAAATAGTGGGCCATAGAAAGCCTATTTAAATTTTTTTTTGGTTTTATAAATTCTCCCAGAAAAAAAGGGAGATTAATATTGGCCTCTGGGCTTCTGTGCCAGTCCTGAGCGTGCCATCTGTGCCAGTCCTGAGCGTCCCATCTCTCTCACAAATAGTGGGCCATAGAAAGCCTATTTTATTTTTTTGGGGGGTTTTATAAATTCTCCCTGAAAAAAAGGGAGATTAATATTGGCCTCTGGGCTTGTGTGCCAGTCCTGAGCGTGCCATCTGTGCCAGCCCTGAGCGTGCCATCTCTCTCACAAATAGTGGGCCATAGAAAGCCTATTTATTTTTTTTTTTTGTTTTATAAATTTTCCCTGAAAAAAGGGAGATTAATATTGGCCTCTGGGCTTGTGTGCCAGTTGTGAGCGTGCCATCTGTGCCAGTCCTGAGCGTGCCATCTCTCTCACAAATAGTGGGCCATAGAAAGCCTATTTAAATTTTTTTTTGGTTTTATAAATTCTACCAGAAAAAAAGGGAGATTAATATTGGCCTCTGGGCTTCTGTGCCAGTCCTGAGCGTGCCATCTGTGCCAGTCCTGAGCGTCCCATCTCTCTCACAAATAGTGGGCCATAGAAAGCCTATTTTTTTTTTTTTTTGGGTTTTAGAAATTCTCCCTGGAAAAAAAAAGGGAGATTAATATTGCCCTTTGGGCTTGTGTGCCAGTACTAAGCGTTCCATCTCTCTCTCTCTCTCTCTCAGTCAGTGGGCCATAGAACGCCTATTTTTGGTTTTATTTGTTTTCTAAATTCTCCCTGAAAAAATCATTTTATTTTATTTGGTTTCTAAATTCTTCCTGATAAAATCACATTTTTTTTATTATTTTTTTTTCTAAAGTCTCCCTGAAAAAAAAAAAAAAAACAGTGGGAGATTAATATTGGCCTTTCTGCTTGTGTGCCAGTCTTGACTCCTGGGTGCGTCATCTCTCAGTCAGTGGGCCATAGAACGCCTATTTTTGGTTTTATTTGTTTTATAAATTCTCCCAGAAAAAATCATTTTATTTTATTTGGTTTCTAAATTCTTCCTGATAAAATCACATTTTTTTTATTATTTTTTTTTCTAAAGTCTCCCTGAAAAAAAAAAAAAAAAACAGTGGGAGATTAATATTGGCCTTTCTGCTTGTGTGCCAGTCTTGACTCCTGGGTGCGTCATCTCTCAGTCAGTGGGCCATAGAACGCCTATTTTTGGTTTTATTTGTTTTATAAATTCTCCCAGAAAAAATCATTTTATTTTATTTGGTTTCTAAATTCTTCCTGATAAAATCACATTTTTTTTATTATTTTTTTTTCTAAAGTCTCCCTGAAAAAAAAAAAAAAAAACAGTGGGAGATTAATATTGGCCTTTCTGCTTGTGTGCCAGTCTTGACTCCTGGGTGCGTCATCTCTCAGTCAGTGGGCCATAGAACGCCTATTTTTGGTTTTATTTGTTTTCTAAATTCTCCCTGAAAAAATCATTTTATTTTATTTGGTTTCTAAATTCTTCCTGATAAAATCACATTTTTTTTATTATTTTTTTTTCTAAAGTCTCCCTGAAAAAAAAAAAAAAAAACAGTGGGAGATTAATATTGGCCTTTCTGCTTGTGTGCCAGTCTTGACTCCTGGGTGCGTCATCTCTCAGTCAGTGGGCCATAGAACGCCTATTTTTGGTTTTATTTGTTTTATAAATTCTCCCAGAAAAAATCATTTTATTTTATTTGGTTTCTAAATTCTTCCTGATAAAATCATATTTTTTTTATTATTTTTTTTTCTAAAGTCTCCCTGAAAAAAAAAAAAAAAAAACAACCAAAAAAAACAGTGGGAGATTAATATTGGCCTTTCTGCTTGTGTGCCAGTCTTGACTCCTGGGTGTGCCATCTCTCTCTCTCTCTCTCTCTCTCTCTCTCTCTCTCTCTCCAATTGTGGTCCATAGAAAGCCTATATTTTTTTTCCTTGATTTGGGTTCTAAAATCTACCAGAGAAAATAACTACATCAATCATTGGTAGAAAAATATTGGCCTCTGGGTTTGTGTGCCACTCCTGACTCCTGTGTGCGTCATCTCTCAGTCAGTGGGCCATAGAACGCCTATTTTTGTTTTTATTTGTTTTATAAATTCTCCCTGAAAAAATCATTTTATTTTATTTGGTTTCTAAATTCTTCCTGATAAAATCATATTTTTTTTATTATTTTTTTTTCTAAAGTCTCCCTGAAAAAAAAAAAAAAAAAAAAAAAAAAAAAAAAACAGTGGGAGATTAATATTGGCCTTTCTGCTTGTGTGCCAGTCTTGACTCCTGGGTGTGCCATCTCTCTCTCTCTCTCTCTCTCTCTCCAATTGTGGTCCATAGAAAGCCTACATTTTTTTTCCTTGATTTGGGTTCCAAAATCTACCAGAGAAAATAACTCCATCAATCATTGGTAGAAAAATATTGGCCTCTGGGCTTGTGTGCCACTCCTGATTCCTGTGTGCGTCATCTCTCACTCAGTGGCCCATAGAAAGCATATAGTTTGTTACATTTGTTTTCTAAATTCTCCCTGCAAAAATCTTTTTTTTTTTTTTTGGGGGGTTTCTAAAGTGTTCCTGAAAAAAATAAAAATAAAAAAAAAATAATAGTGTGACATTAATATTAACATTTGTGCTTCAGTGACAGTCCTGCGTGTGGGGCATCTCTCTAATTTGCAGCCACCAAAAAAAGAGTGTGTAACATTGGGCCTGATTTTCGCTGTGGTCTCACCAACCTGTAAAGGGGTAGCTAAATCATACTGAAGTTATAGCTCACCGTGTAAGTTGTGTGACTGCAACAAATAACGTTAGTTTGGTTACGTTTTTAAAACAATGAGGAAGTCTAGTGGAAGAGGTCGTGGCCGGGGGCGTTCATTGTCAGCTGGTAATGAGGGTAGTGGTAGTGGTGGAGCATCAGGTGGTCGTGGGGGAAAAAATATTGCACCTAAGTCTGGAGCTGTGGAGCCAGGTTCGTCGTCCGGCTACACAAGGCCTCGAACGCTCCCTTTTCTGGGATTAGGAAAACCGCTTTTAAAGCCGGAGCAGCAAGAGCAAGTTTTGGCTTATCTTGCTGACTCAGCCTCTAGCTCTTTTGCCTCATCTCGTGAAACTGGTAAAAGTAAAAGCAGCGCGTCGTTAGTGGATGTTCACGGTCAGGGACAAGTCACTTCCTTGTCCTCTTCAGCAAAAACAACAACAGAGAAGAATGCAGCAGGCGACACAACGGGTTACTCCATGGAGCTCTTTACACATACCGTCCCTGGCTTAGAAAGTGAAGCAGTTAACAGTCCATGCCCATTACAAATTGAATCTGACATGGAGTGCACTGACGCACAGCCACAGCCAGACTACTATGCTGGTCCTTTGACTCAGACCACAACATTGCCCTCGCAGGGTGCTGATCAAGAATCAGACCCTGATGAGACTATGTTGCCCCATCACGAACGCTATACCACCGAACGACACGGTGACACAGACGAAGTTGCGCAGGAGGTACAAGAAGAGTTATTAGATGACCCAGTTCTTGACCCCGATTGGCAGCCATTGGGGGAACAGGGTGCAGGCGGCAGCAGTTCTGAAGCAGAGGAGGAGGAGGGGCCGCAGCAGGCATCAACATCGCCACAGGTTCCATCTGCCGGGCCCGTATCTTGCCCAAAACGCGTGGCAAAGCCAAAACCTGGTGGAGGACAGCGTGGCCATCCGGTTAAAGCTCAGTCTGCAATGCCTGAAAAGGTATCCGATGCTAGAAAGAGTGCAGTCTGGCATTTTTTTAAACAACATCCAATTGATCAGCGCAAAGTCATCTGTCAAAAATGTTCTACTTCCTTAAGCAGAGGTCAGAATCTGAAAAGTCTCAATACTAGTTGCATGCATAGACATTTAACCACCATGCATTTGAAAGCTTGGACTAACTACCAAACGTCCCTTAAGGTTGTTGCACCCTCGGCCAATGAAGCTAGTCATCAACGCAACATCCCTTCCGGCAGTGTAGGACCACCATTTAGCGCACCACCTGCTGTATCTGTGCAGGTATCTTTGCCAGGCCAAAGCAGTCAGGGTCAGGGAATCACCAGTTTCGTAGTAGGAAACACTGCATCTAGGGCACCGGTGGCAACAATACCATCTCCCACCGTCTCTCAGTCTGCCATGTCCACCGGCACCCCCGCTAGTTCCACGATCTCCAGCTCTCCAGTCCAGCTCACCCTACATGAGACTATGGTTAGAAAAAGGAAATACTTAGCCTCGCATCCGCGTACACAGGGTTTGAACGCCCACATAGCTAGACTAATCTCGTTAGAGATGATGCCCTACCGGTTAGTTGAAAGCGAAGCTTTCAAAGACCTGATGGACTACGCTGTACCACGCTACGAGCTACCCAGTCGACACTTTTTTTCCAGAAAAGCCATCCCAGCCCTCCACCAGCATGTTAAAGAGCGCATCGTCCATGCACTCAGGCAATCTGTGAGCACAAAGGTGCACCTGACAACAGATGCATGGACCAGTAGGCATGGCCAGGGACGTTACGTGTCCATCACGGCACACTGGGTAAATGTGGTGGATTCAGGGTCCACAGGGGACAGCAAGTTTGGGACAGTTCTGCCTAGCCCACGGTCTAGTAAACAGTTGTCTGTAGCCGTTCGCACCCCCTCCTCCTCCTCCTCCTCGTCCTCCTGCAGAAGCAAGAGCTCGTCCACAGACCGCAGTCGCACAAACACTCCATCCGCACCTGCCACTGTTGCACACCAGGTCTCCCATTATGGGGCAGCTACTGGCATACGTCAGCAGGCTGTATTGGCTATGAAGTGTTTGGGCGACAATAGACACACCGCGGAAGTTCTGTCCGAGTTCTTGCAGCAAGAAACGCAGTCGTGGCTGGGCACTGTAGATCTTGAGGCAGGCAAGGTAGTGAGTGATAACGGAAGGAATTTCATGGCTGCCATCTCCCTTTCCCAACTGAAACACATTCCTTGCCTGGCTCACACCTTAAACCTGGTGGTGCAGTGCTTCCTGAAAAGTTATCCGGGGTTATCCGACCTGCTCCTCAAAGTGCGTGGACTTTGCGCACATATCCGCCGTTCGCCTGTACACTCCAGCCGTATGCAGACCTATCAGCGTTCTTTGAACCTTCCCCAGCATCGCCTAATCATAGACGTTGCAACAAGGTGGAACTCAACACTGCACATGCTTCAGAGACTGTGCGAACAGAGGCGGGCTGTTATGTTTTTGTGGGAGGATACACATACACGGGCAGGCAGTAGGATGGCAGACATGGAGTTGTCAGGTGTGCAGTGGTCGAAGATTCAAGACATGTGTCAAGTCCTTCAGTGTTTTGAGGAATGCACACGGCTGGTTAGTGCAGACAACGCCATAATAAGCATGAGCATCCCCCTAATGCGTCTGCTGATGCAAAGTTTGACGCACATAAAGGATCAGGCGTCTGCACCAGAGGAAGAGGAAAGCCTTGATGACAGTCAGCGATTGTCTGGTCAGGACAGTGTACATGACGAGGTACCGGGCGAAGAGGAGGTGGAGGATGAGGAGGATGATGGGGATGAGTATATTTTTAATGAGGAAGCTTTCCCGGGGGCACGGGAAATTGGTGGCGTGGCAAGGCCGGGTTCTGGTTTTTTGAGGGACACAAGTGACGTAGATTTGCCTGCAACTGCCCCTCAACCAAGCACAACCGCAGATTTGACAACGGGAACTTTGGCCCACATGGCGGATTATGCCTTGCGTATCCTCAAAAGGGACACACGCATTACAAAAATGATGAACGATGACGATTACTGGTTGGCCTGCCTCCTTGATCCTCGCTATAAAGGCAAATTGCAAAATATTATGCCACATGAGAACTTGGAACTAATATTAGCAACAAAACAATCAACTCTTGTTGACCGTTTGCTTCTGGCATTCCCTGCACACAGCGCCCGTGATCGTTCTCACACGAGCTCCAGGGGCCAGCAGACCAGAGGTGTTAGAGGGGCAGAAATCAGAAGTGGCGTTGGCCAGAGGGGTTTTCTGACCAGGTTGTGGAGTGATTTTTCTATGACCGCAGACAGGACAGGTACTGCAGCATCAATTCAAAGTGACAGGAGACAACATTTGTCCAGTATGGTTACAAACTATTTTTCATCCCTTATCGACGTTCTCCCTCAACCGTCATTCCCATTTGATTACTGGGCATCCAAATTAGACACCTGGCCAGAATTGGCAGAATATGCATTGCAGGAGCTTGCTTGCCCGGCAGCTAGTGTCCTATCAGAAAGAGTATTCAGTGCTGCAGGTTCAATACTAACAGAAAAAAGGACTCGTCTGGCTACCCAAAATGTAGATGATCTAACCTTCATTAAAATGAACCACAACTGGATTTCAAAATCTTTTGCCCCACCCTGCCCGGCTGACACCTAGCTTTCCTATGAAAAGGTCTTGCCTGTGGACTATTCTGAATGACTTTTCCAATCTCGTAATTTTCTTCACCTGATTGTCCAGCATACGACATGTTTCCACCTCACGAAATGGCCAAACTCCCCACACGGGGCCGTGCTATCGCCACTTTGCGCTTGGACCCTTGAGAGTGCTGTTTGTCTGAAGAGGTGGGTGTGGCCGCTTTTGGTCGACGGCACTGCCACTGGGTCCCTCATAGTACAATAAAGTGTCTCTGGCGGTGGTGGTGCGCACCCAACGTCAGACACACCGTTGTAATATGAGGGGCCCTGTGCCTGTAACGCCGGCCACAAGACAGTTCCCCCCCCCAGCTCAAACAGTGCTCTACCACTAGCAAAATTATCTCTCACAGCTTCACCAATGTGTAGTCTAGGCGCTGACATCCTTCAATGCCTGGCACTGACAATACCATTGTTTTGACATTTTTGTTATGTTAGGCCTTCGAAGCCTGTCTGCGGTCCCTTCTTTCTACAACTACTACACTGACCAGGCCACTGCTGGCCGTGTTACCCTGGAACCAATTTAAAAGTGCCTACAGTCAGCCCAATTTTGTTATGTTAGGCCTTCGAAGACTGTCTGCCGTCACTCCTTCCACTAGACTTCCACTGACCATACACTGCTGCCCATGTACCCCTGGAACCAATTTAAAGTGCCTACAGCCAGCCCAATTTTGTTATGTTAGGCCTTGGAAGCCTGTCTGCGGTCACTCCTTCCACTAGACTTCCACTGACCAGACCACTGCTGCCCGTGTACCCCTGGAACCAATTTAAAAGTGCCTACAGCCAGCCCAAGTTTGTTATGTTAGGCCTTGGAAGCCTGTCTGCGGTCACTCCTTCCACTAGGCCTCCACTGACCACACCACTGCTGTCCGTGTACCCCTGGAACCAATTTAAAATTGCCTACAGCCATGTGTTATTATTTTAGGCCTTCGATGCCTGTCTGCGGTCACTCCTTCCACTAGGCCTCCACTGACCACACCACTGCTGTCCGTGTACCCCTGGAACCAATTTAAAATTGCCTACAGCCAGCCCAATTTTTTTATTTTAGGCCTTCGATGCCTGTCTGCGGTCCATTCTTTCAACTACTACTACACTGACCAGGTCACTGCTGCCCGTGTACCCCTGGAACCAATTTAAAATTGCCTACAGCCATGTGTTATTATTTTAGGCCTTCGATGCCTGTCTGCGGTCACTCCTTCCACTAGGCCTCCACTGACCACACCACTGCTGTCCGTGTACCCCTGGAACCAATTTAAAATTGCCTACAGCCATGTGTTATTATTTTAGGCCTTCGATGCCTGTCTGCGGTCACTCCTTCCACTAGGCCTCCACTGACCACACCACTGCTGCCCGTGTACCCCTGGAACCAATTTAAAATTGCCTACAGCCAGCCCAATTTTTTTATTTTAGGCCTTCGATGCCTGTCTGCGGTCCATTCTTTCAACTACTACTACACTGACCAGGTCACTGCTGCCCGTGTACCCCTGGAACCAATTTAAAAGTGCCTACAGCCAGCCCAAGTTTGTTATGTTAGGCCTTGGAAGCCTGTCTGCGGTCACTCCTTCCACTAGACTTCCACTGACCAGACCACTGCTGCCCGTGTACCCCTGGAACCAATTTAAAAGTGCCTACAGCCAGCCCAAGTTTGTTATGTTAGGCCTTGGAAGCCTGTCTGCGGTCACTCCTTCCACTAGGCCTCCACTGACCACACCACTGCTGTCCGTGTACCCCTGGAACCAATTTAAAATTGCCTACAGCCATGTGTTATTATTTTAGGCCTTCGATGCCTGTCTGCGGTCACTCCTTCCACTAGGCCTCCACTGACCACACCACTGCTGTCCGTGTACCCCTGGAACCAATTTAAAATTGCCTACAGCCAGCCCAATTTTTTTATTTTAGGCCTTCGATGCCTGTCTGCGGTCCATTCTTTCAACTACTACTACACTGACCAGGTCACTGCTGCCCGTGTACCCCTGGAACCAATTTAAAATTGCCTACAGCCATGTGTTATTATTTTAGGCCTTCGATGCCTGTCTGCGGTCACTCCTTCCACTAGGCCTCCACTGACCACACCACTGCTGCCCGTGTACCCCTGGAACCAATTTAAAATTGCCTACAGCCAGCCCAATTTTTTTATTTTAGGCCTTCGATGCCTGTCTGCGGTCCATTCTTTCAACTACTACTACACTGACCAGGTCACTGCTGCCCGTGTACCCCTGGAACCAATTTAAAATTGCCTACAGCCAGCCCAATTTTTTTATTTTAGGCCTTCGATGCCTGTCTGCGGTCCATTCTTTCAACTACTACTACACTGACCAGGTCACTGCTGCCAGTGTACCCCTGGAACCAATTTAAAATTGCCTACAGCCATGTGTTATTATTTTAGGCCTTCGATGCCTGTCTGCGGTCACTCCTTCCACTAGGCCTCCACTGACCACACCACTGCTGCCCGTGTACCCCTGGAACCAATTTAAAATTGCCTACAGCCAGCCCAATTTTTTTATTTTAGGCCTTCGATGCCTGTCTGCGGTCCATTCTTTCAACTACTACTACACTGACCAGGTCACTGCTGCCCGTGTACCCCTGGAACCAATTTAAAATTGCCTACAGCCATGTGTTATTATTTTAGGCCTTCGATGCCTGTCTGCGGTCACTCCTTCCACTAGGCCTCCACTGACCACACCACTGCTGTCCGTGTACCCCTGGAACCAATTTAAAATTGCCTACAGCCATGTGTTTTTATTTTAGGCCTTCGATGCCTGTCTGCGGTCCATTCTTTCAACTACTACTACACTGACCAGGGCACTGCTGGCCGTGTACCCCTGGAACCAACATCAGAAAATATAAAAATAAGTATTTTGCTTATAAAAAAGAAAATACTGGTGAGATATCAAATGCAGACATTTTAACATTAAAAACAAACACACAACTAAAATCTGGTACAGTACTAAAAATGGCCACCAGCTACAATTACTTTCTCCTGCAAGTAGTTAACTGAAAGTTTTTTTAAATTGAAAACACACATATGGCATCCACCGAGTGTTGTCCTGTCGCGTCTTCTTTATATTATTGCCGAGAAGATGCAAAATAATGAAAATAATAAAATCATTAATTACCAAAATAATAGAGAAAGTCAACACCACATTGCAAATAAACATTCATTCCAAATAAAGAAGCAGGGCGCGTCCGAGGGTGAGTATATACCTAATAAGAATCTAATCACCCTCGGACGCGCAATGCTTATTTCCAACAGCCTTCCTTCCTAAGAATCAGCCCTTCCGTCGTGTAGAGAGACGTTGTGTTACACTCCAAGGTGTTCCCCAGGTTGCCTTTCCTGAGCTTCGATCTTCCGGCTCTCGTTTAGTAGTTCTTGGAAACTACACTGCATTAGGCCTTCAAATTGGGTATGGGGTGTAGAGAGAGGGTGTGTTACACTCCAAGGTGTTCCCCAGGTTGCCTTTCCTGAGCTTCGATATTCCGGCTCTCGTTTAGTAGTTGTTGGAAACTACACTGCATTAGGCCTTCAAATTGGGTATGGGGTGTAGAGAGAGGGTGTGTTACACTCCAAGGTGTTCCCCAGGTTGCCTTTCCTGAGCTTCGAAATTCCGGCTCTCGTTTAGTAGTTGTTGGAAACTACACTGCATTAGGCCTACAAATTTGGTATGGGGGAAACATTGGCGCATCTGCGGTCCCTCCTTCCTCTATGCCTCCACTGACCTGTCTACTGCTGCCCGTGTTCCCCTGGAACCAATTTTAAATTGCCTACAGGCAGCCCAATTTATTATGTTAGGGCTTCGAAGCCTGTCTGCGGTCCCTCCTTCCACTAGGCCTCCACTGACCTGTCTACTGCGGCCCGTGTACCCCTTGAACCAACATCATAAAATAAAAAAAAAAGGATTTTGCTTATAAAAAAGAAAATACTGGTGAGATATCAAATGCAGACATTTTGACATTAAAAACAAACAAACAGCTAAAATCTGGTACAGTACTAAAAATGGCCACCAGCTACAATTACTTTCTCCTGCAAGTAGTTAACTGAAAGGTTTTTTAAATTGAAAACACACATATGGCATCCACCGAGTGTTGTCCTGTCGCGTCTTCTTTATATTATTGCCGATAAGATGCAAAATAATGAAAATAATAAAATCATTAATTACCAAAATAATAGAGAAAGTCAACACCACATTGCAAATAAACATTCATTCCAAATAAAGAAGCAGGGCGCGTCCGAGGGTGAGTATATACCTAATAAGAATCTAATCACCCTCGGACGCGCAATGCTTATTTCCAACAGCCTTCCTTCCTAAGAATCATCCCTTCCGTGGTGTAGAGAGACGTTGTGTTACACTCCAAGGTGTTCCCCAGGTTGCCTTTCCTGAGCTTCGATCTACCGGCTCTCGTTTAGTAGTTGTTGGAAACTACGCTGCATTAGGCCTTCAAATTGGGTATGGGGTGTAGAGAGATGGTGTGTTCCACTCCAAGGTGTTCCCCAGGTTGCCTTTCCTGAGCTTCGATCTTCCGGCTCTCGTTTAGTAGTTCTTGGAAACTACACTGCATTAGGCCTTCAAATTGGGTATGGGGTGTAGAGAGAGGGTGTGTTACACTCCAAGGTGTTCCCCAGGTTGCCTTTCCTGAGCTTCGATATTCCGGCTCTCGTTTAGTAGTTGTCGGAAACTACGCTGCATTAGGCCTACAAATTGGGTATGGGGTGTAGAGAGAGGGTGTGTTACACTCCAAGGTGTTCCCCAGGTTGCCTTTCCTGAGCTTCGATATTCCGGCTCTCGTTTAGTAGTTGTCGGAAACTACGCTGCATTAGGCCTACAAATTGGGTATGGGGTGTAGAGAGAGGGTTTGTTACACTCCAAGGTGTTCCCCAGGTTGCCTTTCCTGAGCTTCGATCTTCCGGCTCTCGTTTAGTAGTTGTTGGAAACTACGCTGCATTAGGCCTTCAAATTGGGTATGGGGTGTAGCGAGAGGGTGTGTTACACTCCAAGGTGTTCCCCAGGTTGCCTTTCCTGAGCTTCGATCTTCCGGCTCTCGTTTAGTAGTTCTTGGAAACTACACTGCATTAGACCTTCAAATTGGGTATGGGGTGTAGAGAGAGGGTGTGTTACACTCTAAGGTGTTCCCCAGGTTTCCTTGCCATTGCTTCGGTCTTCCGACTCTCGTTTAGTAGTTGTAGAAAAGTACACTGCATTAGGCCATACAAAATGGGTATGGGGTGGAGAGAGATGGTGTGTTACACTCCAAGGTGTTCCCCAGGTTGCCTTTCCTGAGCTTCTATCTTCAGGCTCTCATTAAATTGTGGTTAAATGGAACAACTGCATTTGGCGTACTAGTTGGTTTGGGGCCTACTATCGGTGTCTGCCACTCCTTGCTGTTCTCCTCCACTGAACAAAGCTGTGCCGCCTGTTTACTACGGTTGCCAATTTTGAACTGCATTTCGACTACTTACTGATTTGGCCCTACTCTCTGTGTCAGCCTCTCATTCCAGTTGTCCTCCACTGCAATGCCCCCTGGTTATTCCTGTGTTACCAATTTTGAACTGCATTTAGCCCACTTTCTTCTTTGGGCCTATATCTGTGTTTCCACTTCATCGTGCCCATTGCCCAGCCAGTGATAGATGAGTCTGCTGGTACATTGACCCATAACGCAACATTCCCCGTGCACGCTACACAACAACATTGTGACCCTGCTGAAAGTCAGGTTGCTCTTCCCGCATACCATACCACCTTACACGGGGACAAAGAGGAAGGTGCAGATGAAAGTGCAGGTTCCTTCATCAGGTGGGGGGAGGAATACTAGTTGGCGACGTCACTGGCACAGGGCCTCTCATAGTACGCAAAAGTGTTGCTGCCGGTGGGAGGCGCCCCCGCCGTGCAAACACACCGCTGTACTTTGAGGGGCCCTGTGCCAGTGCCAATGCCAACGAGTGGGCCCCCCCTGCTTGCTCAGGTTCACAGCACTTGCAAAGTTGAAATACTTACCTCTCCCTGCTCCACTGCCGTGACGTGGTCCAGATTTCCTGGGCCCACTAATTACTTGAACCAGCCCTACCCCCCACAACTTTAGCCAAATGACCCCCAATTTCAAATGCCTTCCAATTATTATAAGGTAAATTACGCTTGACAAGCTTCATTAAGAAGAATGGATGGTTTTGACATTAAAATGGGCACTCTAGGTGTTTTCCTGGCCCCCACTCACTGCCGACTATGCTGCCCCATTGACTTGCATTGGGTTTAGTGTTTCGGTCGATCCCGACTTTACGTCATAATCGGCCGATTTCACTCGACCCGACTTTGGACATAGTCGGGTTTCGCAAAACCCGGCTCGACTCTAAAAAGGTCAAGGTCGCTCAACTCTACTCACCACACATCTAGACAAGTTCCTTAAGGGGTCTAGTTTCCAAAATGGTGTCACTTGTGGGGAGTTTCCACTGTTTAGGTACATCAGGGGCTCTCTAAATGTGACATGGTGTCCGATCTCAATTCCAGCCAATTCTGCATTGAAAAAGTCAAACGGCGCTCCTTCACTTCTAAGTTCTGCGGTGCGTCCTAACAGTGGTTTACCCCCACATATGGGGTATTGGCGTATTCAGGAGAAATTGCATAACAAAATTTATAGTTACATTTCTGTTTTTACACTTGTGAAAATAAAAAAAATGGTTCTGAATTAAGATGTTTGCAAAAAAAAGTTAAATGTTCATTTTTTCCTTCCACATTGTTTCAGTTCCTGTGAAGCACGTAAAGGGTTAATAAACTTCTTGAATGTGGTTTTGAGAACCTTGAGGGGTGTAGTTTTTAGAATGGTGCACACTTCATTATTTTCTATCATATAGACCCCTCAAAATGACTTCAAATGTGATGTGGTCCCTAAAAAAAAATGGTGTTGTAAAAATGAGAAATTGCTGGTCAACTTTTAACCCTTATAACTCCCTAACAAAAAAAAATTTTGTTTCCAAAATTGTGCTGATGTAAAGTAGACATGTGGGAAATGTTATTTATTAACTATTTTTTATGACATATCTCTCTGATTTAAGGGCATAAAAATACAAAGTTTGAAAATTGCAAAATTTTAAAAATTTTCGCCATATTTCCGTTTTTTTCATAAATAATCGCAAGTAATATCGAAGAAATGTTACCACTAACATGAAGTACAATATGTCACGAAAAAAAAATCTCAGAATCAGCGGGATCCGTTGAAGCGTTCCAGAGTTATAACCTCATAAAGTGACAGTGGTCAGAATTGCAAAAATTGGCCTGGTCATTAAGTACCAAATTGGCTCTGTCACTAAGGGGTTAAATGCTCCCAAGATCTATTGGAGCTGGTATTGAAATCTAATATGCGCAGTTATGAATCGCTGAATGCAGATATTTTGAAAGCTCAATCTGAGTTACAAAGTAGATTGACGGAGAGTCAGTGGACAGTTTTTAATAAAAAACTGGATTCGAGGCTCATTATCATCCAAGCGGAAACCAAACAACGGAAAAGAGATAAATTTCTGCATGATAAAGGTGACTATGATACTGGTAATATCTTTTCCTGGAATAAGATGTCTAAAGACAATCAGTTTACGTTCTCTCAGAATAAGAGATCGAAACAAAGGAAGCGCTTTTCCCAGCATAAAAGAAAGTTCCAGCAGCAAGGCGGGAGAGAATATTTAACAACTGAATCTGATTCCAGTTTGAGTGAGGGTCCCTCGATTAATGCAGGTTCATCAGAGGAGATGCATCTAGACGCTCAACGGACTGCTGCTGTCCCTTTAGGAGAAAAACACGGAGGGGCAGGCGCAGGCACCAGTCCAACGTGGCAGCGGAAAAGGAAATTTGTCTCTTGGAGACAAGAACGAATATAACTATGTCTCCAGAAGACATGGTTGTATATTTGACACAACGTAGTCTTAATCCTGATCATTTGGCTCTGTTAGCCAAAGGTTTGAGTTATTGTGTTCCGGATTCGTTTGATTTTGTTTCTTTTCAGGTTGACTTGTTTAAAGCCACGAGAAAAATGCATTTGTATAAGTTTTTTCACTGCAATTCCACTGTTCCTAAGACTCTAGAAGGAGAATGCCCATGTAGTGTAGGTCCACTGGGATTCATGGCGAATGCCCAGGAAGAGTCTTTAGCAGATTTACAGGAGGACGCAATATGCTTACTCAGTCTGGCTAATGAGACACCGGTTGAGACAACCACTGGGTTAGAGGTACAGGGTCCTTTCTTGGGTGGAGTCCCCTCCACTTTTATACCACCAGTTTCCCCCAGCAACATGATCGACTTATTTGAGACCTTAGTGCTCAAAGATATGGAGGCTTTAATATACAAAAAAGCTACATCTAATTTGACCAATAATGAAACTAAGGCTTTAAAAGAATTAGCCAGTTGGACTGATGTCATTATACGCCCCGCCGACAAAGGTGGTCGGACGGTACTGTTGCCGAGGGAATCTTATTTAGCGGAAGCTAACCGACAATTGTCAGATACTTTGGTATACGTGAGATTGCGGGGGGATCCTACTCAGAAGTTTAAAAGCGAGCTATGTACTTTTCTCAGGAAGGCTGTGGAAAATGGGGTAATTCCACAAAGGAAGGCAGAGAGGTTGCTTCCCAATTTCCCTGTAAGACCTCATTGGTACTATCTCCCGAAAATTCATAAGTCCATCACTGCCCCCCCTGGTAGACCCATTGTTTCGGGGGTTGGTTCACTCACGGAACCCCTCTCACAATATATCGACTGGCTGTTGCGCCCCTTGCTTACTAAAGTGCCGTCCTATATCAGGGACACAAATTCCTTTCTCCATCATGTTCAGGAGTTCGTTTGGCAGCCGGGGTTCTCCCTGGCTTCGATCGATGTGGTCAGCCTATACACAAATATACCTCAAAATCTAGGCGTGGAGACTATCAGACGTATCTTGAGTACCACGGATAAAAGTCAGGCGTACATTGAGTTCGTGTGCGGTGGTTTGGATTTTATCCTTACCCACAATGCTTTCACTTTTCTCGACACCTGGTATAGGCAGACCACCGGGACCGCCATGGGGACCCCGGCTGCATGTACTTTTGCTAACCTGTTCATGGCAGTGTTCGAAGAGGATTATATCTATTCTACGCAGAACGTGTTTTTGAAGCATATCAAGTTACTTTTGAGGTATGTGGATGACCTGTTCCTTATATGGGACGGCACTGAGACAGAGTTCCAGCTATTTGTTAATTATCTTAACAGTAGTAATACGATGGGGATATCATTTACACATAAATTTGGGGGTCTAGCTTTAGAGTTTTTGGATGTGTGGGTGGAGGTTACAGAAGGGAAGGTGTGTACCTCCATATTTCGTAAACCTACTGCAGTGAATTCCATCCTACATTATAATAGCTTTCACCCCTATCACACAAAAAGATCCCTACCTTACAGTCAGCTGTTGAGGACACGCCGTGTAAATAATACTCAGGAGAATTTTAGACGCCAGTCGGGGGAGCTTTTTGAGAGGCTCCGTGAAAGAGGATATCCGGAAGAACTACTAAATTCTGCATCCGAGCGGGTCGAAGCAACAGGTTCTGACCCTGGAGGGAGTTTGCTGAGTACAGCGTCACAACGTTTCTCGTTTTGCTTTCAGTATGGTCCCCTAGATAAAGAAATTAGAGCCACTCTACAGAAGCATTGGCATATCTTGGAAAGAGATAGAGAATTGATGAGTAAAACCACAGGAGGACCATTGGTTTCAAATAGGCGGGGAACGCGCATTAGAGATGTTCTTATACACAACCGAGTTACAAAAGATAGATCAAACTGGTTGGAGCGAGCCATTCCGAATGGGAATTATCGTTGTGGACAGTGTCAGTATTGCAGATTCCATTTATTGGGTCAGACCCTACATATCGGACCTATAACGCACCAGATCCGACAATTCATTTCCTGCAAAACTGAGTTCGTAGTGTATGTGATCTTCTGCCCATGTGGGCGCTTTTATATTGGTAAGACGATCCGCAGATTATATGTGCGGTTTAGAGAACATTTTAAATCCATTACATCCGGAAAAGGGGTTCCTAGGTTAATTGACCATATAAAAGAGAACCATGATGGCAATCCGGAGGTATTAACTTTTGCAGGCATTGAAAAAATAGTCCTACCAGCTCAGGGTGGTGACCTTCATAAGATACTCTTGAGACAAGAGGCGAAATGGATTTTGCGAACGAAAGCCACTGGCCCAGCTGGCCTGAATGACAGAGTGGACATGTCGGTGTTCTTGTAGCTTCAGTGTGGTGAGATGCATTTTTTTTTCGTTTCGCCTTGTTTCCTTTTGCCTCGTTTGATGTATTCTCCGGCGAATATATATATATTTTTTAGCGTAACCCTACCACTATAGTATACAGTTCTCTCACGGGGTTTACGCGATCAGCAGTAATAGACGTGGCTCTGATGCCATTCCCGCTCTGCTTATTGCGGACACCATTTATTGCTAAGTACTTGAGTTGTCGTGTTGCATATGAATAATTCATATTGTTTGGAGAATTATATTATATGTCTCTTCCCTTTGTCAGTATTATGTAATTGCTTTTAATCATTTTAACGTATTTGTGCACTTTTTCTTTTGCCTGGCGGGTTAATGACACAGGTGTAGTTCGCATGGTTTTTGCTTACTTAGCCTGGCGTCATTTCCCGTCTAGCTATGGACCCGTAGAAGCGCTCTTGCGTAGCGCGAAACGGCCATCGTCTCACCTGTTGCACTCTCCCTGTATGTTACCCTCTCCCCCGTGCCGTGAAGAATGTGCCGGCTGGCACTGAAATAAAGGATACTTGTTTACTGCATTTGGTGAGTGCGTCCACGTTTTTTTCTCTTTTTATTAAGACTTTTTGGACTGTTTTCCTGCGGACAGCACCACCATTTCCATGTTATAGACTGCAATACACAGTATTTGTGTGCCACCTGATTTCCTGGATTATAAGAGCTGTGCCACTCTCTTTTTTCTGCTGCTTTTTTACAAAAAGATTTATAATTTTGTGATGGGTCAATAAGACAGGAGTATAGACGTGATATGGTTTTTCTTCTTGGAGATGTCATTTTCAACATAAGGTCTAACCAGGACCAGTTAGATCTAAATGGATATTGTTGTCTGAATTGTGAGAGAATTTGCTTAACTTGTTGCTCTTGAAGGAATTTTTTTGGGTGGGCCAGAGCATTTCCAGACCAAACATCATCCTTGAAGATTTTATCATAAAAGTTGATTAAGAATTCTTTAGGTAGCATGGACCATAGGTTACATGGGTCATTAAAAGTAGAATCAACCAGGTGTGGTATTTCTGCAATAGGAGTCAATGTAGACGGAAATAACTCGGATGGAAGGTCATTGAGTAGCAAGCATCTAACTCATAGGGTAGTCAGGGTAATTTCATGCAATCTAAGTGAGTCAGGAGGTTTCGAACAGGACCACAAAAATGGTACTCCCCTAGTACTTAATAAAATTAAATCTATATTATCCTGTATGACCTTTTCATATCCAAGCACAATTCTTAACCATCTATTTAGATGAATTGCTTTATAATAAATGTACGGGTCAGGAACTCTTAAACCCCCTGAAGAATTGTGGTACGAGAGTAGCTTGTAGGGCAACCTTGCTGTTTTATGTCTCCATATAAATCTAGATATAAGAGATTTCAAGTTTTTAAAAAAGGTAATGGGGAGATGGATTGGGATCATGTTCATACAATACAAAATTATTGGCATCAAATATGCTTTGAATACATTAATATGCCCCACCCAGGATAAAGTGGGTAAGTCGTAGGACTTCATCAACGTTTCTATTTTCTTTAATAAAGGGTAATAATTGGATCTAAATAAAATAGTAGGGTCTCTAGTAATCCAGATTCCCAAGTACTTTATTTTTTTATTGCAAAATTTTAAAAATTTTCGCCATATTTCCGTTTTTTTCATAAATAATCGCAAGTAATATCGAAGAAATGTTACCACTAACATGAAGTACAATATGTCACGAAAAAAAAATCTCAGAATCAGCGGGATCCGTTGAAGCGTTCCAGAGTTATAACCTCATAAAGTGACAGTGGTCAGAATTGCAAAAATTGGCCTGGTCATTAAGTACCAAATTGGCTCTGTCACTAAGGGGTTAAATGCTCCCAAGATCTATTGGAGCTGGTATTGAAATCTAATATGCGCAGTTATGAATCGCTGAATGCAGATATTTTGAAAGCTCAATCTGAGTTACAAAGTAGATTGACGGAGAGTCAGTGGACAGTTTTTAATAAAAAACTGGATTCGAGGCTCATTATCATCCAAGCGGAAACCAAACAACGGAAAAGAGATAAATTTCTGCGTGATAAAGGTGACTATGATACTGGTAATATCTTTTCCTGGAATAAGATGTCTAAAGACAATCAGTTTACGTTCTCTCAGAATAAGAGATCGAAACAAAGGAAGCGCTTTTCCCAGCATAAAAGAAAGTTCCAGCAGCAAGGCGGGAGAGAATATTTAACAACTGAATCTGATTCCAGTTTGAGTGAGGGTCCCTCGATTAATGCAGGTTCATCAGAGGAGATGCATCTAGACGCTCAACGGACTGCTGCTGTCCCTTTAGGAGAAAAACACGGAGGGGCAGGCGCAAGCACCAGTCCAACGTGGCAGCGGAAAAGGAAATTTGTCTCTTGGAGACAAGAACGAATATAACTATGTCTCCAGAAGACATGGTTGTATATTTGACACAACGTAGTCTTAATCCTGATCATTTGGCTCTGTTAGCCAAAGGTTTGAGTTATTGTGTTCCGGATTCGTTTGATTTTGTTTCTTTTCAGGTTGACTTGTTTAAAGCCACGAGAAAAATGCATTTGTATAAGTTTTTTCACTGCAATTCCACTGTTCCTAAGACTCTAGAAGGAGAATGCCCATGTAGTGTAGGTCCACTGGGATTCATGGCGAATGCCCAGGAAGAGTCTTTAGCAGATTTACAGGAGGACGCAATATGCTTACTCAGTCTGGCTAATGAGACACCGGTTGAGACAACCACTGGGTTAGAGGTACAGGGTCCTTTCTTGGGTGGAGTCCCCTCCACTTTTATACCACCAGTTTCCCCCAGCAACATGATCGACTTATTTGAGACCTTAGTGCTCAAAGATATGGAGGCTTTAATATACAAAAAAGCTACATCTAATTTGACCAATAATGAAACTAAGGCTTTAAAAGAATTAGCCAGTTGGACTGATGTCATTATACGCCCCGCCGACAAAGGTGGTCGGACGGTACTGTTGCCGAGGGAATCTTATTTAGCGGAAGCTAACCGACAATTGTCAGATACTTTGGTATACGTGAGATTGCGGGGGGATCCTACTCAGAAGTTTAAAAGCGAGCTATGTACTTTTCTCAGGAAGGCTGTGGAAAATGGGGTAATTCCACAAAGGAAGGCAGAGAGGTTGCTTCCCAATTTCCCTGTAAGACCTCATTGGTACTATCTCCCGAAAATTCATAAGTCCATCACTGCCCCCCCTGGTAGACCCATTGTTTCGGGGGTTGGTTCACTCACGGAACCCCTCTCACAATATATCGACTGGCTGTTGCGCCCCTTGCTTACTAAAGTGCCGTCCTATATCAGGGACACAAATTCCTTTCTCCATCATGTTCAGGAGTTCGTTTGGCAGCCGGGGTTCTCCCTGGCTTCGATCGATGTGGTCAGCCTATACACAAATATACCTCAAAATCTAGGCGTGGAGACTATCAGACGTATCTTGAGTACCACGGATAAAAGTCAGGCGTACATTGAGTTCGTGTGCGGTGGTTTGGATTTTATCCTTACCCACAATGCTTTCACTTTTCTCGACACCTGGTATAGGCAGACCACCGGGACCGCCATGGGGACCCCGGCTGCATGTACTTTTGCTAACCTGTTCATGGCAGTGTTCGAAGAGGATTATATCTATTCTACGCAGAACGTGTTTTTGAAGCATATCAAGTTACTTTTGAGGTATGTGGATGACCTGTTCCTTATATGGGACGGCACTGAGACAGAGTTCCAGCTATTTGTTAATTATCTTAACAGTAGTAACACGATGGGGATATCATTTACACATAAATTTGGGGGTCTAGCTTTAGAGTTTTTGGATGTGTGGGTGGAGGTTACAGAAGGGAAGGTGTGTACCTCCATATTTCGTAAACCTACTGCAGTGAATTCCATCCTACATTATAATAGCTTTCACCCCTATCACACAAAAAGATCCCTACCTTACAGTCAGCTGTTGAGGACACGCCGTGTAAATAATACTCAGGAGAATTTTAGACGCCAGTCGGGGGAGCTTTTTGAGAGGCTCCGTGAAAGAGGATATCCGGAAGAACTACTAAATTCTGCATCCGAGCGGGTCGAAGCAACAGGTTCTGACCCTGGAGGGAGTTTGCTGAGTACAGCGTCACAACGTTTCTCGTTTTGCTTTCAGTATGGTCCCCTAGATAAAGAAATTAGAGCCACTCTACAGAAGCATTGGCATATCTTGGAAAGAGATAGAGAATTGATGAGTAAAACCACAGGAGGACCATTGGTTTCAAATAGGCGGGGAACGCGCATTAGAGATGTTCTTATACACAACCGAGTTACAAAAGATAGATCAAACTGGTTGGAGCGAGCCATTCCGAATGGGAATTATCGTTGTGGACAGTGTCAGTATTGCAGATTCCATTTATTGGGTCAGACCCTACATATCGGACCTATAACGCACCAGATCCGACAATTCATTTCCTGCAAAACTGAGTTCGTAGTGTATGTGATCTTCTGCCCATGTGGGCGCTTTTATATTGGTAAGACGATCCGCAGATTATATGTGCGGTTTAGAGAACATTTTAAATCCATTACATCCGGAAAAGGGGTTCCTAGGTTAATTGACCATATAAAAGAGAACCATGATGGCAATCCGGAGGTATTAACTTTTGCAGGCATTGAAAAAATAGTCCTACCAGCTCAGGGTGGTGACCTTCATAAGATACTCTTGAGACAAGAGGCGAAATGGATTTTGCGAACGAAAGCCACTGGCCCAGCTGGCCTGAATGACAGAGTGGACATGTCGGTGTTCTTGTAGCTTCAGTGTGGTGAGATGCATTTTTTTTTCGTTTCGCCTTGTTTCCTTTTGCCTCGTTTGATGTATTCTCCGGCGAATATATATATATTTTTTAGCGTAACCCTACCACTATAGTATACAGTTCTCTCACGGGGTTTACGCGATCAGCAGTAATAGACGTGGCTCTGATGCCATTCCCGCTCTGCTTATTGCGGACACCATTTATTGCTAAGTACTTGAGTTGTCGTGTTGCATATGAATAATTCATATTGTTTGGAGAATTATATTATATGTCTCTTCCCTTTGTCAGTATTATGTAATTGCTTTTAATCATTTTAACGTATTTGTGCACTTTTTCTTTTGCCTGGCGGGTTAATGACACAGGTGTAGTTCGCATGGTTTTTGCTTACTTAGCCTGGCGTCATTTCCCGTCTAGCTATGGACCCGTAGAAGCGCTCTTGCGTAGCGCGAAACGGCCATCGTCTCACCTGTTGCACTCTCCCTGTATGTTACCCTCTCCCCCGTGCCGTGAAGAATGTGCCGGCTGGCACTGAAATAAAGGATACTTGTTTACTGCATTTGGTGAGTGCGTCCACGTTTTTTTCTCTTTTTATTAAGACTTTTTGGACTGTTTTCCTGCGGACAGCACCACCATTTCCATGTTATAGACTGCAATACACAGTATTTGTGTGCCACCTGATTTCCTGGATTATAAGAGCTGTGCCACTCTCTTTTTTCTGCTGCTTTTTTACAAAAAGATTTATAATTTTGTGATGGGTCAATAAGACAGGAGTATAGACGTGATATGGTTTTTCTTCTTGGAGATGTCATTTTCAACATAAGGTCTAACCAGGACCAGTTAGATCTAAATGGATATTGTTGTCTGAATTGTGAGAGAATTTGCTTAACTTGTTGCTCTTGAAGGAATTTTTTTGGGTGGGCCAGAGCATTTCCAGACCAAACATCATCCTTGAAGATTTTATCATAAAAGTTGATTAAGAATTCTTTAGGTAGCATGGACCATAGGTTACATGGGTCATTAAAAGTAGAATCAACCAGGTGTGGTATTTCTGCAATAGGAGTCAATGTAGACGGAAATAACTCGGATGGAAGGTCATTGAGTAGCAAGCATCTAACTCATAGGGTAGTCAGGGTAATTTCATGCAATCTAAGTGAGTCAGGAGGTTTCGAACAGGACCACAAAAATGGTACTCCCCTAGTACTTAATAAAATTAAATCTATATTATCCTGTATGACCTTTTCATATCCAAGCACAATTCTTAACCATCTATTTAGATGAATTGCTTTATAATAAATGTACGGGTCAGGAACTCTTAAACCCCCTGAAGAATTGTGGTACGAGAGTAGCTTGTAGGGCAACCTTGCTGTTTTATGTCTCCATATAAATCTAGATATAAGAGATTTCAAGTTTTTAAAAAAGGTAATGGGGAGATGGATTGGGATCATGTTCATACAATACAAAATTATTGGCATCAAATATGCTTTGAATACATTAATATGCCCCACCCAGGATAAAGTGGGTAAGTCGTAGGACTTCATCAACGTTTCTATTTTCTTTAATAAAGGGTAATAATTGGATCTAAATAAAATAGTAGGGTCTCTAGTAATCCAGATTCCCAAGTACTTTATAGCAGTTGTGGACCAAAAGAAAGGGGTCAGTTTACAGACTTTAGTTAGCTGAGTGTTAGGTAAGGCTATGTTGTGAGCCTCTGATTCTGTATTGTTAATTTTAAAATTAGATAGCAAACTGAATTGATTAAGTATATTAAAAATAATAGAGAATGCTTTGAAAGGATTAGTAATAATGAAAAGTAATTCATCCGCGAAGGCTAACGTTTTTAATTCAAGTTTTCCTATTTTTAGTCCCTCAATATATTCATCTTGTGTAACTCTTTGAATCAGCATCTCAATGATTAATATAAACAGGGATGGGGACAATGGGCACCCCTGTCTAGTACCATTACTAATCTTGAAGTTATCTGACAGAGTTCCATTAACCCTGACCCTGGCCGTAGGGAAAGAGTAAAGAGAAAAAAATTGCTGAGATAAATTTTGGAGGGAAACTAAATTTAAACAATACCTTCTCCATATATCTCCATCTCACCCTATTGAAAGCTTTTTCAGCATCTGTAGATAGGAGAGTTAGAGGGATATTCCGATTCCTAGCATACATTATGGATTGGATATTTTTCGCTGAGATTTCCTTGCCCTCTCATCCTCCCACAAATCCTGCCTGGTCTGTATGAACTAATCTAGGAAGGATGTTACCCAATCTGGTTGCTGAAATTTTTGCCCATAGTTTCGTATCCGAGTTAGGCAAGGATATCGGCCTGTAACTTGGGATCCTTCCCTTCCTTTGGCAGAATTGTAATAAAAGCTTCCAGGGCTTGTTTTGGTAGGAATTGGCCTTCAAAATAAGAGTTAAATAAAGCAACCAGATGAGGCAACTGCGGTTTAATTAGTTTTTTATAATAGATGATTGGGAGACTATCAGGGCCCGGGCTTTCCCATTGGGAATAGTCAACAGAACGTCTAATACTTCTTTAGGGGTAACAGGGAGTGTCGAGGATGCAAAATCTTCCATAGGTAATGTAGGGAGTTTTAAGTGAGAAAGGAAATTATCAATTGTATCTATAGCCACTGTAGGGTTCCATATGTTTTCTGGTGTTTCTAGGTTATAAAGGCATTAGTAGAAATTTTTAAACTTCCTGGCATTATCAGCAGTTATGGATATAGTTGATCCATCTAAAGCTTTTAATTGTGTAATAAAAGTTTGTCCACTGCGTTTCTTCAGAAGAGTGGTCATGAGTTTACTGCCTCTATTGCCATGAAGATAAAATCTCTACCGACTTCTCATATAGCCCATAGCTGATTGGACATTCAGGAGGTCCCTCAGAGCTTGTCTAAGTGTTATAAGTTGTTTCTGATTTTTTTCTGCCTGGAATCTAGTAGCGTTTCATTTAGTGTTCAGGTATAAGAAGGTAGGGGCAGAGATGAGATATTGATTTCTAAAAAAAATCAGGGCATGATCTGAGAGAGAAATAACATCTATTTTTGCAGATTTTACGAGTTGTAAGTGTTTTGCTTGGGTTAAAAAGATAATTTATTCTATGATAATTGTTGTGGGGAGAGGAAAAAAAGGTATAATCTTTAGACAAGAGGTAGAGTGTTCTCCATGGATCACTTAAATTTAAAGATTGTAGATAAAGATGTAATTTTCTTAACCCCTTCATGACCCAGCCTATTTTGACCTTAAAGACCTTGCCGTTTTTTGCAATTCTGACCAGTGTCCATTTATGAGGTAATAACTCAGGAACGCTTCAACGGATCCTAGCGGTTCTGAGACTGTTTTTTTGTGACATATTGGGCTTCATGTTAGTGGTAAATTTAGGTCAATAAATTATGTGTTTATTAGTGATAAAAACGGAAATTTGGCGAAAATTTTGAAAATTTCGCAATTTTCACATTTTGAATTTTTATTCTGTTAAACCAGAGAGTTATGTGACACAAAATAGTTAATAAATAACATTTCCCACATGTTTACTTTACATCAGCACAATTTTGGAAACAAAATTTTTTTTTGCTAGGAAGTTATAAGGGTTAAAATTTGACCAGCGATTTCTCATTTTTACAACGAAATTTACAAAACCATTTTTTTAGGGACCACCTCACATTTGAAGTCAGTTTGAGGGGTCTAGATGGCTGAAAATACCCAAAAGTGACACCATTCTAAAAACTGCACCCCTCAAGGTTTTCAAAACCACATTCGAGAAGTTTAATAACCCTTCAGGTGCTTCACAGCAGCAGAAGCAACATGGAAGGAAAAAATGAACATTTAACTTTTTAGTCACAAAAATTATCTTTTAGCAACAATTTTTTTATTTTCCCAATGGTAAAAGGAGAAACTGAACCACGAAAGTTGTTGTCCAATTTGTCCTGAGTACGCTGATACCTCATATGTGGGGGTAAACCACTGTTTGGGCGCACGGCAGGGCTTGGAAGGGAAGGAGCGCCATTTGACTTTTTGAATCAAAAATTGGCTCCACTCTTTAGCGGACACCATGTCACGTTTGGAGAGCCCCCGTGTGCCTAAAAATTGGAGCTCCCCCACAAGTGACCCCATTTTGGAAACTAGACGCCCCAGGGAACTTATCTAGATGCATAGTGAGCACTTTGAACCCCCAGGTGCTTCACAAATTGATCCGTAAAAATGAAAAAGTACTTTTTTTTCACAAAAAAATTCTTTTAGCCTCAATTTTTTCATTTTCACATGGGCAACAGGATAAAATGGATCCTAATATTTGTTTGGCAATTTCTCCTGAGTACACTGATACCTCATATGTGGGGGTAAACCACTGTTTGGGCACATGGTAAGGCTCGGAAGGGTAGTAGCGCCATTTGACTTTTTGAATGAAAAATTATCTCCATCGTTAGCGGACACCATGTCGCGTTTGGAAAGCTCCTGTGTGCCTAAACATTGGCGCTCCCCCACAAGTAACTTCATTTTGGAAACTAGACCCCCCAAGGAACTTATTTAGATGCCTAGTGAGCACTTTAAACCCTCAGGTGCTTCACAAATCGATCTGTAAAAATGAAAAAGTACTTTTTTATCACAAAAAAATTCTTTTCGCCTCAATTTTTTCATCATCACATGGGCAATAGGATAAAATGGATCCTAAAATTTGTTGGGCAATTTCTCCCGAGTACGACGATACCTCATATGTGGGGGTAAACCACTGTTTGGGCACACGGCAGGGCTCAGAAGGGAAGGCGCGCCATTTGACTTTTTGAATGGAAAATTAGCTCCAATTGTTAGCGGACACCATGTCGCGTTTGGAGAGCCCCTGTGTGCCTAAACATTGGAGCTCCCCCACAAGTGACCCCATTTTGGAAACTAGACCCCCCAAGGAACTTATCTAGATGCATATTGAGCACTTTAAACCCCCAGGTGCTTCACAGAAGTTTATAACGCAGAGCCATGAAAATAAAAAATAATTTTTCTTTCCTCAAAAATGATTTTTTAGCCTGGAATTTCCTATTTTGCCAAGGGTAATAGGAGAAATTGGACCGCAAATGTTGTTGTCCAGTTTGTCCTGAGTACGCTGATACCCCATATGTGGGGGTAAACCACTGTTTGTGCGCACGGCAGGGCTCGGAAGGGAAGGCATGCCATTTGGCTTTTTAAATGGAAAATTAGCTCCAATCATTAGCGGACACCATGTCACGTTTGGAGAGCCCCTGTGTGCCTAAACATTGGAGATCCCCCAGAAATGACCCCATTTTGGAAACTAGTCCACCAAAGGAACTAATCTAGATGTGTGGTGAGGACTTTGAACCCCCAAGTGCTTCACAGAAGTTTATAACGCAGAGCCATGAAATTAAAAAAATAAAAATATTTTCTCAAAAATGATCTTTTAGCCTGCAATTTTTTTTTTCCCAAGGGTATCAGGAGAAATTTGACCCCAATATTTGTTGTCCAGTTTCTCCTGAGTACGCTGATACCCGATATGTGGGGGTAAACCACTGTTTGGGCACATGCCGGGGCTCGGAAGTGAAGTAGTGACGTTTTGAAATGCAGACTTTGAAGGAATGCTCTGTGGGCGTCACGTTGCGTTTGCAGAACCCCTGATGTGGCTTAACAGTAGAAACCCCCCACAAGTGACCCCATTTTGGAAACTAGACCCCGAAAGGAACTTATCTAGATGTGTGGTGAGCACTTTGAACCCCCAAGTGCTTCACAGAAGTTTATAATGCAGAGCCGTGAAAATAATAAATGCGTTTTCTTTCCTCAAAAATAATTATTTAGCCCAGAATTTTTTAATTTTCCCAAGGGTAACAGGAGAAATTTGACCCCAACAGTTGTTGTTCAGTTTCTCCTGAGTACGCTGATACCCCATGTGTGGAGGTAAACCACTGTTTGGGCACACGTCGGGGCTCAGAAGGGAAGTAGTGACTTTTGAAATGCAGACTTTGATGGAATGGTCTGCGGACGTCACGTTGCGTTTGCAGAGCCCCTGGTGTGCCTAAACAGTAGAAACCCCCCACAAGTGACCCCATTTTGGAAACTAGACCCCGAAAGGAACTTATCTAGATGTGTGGTGAGCACTTTGAACCCCCAAGTGCTTCATAGAAGTATATAATGCAGAGCCGTGAAAATAATAAATACGTTTTCTTTCCTCAAAAATAATTATTTAGCCCAGAATTTTTTATTTTCCCAAGGGTTACAGGTAGTGTTGAGCATTCCGATACCGCAAGTATCGGGTATCGGCCGATATTTGCGGTATCGGAATTCCGATACCGAATTCCGATACTTCCCGCGTATCGGATACCGGAATCGGAAGTTCCCAGAATTCAAACTGAACGCAGCAGCCAATGAGGAATGATTGGAAGTGTGGGCACATCCTGTTTAGCATGGTGGGCATGTAAGTACTGGCAAGGCTGTGATTGGCTGCTGAAATGATGTCACTCTGCACTATAAAAAACGCTGCCGCCATTTTGCGCTCACTCTGCTGTGATTTCAGTTAGGGACAGGACGCTGTGTTCTAACTGAGGGCCAGTTGAGATAGCTAATTGCTTTATTTTCCTTTCCAAAGGCTAATTTAGCAAAACGCTGTGTGTTCTTCACTGTTCACCTTGCTCTTGCCTTGCAGCGCTGTTTTAACAGCGTTCTGCAAGGTCTCTGTGTGTGTGTGTGTTTGCAGCTCACTCTGTAGTTTGTGTGCAGCCATATACCCGGTTGTATTCAGCTCAGGGGGGGTTCACACTGCCTCACACAGTTGTCCTTTTTTGCTCATAGTGCAGCCTGCTGCACATTTTTTCTCAAATTTCCTATTAGTGTTTTAACACCCGTCTCCAGCTAAATTGTGGAAAAACACTACATAGGATAACCTAGAGGGGGGTTTTTGGGCCTTGCAGCGCCGTTTACGGCTGTCTGCACGGTCTCCGTGTGAGCCCAGCTCGCCCTGTAGTCTGTGTGCAGCCATAGCCGGTTGGATTCAGCTCAGGGTTCGTTACTGCCTCATACCTTGAGAAAAATTTTCATTTTTTTCAAATAGTGCAGCCTGTTTAAAATTTAAAAAAAAAATTCCTATTAGTGTTTTTCCACCCGTCTCCAGCTAAATTGTGGAAAAACACTACATAGGATAACCTAGAGGGTTTTTTTTGGGCCTTGCAGCGCCGTTTACGGCTGTCTGCACGGTCTCTGTGTGAGCGCAGCTCGCCCTGTAGTCTGTGTGCAGCCATAGCCGGTTGGATTCAGCTCAGGGTGCGTTACTGCCTCATACCTTGAAAAAAAATTTACTTTTTTTCAAAATAGTGCAGCCTGTTTAAACTTTAAAAAAAAATTTCCTATTAGTGTTTTTCTACCCGTCTCCAGCTAAATTGTGGAAAAACACTACATAGGCTAACCTAGAGGGTTTTTTTTGGGCCTTGCAGCGCCGTTTACGGCTGTCTGCACAGTCTCTGTGTGAGCGCAGCTCGCCCTGTAGTCTGTGTGCAGCCATAGCCGGTTGGATTCAGCTCAGAGTGCGTTACTGCCTCATACCTTGAAAAAAAATTTACTTTTTTTCAAAATAGTGCAGCCTGTTTAAACTTTAAAAAAAAATTTCCTATTAGTGTTTTTCTACCCGTCTCCAGCTAAATTGTGGAAAAACACTACATAGGCTAACCTAGAGGGTTTTTTTTGGGCCTTGCAGCGCCGTTTACGGCTGTCTGCACAGTCTCTGTGTGAGCGCAGCTCGCCCTGTAGTCTGTGTGCAGTCATAGCCGGTTGGATTCAGCTCAGGGTGCGTTACTGCCTCATACCTTGAAAAAAAATTTCATTTTTTTCAAATAGTGCAGCTAGTTTAAAATTTAAAAAAAAAATTTCCTATTAGTGTTTTTCCACCCGTCTCCAGCTAAATTGTGGAAAAACACTACATAGGATAACCTAGAGGGTGTTTATTGGGCCTTGCAGCGCCGTTTACGGCTGTCTGCACGGTCTCTGTATGAGCGCAGCTCGCCCTGTAGTCTGTGTGCAGCCATAGCCAGTTGGATTCAGCTCAGGGTGCGTTACTGCCTCATACCTTGAAAAAAAAATTCCTTTTTTTCAAATAGTGCAGCCTGTTTAAAATTTTTTTAAAAAATTCCCTATTAGTGTCTTTCCACCCGTCTCCTGCTAAATAGTGGAAAAACACTAAATAGGATAACCTAGAGGAGGTTTTTTGGGCCTTGCAGTGCCGTTTACGGCTGTCTGCACGGTCTCCGTGTGATTTAAACTAGCTCTGTAGCCCGATCTGCAAAAAAAAAAAAAGTAAAGTTCACCAAACACAACTTAACACTTGTGTAGGCCACATTTGAAAAATAATAAAGTTTAGTCCACACTTTACAACATTAGTGTTTCTTACACCTGTTAGGAGGAGCATTTCAGGAATAAGCACACTAAGGCCTTAGTACTTTTCTGCTTATCTTTATCTGTCAACCAAGATGAAGAGGGCAGGGAGTAAGGCACGTGGGCGCGGAGCAGGGAGAGGAGCAGGGAGAGGACGTGGTGATTCTGTGCCTGCTGCGGGCGCCGGTGACTCGTCATCACTCAGTTTCAGCAGGGAACAGTCCTTCATGCGCAGCTTTGTCGGAGAGCGCCGTGCACCGCTGCTACGTGAAGACCAAATTGAAGCCGTTGTCGGGTGGATGGCAGCTAACGCCTCGGCGTCGACTTCACTTAGTGCCACATCCTCTCAGGCACAGACCACTGGAGAGCAGCCATCTGTCTCTTCACCACCTGCCAAATTGGCCAGGCAGTCAGAGAGCCCAGGACAGGAGCCGTCTCTACTTCTGTTCTCTGAATCTCTTGGCTTGGAAACATGGGGCCAGCCAAACAGCATTGGAGAAATGGAAGAAGAGGCAGTGTGCAGTGATGCCCAACAGCTTTGTCTCTCTGACTCTGAAGAGATGGGTGGGCCAGTGCCTCCGGTGACCACAGCGCAGTACGCATCTGATGATGAAACTCAGGTGCCGCTTTCTGGTGCGTACTGTGCTGCCGAGACTACCCAGGAGGAGCAGTTGGTGGCAGAGGGTAGTGGAGATGATGAGGTCGTTGACCCATCGTGGCGTGAGGAACAGGAAGGTGGTGGGAGCAGCTCTGAGGAAGAGATTCCCCTTACGGGCCAAAGAGGGAGAGGGAGGGGGAAGACTGCGGAGCCCGTAGCCTCCACTTTGGCACCCGTTAGGAGCCTGTCTCTTTCCAAAGCCAAAAAGGGCGCTCCCAAGACTTGCAGTGCCTGGTCCTTTTTTGACACAGTTGCAGATGACATTTGTTTTGTCAAATGCAAGCTGTGTCATCAGAAAGTAAAAAGAGGGAAAAATGTCAGCAACCTCAATACCACAAATATGTGGAAACATGTGCGGACCAGGCACGCGGTGGAGTTACAGAAACACACTGAAGATGTAGGCCAACCAACAGCGGCAGCTACCACCTCTTCAGCTCGTGTTGCCTCTTCCTCCAGCTCACGCACAGCTGGTTTGGCTTCCTCTCAGGATCGCCATGGAAGAACCTCTGGCACTGTTGTCCAGAGACCTTGTGTAATTCCACCCACAGCACCACCTTCCCAGTCATCCTCACACTCCCAGTCTACTCTACAGCCATCGGTAGTACAGGCATGGGAGAAAAGGCGGGCATTCTCGGCCAACCACCCCCGAGCACAGGCTCTGAATGCAGGCATTGCCAAACTGTTGTCCCTGGAAATGCTCTCGTTCAGGCTGGTGGAGACTGACAGCTTCCGTGACTTGATGGCATTGGCAGTCCCACAGTACAAGGTGCCCAGCCGCTTTTACTTCAGCAGGCAAGCTGTCCCTGCCCTGCACAGGCATGTTGAGGGAAACATAAAACATGCGCTACTGAACGCCGTCAGTAGCAAGGTCCACCTCACCACCGATGCGTGGACCAGTCAGCATGGACAGGGGCGATACGTTTCCCTCACTGCCCATTGGGTTAATGTTGTTGAGCCAGGTACAGATCGTGCGAGTGGCGCAGGACGTGTCCTGCCCACTCCAAGGATTGCAGGAATCCAGTCTGTACGCATTGACTCCTCCTCTTACACAAGTTACTCAGAATCAACTCTGCAGGAGCCGTCACAGTCCACCTCCACATGGACCCGTGAACGTTTACCTATGACCGACATGAGCACAGCCATGGCCAAACGTCAGCAGGCCGTCTTGAAACTTGTTTCATTGGGGAATCGAAGCCACACAGCGCAGGAGCTCTGGAATGCCATCAAGCAGGAGAGCAATGTGTGGTTACTGCCAGCGAATCTCCAGCCAGGCATGGTAGTGTGTGACAATGGCCGAAATCTGGTGGCAGCTTTGGCCCTTGGCAACCTCACTCACATCCCATGTCTGGCACATGTGCTCAATTTGGTTGTGCAGAGTTTTCTGAGGGACTATCCGGATCTTGATGCCTTGCTGCACAAGGTCCGCCTAGAGTGTGCTCACTTGCGGCGTTCCAGCTTGGCCAGATCCCGCATTGCTGCTCTGCAGCGCCGATTCCGCCTTCCGGAACACCGCATCATATGTGACCTACCTACCCGGTGGAATTCCACGTTACATATGTTGGAGCGGTTGTGTGAGCAGCAGCAAGCAGTTATGGAGTACCAGCTGCATCAGGCGCAAAGAAGTCGCAGTCAGCACCGATCAGACTTCACAACCACAGAGTGGGCCACTATGAAGGACGTCTGCCAGGTTTTGCGTCCTTTTGATTATTCCACGCGGATGGCAAGTGCAGATGATGCACTAGTCAGCATGACTGTCCCCCTTATCTGCCTGCTTAAGCAAACTTTGCAAGGGTTAAGGGATGATGTTGTGGAAGAGGTGGAGGATGAGGAGTCACCTTTTCCATCAGCTTCTGGAGAGTCAGCGCCACGTGGTTCCTCACAAAGGGGTACGCAGGGGCCAATTTGTGAGGAGCATGAGGAGGAGTCAATGGAGGAGGAAGAGCTCCGTCCAGAGGAGGGAGCGACACAATTGTCCAGTGGTCAGTGTGTACAGCGAGGGTGGGGTGATGACGAGCGGGCAGAGATCATGTCTCAAGCAGGGGACAGCGTTTCTGGGCCAGTTGGCAGTCTGCAGCACATGGTGGATTTCATGCTGCAGTGCCTGAGAAACGACCGCCGCATCGACCACATTCTCAACATGCCTGATTATTGGGTGTTCACCCTCCTCGATCCTCGCTACCGGGACAACGTCCAAAACCTCATCCCAGCGTTGACCCGGGAGCGTAAATTGCGGGAGTACCACGACACACTGGTGAATTCCATCATCTTCTCCTGTCCAACTGAGAGGAGTGCTGCTAGTGCTTTACAAAGCAGCTCAGTGCGTCGAGGCAGTGGGGGAGGCTCTGCCCAAAGAGGGAGCAGAAGCAGTGCCTCTGCCCAAGGCAAGCCCAGTATGGCACAACTCTGGCACACTTTTGTGTGCCCGCCCCAAATGTCTACACCATCACCGGCGGCTCCAGTCAGCAGGAGGCAACGGTTCCGTCAGATGGTGACAGACTACATGGCTTGCCCTCTTACTGTACTCCCAGACGGCTCTTCCCCGTTCAAGTTTTGGGTCTCTAAGCTGGACACATGGCCAGAGCTAAGCCAGTATGCATTGGAGGTGCTGGCTTGCCCTGCGGCTAGTGTCTTATCGGAACGTGTCTTTAGTGCCGCAGGTGGTGTACTAATAGACCGTCGCATGCGACTGTCCTCCGATAACGTTGACCGGCTTACTTTCCTGAAAATGAACCAGGCCTGGATCTCGCAGGAATTTGCCACTCCTCTGCCTGATTAAGTAATTGGGTGTCATCCAGGTCTCCTGCTGTGTTCATCTTTCTACCACCTGAACTGCTATTCCTGGGCTCCAACACCGCCAGTTGCGGCTCAGAAGTGCAGGCTGCACAGTAAAAACATACGACCCAGTGTTATTGGGTTTCAGTAACGTCAGCTGATCCCCAGCTGTGTAGCCGGCAATGTGTCCTGCGACCGCCACGCTGGCACAACAACCTAAATGTAAGGGAACCTGTCCCCCTCCCCCCCCGTCGTTTGTTACTGAAAGAGCCATCTTGTGCAGCAGTAATGCTGCACAAGGAAAAGGTAGCTCTTTTGGTTTAGCTCCTTGCACACGCAGAACTTAACACTTATAAAATGTGTTCACTGATACCGTTATACCGTCCCGGAGCTGGGACTTTCCTTCGTAATGTGACGCAGCACAGCTGTCATTCCTACCCCCTTGGTGCCATGCGCTGCCTCCTCAGCGTTGTATTAAGCTGTCATGGAGCCTGCGCTGTTCTGTTATCCCTTGGGCATGCCCTATTTGCGCTGCCTCTCTTCTGACATAATTTGGTGTCAGGCTGGCTGCGCCTGTGCGGCCGCGCTGCCCGAGATCCCGCCTCGCAGTGTCTTCTGATTGAGTCACACTGCGGGCCTGGGATCCATGGGCATGCGCAGTGCATATCTTCCCCTCGGGCTCTCGCTCATTTCCCTCCGCCTTCTTTAGACTGTGCGCCGTCAGCTGATCCCTAATAGCATGCCACGGCCGTGACACCGCACAGTCTGAAGAAGAGGGAAGGAGGGGAGTGAGTCGAGTATATGCACTGTGCATGCCCATGGATCCAAGGCCCGCAGTGGGATTACGTTAGACGAGACTGCGAGGTGGGATCTGGAGCAGCGTGGACGCACAGGCACTGACAGCCTGACACCAAATTATGTCAGAAGACAGGCAGCGCTAATTGGGCATGGCCAAGGGCTAACAGAACAGCGCAGGCTCCGTGACAGCTTAAAACAACGCTGAGGAGGCAGCACACGGCACCAAGGGGATAGGAATGACAGCTGTGCTGTGTCCCATTACGAAGGAAATTTGCACCTCCGGGACGGTTGAACGGTATAAGGGGACACATTTTTAGTGTTTACTTCAGTGTTTGCAAGGAGCATAATTAAAAGAGCAACCTTTTCCTTTTGCATCCTTAGTGCTGCACAAGATGGCTCTTTCAGCTACAAACGTCTTGGGGGGAGGTTAAAGGTTCCCTTTCAACTTGCTCCAATCAGGCTTCGGCCTACACTCTGTTCCTCTGCTCCTCCTGCTGACCCTGGGCTCTAACACCGCCAGTTGGTGCCTGGAAGTGCTGTGTGCACAGTTAACAGTCGCTCCTCTGTTATTGGGGTTCAGTAACGTCAGCTGATCCCCAGCTGTGTGTGCGGCAATACCTCCAATCTGCTCCTCCTGCTGTCCCTGGGCTCTAACACCGCCAGTTGGTGCCTGGAAGTGCTGTGTGCACAGCTAACAGTCGCTCCTCTGTTATTGGGGTTCAGTAACGTCAGCTGATCCCCAGCTGTGTGTGCGGCAATACCTCCGATCTGCTCCTCCTGCTGTCCCTGGGCTCTAACACCACCAGTTGGTGCTTGGAAGTGCTGTGTGCACAGTTAACAGTCGCTCCTCTGTTATTGGGGTTCAGTAACGTCAGCTGATCCCCAGCTGTGTGTGCGGCAATACCTCCAATCTGCTCCTCCTGCTGTCCCTGGGCTCTAACACCGCCAGTTGGTGCCTGGAAGTGCTGTGTGCACAGTTAACAGTCGCTCCTCTGTTATTGGGGTTCAGTAACGTCAGCTGATCCTCAGCTGTGTATCCGGCAACGTGTCATGCGACCGCCACGCTGGCACAACTAAAATGTAAGGGGACCTGTCCCCCCCCCCCTAGGCGTTTGTTACTGAAAGAGCCACCATGTGCAGCACTAATACTGAACAAGGGAAAGGTCGCTCTTGAAATTATGCTCCTTGCAAACGCTGAACTACACACTCATGTAATGTGTCCCCTCACACCGTCCAACCGTCCCGGAGGTGGGTCTTTCCTTTGTAATGTGACGCAGCACAGAGGTCATTGCTACCCCCTTGACACCGTGCGCTGGCTCCTTAGCGTTGTTTAATTCCGTCATGGACCCTGCGCTGTTATGTTATCCCTTGGCCATGCACAGTTTGCGCTGCCCGTCCTCTGACATCATTTGTTGTCGTCCTGGCTGCGCCTGTGCGTCCACGCTGCCCAAAATCCCACCTCGCAGTGTCGTCTAATGTGATCCCACAGTGGGCCTGGTATCCATGGCCATGCGCAGTGCATATACTAGCCTATCACTCCCCTTCTTCACGCTTCTTCAGACTAGGCGGCGTCAGCTGATCCCTAATAGCATGCCACGGCCGTGACGCCGCACAGTCTGAAGAAGCAGGAAGGAGGTGAGTGAGAGGCGATGATATGCACTGCGCATGCCCATGGATCCCTGGCCCGCAGTGGGACTACATTAGATGACACTGCAATGTTGGATCTCGGGCAGCTTGGACGCACAGGCACTGCCAGCCTGACACCTAAATGATGTCAGAAGACGGGCACCGCTAACTGTGCATGGCCAAGGGATAACATTACAGCGCGGGCTCCGTGACAGAACCAAACAACGTTGAGGAGGTGGCGCCCGGCACCAAGGGGGTTGGAATGACGGCTTTGCTGTGTCACATTACAAAGGAAAGTCCCACTTCTGGGACGGTTTGACAGTGTGAGGGGACACATTATATGAGTGTGTACTTCAGCGTTTGCAAGGAGCATAATTTTCAGAGCCACCCTTTGCCATGTGCAGTATTACTGCTGTACAAGATGGCTCTTTCAGCAACAAATGCCTGGGGGGGGGGGTTAAAGGTTCCCTTTCAACTTGCTCCACTGCAGGCTTCGGCCTACACTCTGCTCCTCTTTGATTCCCTGGGTTTCAACACTGTCAGTTGCCACCTGGAAGTGTTGTCTACACAGAAAAAACACTAGCTGATGTGTCAATGGGGTTCAGCACCGCCAGCTGTTCCCCTGCTGTGTAGTCGGCAACGTGTCCAGCACAAGCCACGCTGGCACAACAGAACAAAAGCTGCCACCAGTGCAGGCTTCAGCCTACACTCTGCTCCTCTCCTCCTCCTGCTGACCCTGGGCTTAAACACCGCTAGTTTTTGCCCGGAAGTGCTAGCTGCACAGAGAAAAACACCAGCCAATGTGTTAGTGGGGTTCAGCAACGCCAGCTGTTCCCCTGCTGTGTAGCCGGCAACGTGACCTGCAAACGTCACGCAGGCACATGAACTGAAATTAAAGGGAACCTGGCCCCACCCCCCCAGGTGTTTCTATGTATAACAGCCACCTAGTACAGCAGTACTGCTGCATTTGTACAAGGTGGCTGATTTTTTATCCTTGCCCACGTAGAATTAAACACGTAAAATATGTGTCTCATTACATACCATTACAATGTCCCTGAGGTGTGACTTTCCTTTTTAATGACACGCACCACCCCCCTTGGTAGCGCTGCCCGTCTTCTGACATCATTGGTTGGCTGCCTGTGCCTGTGCGTCCGCCCTGCCCGACACAACCCCCCTCGTTTCATATATTTTGGCTGCGAGGGTGTGATTGATGGGCATGTGCAGTGCATATGTTCGCCTGTCTTAACTCATCTCCTTCCGCCTTCTTCAGACTGTGCGGCCTCCTGGCCGTGGTAGGTGATAAGGGATCAGCTGAGGCCGCCCAGTCTGAAGCAGGTGTAAGGACATGTGTGAGCGGCAAACATATTTACTGCACAAGGCCACGAATCCCAGCCATGCAGTGTGATTTTTTGAAAACACACTGCGGGCCTGGGATTCATATCCATTGCTAACCGCAACGGCCAACATGAAATGAGGTGAGAAGACAGGCAGCGCTCACAGCGCATGGCCAAGGGATCACAATAGCGCAGACTCCTGTACAGCTAATAACAACGCTCAGGATTCTGCGCCCAGCACCTAGGTGTAAATTTTGACACCTGTGCTGCGTCTCCTTAAAAAGACAAGTCACGCCTCCACTACTGTTAAACAGTATAATGGGCTAAATAGTGTACGTGTTTTATTCAGCGTGTGCAAGGAGCAAGCTAAATAGAGCAACCTTTTACTTGTGCAGCATTAATGCTGCACAAGGTGTGGCTCTTGTACCTTGCAACACCTGAGGGGGGGTTAAAGGTTACCTTTGAAATTGGTTCAACTAGGCTTTGACCTACACTCTGCTCCTCTCCTCCTCCTGCTGACCCTGGGCTCTAACACCGCTAGTTTTTGCCCGGAAATGCAAGCTTCACAGAGAAAAACAACAGCCAATGTGTTAGTGGGGTTCAGCACCGCCAGCTGTTCCCCTGCTGTGTAGCCGGCATCGTGTCCAGCACAAGGCACGCTGGCACAACCGACCAAAAGCTGCCACCAGTGCAGGCTTCGGCCTACACTCTGCTCCTCTCCTCCTCCTGCTGACCCTGGGCTATAACACCGCCAGTTGTAGCCTGGAAGTGCTAGGTGCACAGAGAAAAACACCCGCCAATGTGTTAGTGGGGTTCAGCACCGCCAGCTGTTCCCCTGCTGTATAGCCGGCATCGTGTCCAGCACAAGCCACGCTGGCACAACCGACCAAAAGCTGCCACCAGTGCAGGCTTCGGCCTACACTTTGCTCCTCTCCTCCTCCTGCTGACCCTGGGCTCTAACACCGCCAGTTTTTGCCCTGACATGCGAGCTGCACAGAGAAAAACCCCAGTCAATGTGTCAGTGGGGTTCAGCAACGCCAGCTGTTCCCCTGCTGTGTAGCTGGCAACGTGTCCTGCAAACGCCACGCAGGCACATAAACTGAAATTGAAGGAAGCCTGCCCCCCACCCCCAGGTGTTTCTATAAATAACAGCCACCTTGTATAGCAGTACTGCTGCATTTGTACAAGGTGGCTGACTTTTTCTCCTTGCCCACGTTTAATTAATCACGTACTAAATGTGTCTCATTGAGTCCATTCCACTGTCCCTGAGGTGTGACTTTCCTTTCTAATGATACGCAGCACCCCCCTTGTTAGCGCTGCCCGTCTTTTGACATCATTGGTTAGCTGGCTGCGCCTGTGCGTCTGCCCTGCTCGAAACAATGCCCCTCAGTGTCTTATTTTTTTGGACAGCGAGGGTGTGATTGATGGGCATGTGCAGTGCATATGTTTGCCTGTGTTCACTCATCTCCTTCCGCCTTCTTCAGACTGGGTGGCCTCATGGCCGCGGCATGGGATAAGGGATCAGATGAGGCCGCCCAGTCTGAAGCAGGTGTAAGGACATGTGTGAGCGGCAAACATATTTACTGCACAAGGCCACGAATCCCAGCCACGCAGTGTGATTTTTTGAAAACACACTGTGGGTCTGGGATTCATGTCCATCGCTAACCGCAACGGCCGACATGAAATGAGGTCAGAAGACAGGAAGCGCTCACAGCGCATGGCCAAGGGATAACAAGAGCGCAGACTCCTGTACAGCAAATAACAATGCTCAGGAAGCTGCGCCCATGCACCAAGGTGTTATTTTCGACACCTGTGCTGCTTTTCTTTAAAAAGAAAAGTCACGCCTCCACTACTGTTTTACAGTAGAATGGGCTAAATAGTGTACGTGTTTTATTCAGCGTGTGCAAGGAGAAAAATGAAGAGAGCAACCTTTTACTTGTGCAGCATTAATGCTGCACAAGGTGTGGCTCTTGTACCTTGCAACACCTGAGGGGGGGTTAAAGGTTACCTTTGAAATTGGTTCAACTAGGCTTCGGCCTACACTCTGCTCCTCTCCTCCTCCTGCTGACCCTGCGCTATAACACCGCCAGTTGTAGCCTGGAAGTGCTAGGTGCACAGAGAAAAACACCCGCCAATGTGTTAGTGGGGTTCAGCACAGCCAGCTGTTCCCCTGCTGTGTAGCCGGCATCGTGTCCAGCACAAGCCACGCTGGCACAACTGACCAAAAGCTGCCACCAGTGCAGGCTTCGGCCTACACTCTGCTCCTCTCCTCCTCCTGCTGCCCCTGGGCTCAAACACCGATAGTTTTTGCCCGGAAATGCGAGCTGCACAGAGAAAAACACCAGCCAATGTGTTTGTGGTGTTCAGCACCGCCAGCTGTTCCCCTGCTGTGTAGCCTGCATCGTGTCCAGCACAAGCCACGCTGGCACAACTGACCAAAAGCTGCCACCAGTGCAGGCTTCGGCCTACACTTTGCTCCTCTCCTCCTCCTGCTGACCCTGGGCTCTAACACCGCCAGTTTTTGCCCGGACATGCGAGCTGCACAGAGAAAAACACCAGTCAATGTGTCAGTGGGGTTCAGCAACGCCAGCTGTTCCCCTGCTGTGTAGCTGGCAACATGTCCTGCAAACGCCACGCAGGCACATGAACTGAAATTGAAGTGAGCCTGCCCCCCACCCCCAGGTGTTTCTATGTATAACAGCCACCTTGTACAGCAGTACTGCTGCATTTGTACAAGGTGGCTGACTTTTTCTCATTGCCCACGTGGAACTCAACACGTACAAAATGTGTCTCATTAGAGACCATTACAATGTCCCTGAGGTGTGACTTTCCTTTTTAATGACTCGCAGCACCCCCATTGTTAGCGCTGCCTGTCTTCAGACATCATTGGTTGGCTGGCTGTGCCTGTGCGTCCGCCCTGCCCGACACAACGCCCCTCGTTGTCTCATATATTTTGACTGCGAGGGTGTGATTGATGGGCACGAGCAGTGCATATGTTCGCCTGTCTTCACTGCCCTCCTTCCGCCTTCTTCAGACTGTGCGGCCTCATGGCCGTGGCAGGCAATAAGGGATCAGCTGAGGTCGCCCAGTCTGAAGCAGGTGTAAGGACATGTGTGAGCGGCGAACATATTTACTGCACAAGGCCACGAATCCCAGCACCGCAGTGTGACTTTATGGAAAGGCACTGTGGGTCTGGGATTTATGGCCATCGCTAACCGCACCGGCCAACATGAAATGAGGTCATAAGACGGCCTGTACTAACAGGGTATTGCCAAGGGATAACACAAGAGCGCACTCTCCTGTACTGCAAATAACAACAGTAAGGAGTCTGCGCTCAGCACCTAGGTGTAAATTTTGATACCTGTGCTGCGTCTTCTTCAAAAGAAAAGTCACGCCTCCACTAATGTTTGACAGTATAATGGGCTAAATAGTGTACGTGTTTTATTCAGCGTGTGCAAGGAGAAAAATGAAGAGAGCAACCTTTTACTTGTGCAGCATTAATGCTGCACAAGGTGTGGCTCTTGTACCTTGCTACACCTGAGGGGGGGTTAAAGGTTACCTTTGAAATTGGTTCAACTAGGCTTCGGCCTACACTCTGCTCCTCTCCTCCACCTGCTGACCCTGGGCTATAACACCGCCAGTTGTAGCCTGGAAGTGCTAGGTGCACAGAGAAAAACACCCGCCAATGTGTTAGTGGGGTTCAGCACCACCAGCTGTTCCCCTGCTGTGTAGCCGGCATCGTGTCCAGCACAAGCCACGCTGGCACAACCAACCAAAAGCTGCCACCAGTGCTGGCTTCGGCCTACACTCTGCTCCTCTCCTCCTCCTGCTGACCCTGGTCTCTAACACCGCCAGTTTTTGACCGGAATTGCTAGCTGCACAGAGAAAAACACCAGCCAATGTGTTAGTGGGGTTCAGCACCGCCAGCTGTTCCCCTGCTGTGTAGCTTGCAACGTGACCTGCAAACGCCACGCAGGCACATGAACTGAAATTGAAGGGAGCTTGCCCCCACCCCCAGGTGTTTCTATGTATAATAGCCACCTTGTACAGCAGTACTGCTGCATTTGTACAAGGTGGCTGACTTTTTCTCCTTGCCCACGTGGAACTCAAGACGTACAAAATGTGTCTCATTGAGACCATTCAACTGTCCCTGAGGTGTGACTTTCCTTTCTAATGATACGCAGCACCACCCTTGGTAGCGCTGCCCGTCTTCTGACATTATTGGTTGGCTGCCTGTGCCTGTGCGTCCGCCCTGCCCAACACAACGCCCCTCGTTGTCTCATATATTTTGGCTGCGAGGGTGTTATTGATGGGCATGTGCAGTGCATATGTTCGCCTGTCTTAACTCATCTCCTTCCGCCTTCTTCAGACTGTGCGGCCTCATGGCCGCGGCATGCGATAAGGGATCAGATGAGGCCGCCCAGTCTGAAGCAGGTGTAAGGACATGTGTGAGCGGCAAACATATTAACTGCACAAGGGCACGAATCCCAGCCACGCAGTGTGATTTTTTCCAAACACACTGTGGGTCTGGGATTCATGTCCACCGCTAACCGCATCGGCCAACATGAAATGAGGTCAGAAGACAGGAAGCGCTCACAGCGCATGGCCAAGGGATAACAAGAGCGCAGACTCCTGTACAGCAAATAACAACGCTCAGGAAGCTGCGCCCATGCACCAAGGTGTTATTTTCGACACCTGGGCTGCATTTCTTTAAAAAGACAAGTCACGCCTCCACTACTGTTTTACAGTAGAATGGGCTAAATAGTGTACGTGTTTTATTCAGCGTGTGCAAGGAGAATAATTAAGAGAGCAACTTTTTACTTGTGCAGCATTAATGCTGCACGAGGTGTGGCTCTTGTACCTTGCAACACCTGAGGGGGGTTAAAGGTTACCTTTGAAATTGGTTCAACTAGGCTTCGGCCTACACTCTGCTCCTCTCCTCCTCCTGCTGACCCTGGGCTCTAACACCGCCAGTTTTTGCCCGGACGTGCTAGCTGCACAGAGAAAAACACCAGCCAATGTGTTAGTGGGGTTCAGCACCGCCAGCTGTTCCCCTGCTGTGTAGCCGGCATCGTGTCCAGCACAAGCCACGCTGGCACAACCAACCAAAAGCTGCCACCAGTGGAGGCTTCGGCCTACACTCTGCTCATCTCCTCCTCCTGCTGACCCTGGGCTCTAACACTGCTAGTTTTTGCCCGGAATTGCTAGCTGCACAGAGAAAAACACCAGCCAATGTGTTAGTGGGGTTCAGCACCGCCAGCTATTCCCCAGCTGTGTAGCCGGCAACGTGACCTGCAAACGCCATGCAGGCACAGCAGAACAAAAGCTGCCACCAGTGCAGGCTTCGGCCTACACTCTGCTCCTCTCCTCCTCCTGCTGACCCTGGGCTCATAACACCGCCAGTTTTAGCCTGGAAGTGCTAGCTGCACAGAGAAAAACACCAGCCAATGTGTCAGTGGGGTTCAGCACCGCCAGCTGTTCCCCAGCTGTGTAGCTGGCAACGTGACCTGCAAACGCCATGCAGGCACATGAACTGAAATTGAAGGGAGCCTGCCCCCCACCCCCAGGTGTTTCTATGTATAACAGCCACCTTGTTCAGCAGTACTGCTGCATTTGTACAAGGTGGCTGAGTTTTTCTCCTTGCCCACGTGGAACTCAACACGTACAAAATGTGTCTCATTGAGACCATTCCACTGTCCCTGAGGTGTGACTTTCCTTTCTAATGATACGCAGCACCCCCCTTGGTAGCGCTTCCCGTCTTTTGACATCATGGTTAGCTGGCTGTGCCTCTGCATCCGCCCTGCGTGAAACAACGCCCATCGTTGTCTTATTTATTTTGTCAGCGAGGGTGTGGTTTATGGGCACGAGCAGTGCATATGTTCGCCTGTCGTCAGTCATCTCCTTCCGCCTTCTTCTGACTGTGCAGCCTCATGGCCGCGGCATGCGATAAGGGATCAGCAGAGGCCGCCCAGTCTGAAGCAGGTGTAAGGACGTGTGTGAGTGTCGAAAATATTTACTGCTCAAGGCCACGAATCCCAGCACCGCAGTGTGACTTTATGAAAAGGCACTGTGGGTCTGGGATTTATGGCCATCGTTAACCGCAGCGTCCAACATGAAATGAGGTCATAAGACGGGCAGCGCTAACAGGGCATTGCCAAGGGATAACACAAGAGCGCAGACTCCTGTACAGCAAAAAACAACGCTCAGGAAGCTGCGTCAAGCACAAAGGCGTTATTTGGGACACCTATGCTGCGTCTCCTTAAAAATACAAGTCACGCCTCAACTACAGTTTGACTGTAGAATGGGCTAAATTGTGTACGTGTTGCATTCAGCGTGTGCAAGTAGAAAAATTAATAGAGCAACCTTTTACTTATGCAGCATTAATGCTGCACAAGGTGTGGCTCTTGTACTTTGTAACACCTGAGGGGGGGTTAAAGTTTACCTTTGAAATTGGTTCAACTAGGCTTCGGCCTACACTCTGCTCCTCTCCTCCTCCTGCTGACCCTGGGCTATAACACCGCTAGTTTTTGCCCGGAAGTGCTAGCTGCACAGAGAAAAACACCAGCCAATGTGTTAGTGGGGTTCAGCACCGCCTGCTGTTCCCCCACTGTGTAGCCGGCAAAGTGTCCTGCAAACGCAACACAGACACAAAGCTGACTCCAGTGCAGGCTTCGGCCTACACTCTGCTCCCCCTGCTTACCCTTTGCTCCAACACCGCTAGTTGGGGCTGTAGGGAGACAATCTTTGATAGGCAACGCATCCGGGTTCCAGCACCGCCAGCTGGTTCTCGGCAGTGTTTTTGTCACAGGTACTCCCTCGTGCCAAACCTGGTTCCAGCACCGTCAGCTGTTTCCGGGTAGTGTCAAGCTCACTGAGACGCCTATGCTTGCCCCGTCGTGGTGCGGTCGGGTTAGCCAACTCCAGGGTGCCTCCAGTTTAGGAGCTCCCTATGTGGGCTGCGTGAACTGGTAGTCAAGGCTGGTTCTGTAGTGCCAGTAGGCCCTGCTCCCCCTGTAGGACTGTTGGGGTTCGGTAACTGCGGCTGCCTTGCGGCCTAGCTGTTCTCTCCTCTCCTGTGGGCCTTGGGGTCCACCACCTGGTTCCAGCACCGTCAGCTGGTTCCGGGCCGAGCCTTTGGCTTAGGTGCCTCCTCCTGGGTATCCGAGTTCCGCCAACGTCAGGCGGTCCTTGGTAGTGCTTTTAAGCGCGGCACCTACAGCTTACTAACCGGGTTCCAGCACCGTCAGCTGGTCCTCGGTCGTGCCATTGGCTCTTGCACACTGGGGCAACGCATTTGGGTTCCAGCACCGCCAGCTGGATCTCGGCAGTGTTTTTGTCACAGGTACTCCCTCATGCCAAACCTGGTTCCAGCACCGTCAGCTGTTTCCGGGTAGTGTCAAGCTCACTGAGACGCCTATGCTTGCCCCGTCGTGGTGCGGTCGGGTTAGCCAACTCCAGGGTGCCTCCAGTTTAGGAGCTTCCTATGTGGGCTGCGTGAACTGGTAGTCAAGGCTGGTTCTGTAGTACCAGTAGGCCCTGCTCCCCCTGTAGGACTGTTGGGGTTCGGTAACTGCGGCTGCCTCGCGGCCTAGCTGTTCTCTCCTCTCCTGTGGGCCTTCGGGTCCACCACCTGGTTCCAGCACCGTCAGCTGGTTCCGGGCCGAGCCTTTGGCTTAGGTGCCTTCTCCTGGGTATCCGAGTTCTGCCAACGTCAGGCGGTCCTTGGTAGTGCTTTTAAGCGCGGGCACCTACAGCTTACTAACCGGGTTCCAGCACCGTCAGCTGGTCCTCGGTCATGCCATTGGCACTTGCATACTGGGGCAACGCATCTGGGTTCCAGCACCGCCAGCTGGTTCTCAGCAGTGTTTTTGTCACAGGTACTCCCTCGTGCCAAACCTGGTTCCAGCACCGTCAGCTGTTTCCGGGTAGTGTCAAGCTCACTGAGACGCCTATGCTTGCCCCGTCGTGGTGCGGTCGGGTTAGCCAACTCCAGGGTGCCTCCAGTTTAGGAGCTTCCTATGTGGGCTGCGTGAACTGGTAGTCAAGGCTGGTTCTGTAGTGCCAGTAGGCCCTGCTCCCCCTATAGGACTGTTGGGGTTCGGTAACTGCGGCTGCCTCGCGGCCTAGCTGTTCTCTCCTCTCCTGTGGGCCTTCGGGTCCACCACCTGGTTCCAGCACCGTCAGCTGGTTCTCGGCAGTGTCTTTTGCTCTTGTACCTTCTGCTCCCCATCCTGGTTCCAGTACCGTCAGCTGGTTCCGGGCAGAGCCTTTGGCTTAGGTGCCTCCTTCTGGGTATCCAAGTTTCACCAACGTCAGGTGGTCCTTGGTAGTGCTTTCAGGCACAGGTACCTCCTGCTTAGTAACCGGGTTCCAGTAACGTCAGCTGGTCCTCGGTAGTTCCATTGGCTCTTGGACCTTCGGCTACCCATCCGGGTTCCAGTACCGTCAGCTGGTTCTCGGCAGTGTCTTTTGCTCTTGTACCTTCTGCTCCCCATCCTGGTTCCAGTAACGTCAGCTGGTTCCGGGCAGAGCCTTTGGCTTAGGTGCCTCCTTCTGGGTATCCGAGTTCCGCCAACGTCAGGCGGTCCTTGGTAGTGCTTTTTAGCACGGGTACCTCCTGCTTAGTAACCGGGTTCCAGTAACGTCAGCTGGTCCTCGGTAGTTCCATAGGCTCTTGAACCTTTGGGTAGCCATCCGAGTTCCAGTTCCATCAGCTGGTTCTTGGCATTTTCTCAGCCTTCTTGTACCTTCTGCTACATTTCCAAGTTGAAGACCCTAACGTCGACGACCCGGAAGACCACCCCGATGACGACGACGACGGCGGAGACGACGACGGCGGAGACGACGACGACGGAGACGACGACAGCGGAGACGACGACGGCGGAGACGACGACACTGGAGACGACGACCCTGGAGACGACGACATGGAAGACCGAGAAGCAGAAGAACAAGAGGCTGCAGAACAAAGAGCAGAAGAATATTAAGCATAACACTTAATATCAGAGCAAAAGATATTATCTAAATTATATGCAGAAGAAGACTAAGCAGTGTATGGGGGTGAGTCCGTTCCTCCTCGTGGTGCCCCTGGATAAAGCCTGATGCTGCAGGCCAAACTGAACGCGGACAAATGTAACTTTTGTGACTGGCAGAACGGAAGGTGTAATCTTCCAACTTTTATAGATAACAACTACGGGAATGCCTGTCACAAATGAGAATATGATGAAGAAGTAGAATAGGAAGAATAATAACAGTTGAATAAAATGAATATGTAGAATAGGAAGAATAATAATAGTTGAATAAAATGAATATGAAGAATGTATTAAAAAAAAAAAAAGGTAAAGGATGAAGAAGAAGATGAATAAGGTGAAGAAGAAGTTGATGTCAAAGATGCTGATGATGATGAAGATGAAAATGTGGGAAAAGTAAAAAAAAAAGAAGGGGAAGGGCGTGGAATAGTGAAACATCAATATCTGACAAAATAAAAAAAAAATTTACATAGTCAATATCTTTGTCACTCCGAACGTCTTTAAAAAAAAAAACAAAACATGCTATTCTATTTGATTGGGCTAAACCTCTATGACTTTAATGTCTCCGCCACCTCCCCAAATACATCCTGCATTATTCTTAGTTGTTTTCCTTCATGTAGAATGAACCTACAAGGAAAGAAAGGGTTTATTTTAATTCCGATATTTGGGTCCCATTGACTTGCATTGGGATCGGGTATCGGTATCGGCGATATCCGATATTTTTTGAATATCGGCCGATCCTATCCGATACCGATACTTTCCGATATCGGAAGGTATCGCTCAACACTAGTTACAGGAGAAATTGGACCCCAAAAGTTGTTGTTCAGTTTCTCCTGAGTACGCTGATACCCCATGTGTGGAGGTAAACCACTGTTTGGGCACACGTCGGGGCTCAGAAGGGAAGTAGTGACTTTTGAAATGCAGACTTTGATGGAATGGTCTGCGGGCGTCACGTTGTGTTTGCAGAGCCCCTGGTGTGCCTAAACAGTAGAAACCCCCCACAAGTGACCCCATTTTAGAAACTAGACCCCCCAAGGAACTTATCTAGATATGTGGTGAGCACTTTGAACCCCCAAGTGCTTCACAGATGTTTACAACGTAGAGCCGTGAAAATAATAAATCATTTTTCTTTCTTCAAAAATGATGTTTTAGCAAGCATTTTTTTAATTTCACAAGGGTAACAGGAGAAATTGGACCCCAGTAATTGTTGCGCAGTTTGTCCTGAGTATGCTGGTACCCCATATGTGGGGGTAAACCACTGTTTGGGCACACGTCAGGGCTCGGAATTGAGGGAGCACCATTTGACTTTTTGAATACGAGATTGGCTGGAATCAATGGTGGCGCCATGTTGCGTTTGGAGACCCCTGATGTGCCTAAACAGTGGTAACTCCTCAATTCTACCTCCAACACTAACCCCAACACACCCCTAACCCTAATCCCAACTGTAGCCATAACCCTAATCACAACCCTAACCCCAACACACCCCTAACCACAACCCTAACCCCAACACACCCCTAACCCTAACCACAACCCTAATTCCAACCCTAACCATAACCCTAATTCCAACTGTAGCCATAACCCTAATCACAGCCCTAACCCTAACCCTAACCCCAACACATCCCTAACCCTAATCCCAACTGTAGCCATAACCCTAATCACAGCCCTAACCCCAACACACCCCTAACCCTAATCCCAACTGTAGCCATAACCCTAATCACAACCCTAACCACAACACACCCCTAACCACAACCCTAATTCCAACCCTAACCCTAAGGTTATGTGCCCACGTTGCGGATTCGTGTGAGATTTTTCAGCATCATTTTTTAAAAATCCGCAGGTAAAAGGCACTGCGTTTTACCTGCGGATTTTCCGCGGATTTCCAGTGTTTTTTGTGCGGATTTCACCTGCGGATTCCTATTGAGGAACAGGTGTAAAACGCTGCGGAATACGCACAAAGAATTGACATGCTGCGGAAAATACAACGCAGCGTTTCCGCGCGGTATTTTCCGCACCATGGGCACAGCGGATTTGGTTTCCATATGTTTACATGGTACTGTACACCTGATGTAACACTGCTGCGAATCCGCAGCGGCCAATCCACTGCGGATCCGCAGCCAAATCCGCACCGTGTGCACATGGCCTAATTCTAAAGGTATGTGCACACGCTGCGGAAAACCCTGCGGATCCGCAGCAGTTTCCCATGAGTTTACAGTTCAATGTAAACCTATGGGAAACAAAAATCGCTGTACACACGCTGCGGAAAAACTGCACGGAAACGCAGCGGTTTACATTCCGAAGCATGTCACTTCTTTGTGCGGATTCCGCAGCGGTTTTACAACTGCTCAAATAGGAAATCGCAGTTGTAAAACCGCAGTGAAATGCGCAGAAAAACGCGGTAAATCCGCTATAAATCCGCAGCGGTTTAGCACTGCAGATTTATCAAATCCGCAGCGGAAAAATCCGCAGAGGACCAGAATACGTGTGCACATACCGAAACCCTAACCCTACCCCTAACCCTACCCCTAACCCTAGCCCTAACCCTAACCCTAACCCTACCCCTAACCCTAGCCCTAGCCCTAACCCTACCCCTAACCCTAGCCCTAACCCTAGCCCTAACCCTAACCCTACCCCTAACCCTACCCCTAACCCTAACCCTAGCCCTACCCCTTACCCTAACCCTATCCCTACCCCTAACCCTAACCCTAGCCCTAACCCTAACCCTACCCCTAACCCTAACCCTACCCCTAACCCTACCCCTAACCCTATTCTAACATTAGTGGAAAAAAAAAATTCTTTATTTTTTTATTGTCCCTGCCTATGGGGGTGACAAAGGGGGGGGTCATTTATTATTTTTTTTATTTTGATCACTGAGATAGATTGTATCTCAGTGATCAAAATGCACTTTGGAACGAATCTGCCGGCCGGCAGATTCGGCGGGCGCACTGCGCATGCGCCCGCCATTTTGGAAGATGGCGGCGCACGGGGAGAAGACGGACGGACCCCGGCAGGATCGGTAAGTATGATAGGGTGGGGGGGAGCACGGGGGGGGGGGGGGATCGGAGCATGGGGGGGTGAATCGGAGCGCGGGAGGGGTGAAACGGAGCACGGGGGGTAGAACGGAGCACGGGGGGTGGAACGGAGCACGGGGGGTGGAACGGAGCACGGAGGGGGGTGGATCGGAGTGCAGGGGGGGTGATCGGAGCACGGGGGGGGTGATTGAAGCACAGGGGGAGCGGACAAGAGCACGGGGGGAGCGGAGCACAGGACAGAGGGGAGCCGGAGCAGTGTACCGGACAGATCGGGGGGGCTGGGGGGGGCGATCGGTGGGGTGGGGTGGGGGCACATTAGTATTTCCAGCCATAGCCGATGATATTGCAGCATCAGCCATGGCTGGATTGTAATATTTCACCCGTTATAATAGGTGAAATATTACAAATCGCTCTGATTGGCAGTTTCACTTTCAACAGCCAATCAGAGCGATCGTAGCCACGAGGGGGTGAAGCCACCCCCCCTGGGCTAAACTACCACTCCCCCTGTCCCTGCAGATCGGGTGAAATGGGAGTTAACCCTTTCACCCGATCTGCAGGGACGCGATCTTTCCATGACGCCACATAGGCGTCATGGGTCGGATTGGCATCGACTTTCATGACGCCTACGTGGCGTCAAAGGTCGGGAAGGGGTTAAAGCTTTATGCGAGAGGCTTTACCTGATGAAGTATCTGTCGCTGGACTAAATAAGACATTAAAATCTCTTCCCACTATAAGAAGACCTTCCTTGAACAATCGAAGATTATTCAAAGCTTTACAGAGCCAGCCAATTTGATTATTGCTCGGCGCATAAAGATTACAAAAGATAACTTTTGCGTTGGCTAACTGGCCCTTAACCATAATGTATCTCCTATCAGGGTCGGATAAAGTGTCTTTTAAGTTGAAGGGAACATTTTTTTAATTGCTATACTCACTCCTCTTGAAGCTGTGGTACCTGTACTATGATGCCAAATTGGAAAGCGTGTCCTTGTCACATCGGGAACTCTACCTATCTTAAAGTGAGTCTCCTGAAAAAATGCAATGCTAGAATTTTTGGCATATAAAAACCTCAACAACTGCCCTCGTTTACTCGATGAGCGAATGCCCTTGACATTGTATGAAGCCACTACTATGGTGGCTGACTTAACATCACATCCAATCATGACCTAAAAGTAAGACATAAGAGGTGTCATCACGTGTGCACCAAACCAGTAACATAACCATAACAATAGGGGAGGCTGAAAAAGAAATATTAACATAATAAATCCCATCTGCAGCGGAGGTAGGGGCTCGTAACATCCTCCTAAAGCAGATAGAACAGTCCATCACAGGCGCACAAGTGATAATCCAAAGTAGTTTGGTGGAGAGAGGAAAAAAAATCTATATATAAACACAGTATTTATATTTGTATAAAGTATAAAGTATAAAGTATATATCTGTCTGTATCAACCATCTTTGAAGGTTGAAATTTCAAAATTATTGGAAAGAATGAGTTCTAATTTCTTGTCAGTCACAAAACCTTGACCAAGTCAGACCACACTTAACAAGCGCGGCCTAAAGTCTAATGAAAAATAGATAGATGTCTTGACATATTAGAACTTCAGGGACGTGATTGGTTTCTTCTTTGCTCCAGATTTTCCTTGTTTCGGTGATAAATATCTCTTTACTGGAGACCATTCTCCTTGTCCCATCAGAGATTGAATCTTGGAAGAATGTTTATAGTCATGTCTAGGGGTAGCCAAAAGGGTACCTCTACCGCTTCAATATTGAAGATCTCCCAAACTTTGGCAAGGTCATCTGAATGATGGACAGTTATTTGTTTTCCTCCACCGTGTATTGCCAATCAGAATGGGAATAGCCATTTGTACAATATTTTATTTGCACGGAGTGCATCTAGTAGGGGCTTCATAACTTTGCGTTTCACAAGGGTTGACGAAGCTAAGTCTTGGTGTAATTGGATTGCTGTTCCTTCAAAGGATATATTTTTGTTGTCTCTAGAGGCACTCAAAACTGCTGAAGTATCGAGATAGTTCAGTAAACCACAAATCACATCTCTTGGGGGGTCTGTAGGTTTTGGTTTGGTACGAAGCGATCGGTGTACCCTTTCAATTACCATTTGATCACATCTCTCTTGCGGTAATAATAATGCAAATATCTCTTCAGTTGTTTTTTCAAGTATTTCATTGGAGACACTTTCCGGAATGCCTTTGATTCTGATATTTTTTCTGCGGCTTCGGTTTTCTTGGTCCTCTATGGTAAGATGCTGTGTTCAATTGGGATCTATGAAATTCTAGATGTTCTGTAATGATGTTTGAATGATTTATTATGGAAGACTGAGTTGCCTCCAAAGATTCCACCCTATTGCCAATTTGTTGGATATCTGCCCTCATGCCAGAGACTTCAGCTATCATTGGTTTCATTGCTTGGACAAGTGCTTTTTAAGAAACGATTTTGAGATCCCTCCAGATTCTAATTGGGGAATATCGCTCCCTGAAGCTTCATCACTAGAATCAGAGTCCTCAATATGGTCATCTGTGGCAGTAATAGAGTGAGAGTTTTTATGGACAGCTCAATTTGTCAAGGATTTGCGTTTCAGGAACTTTTCCATTTCATTTTGCTTATCCTGATGGAGGACAGTAGTAGAAGTTTTTTGCGCTCCTTATGAGGTTTGACCATTATATCTGAATATAGCGCTCACTGTAAGGATCACCACCCATGCGCCAGAGTAGAGCTTAGATCCACATGCTTACCACTGGAGGTTTCATTCCAGTTTCTCAGCTTGAGTTAAAGAGAACATTACCAATAAGTTGTCTGTAGCAACAACTCATATGAATAGTTGAATAAAGATTAATGTTCAGGATTGAGTATGAACGTACCTTCACCTCTTATGAAAAGTCAAAGTCCAGAGAATGTGGCAGTGAGGGATTAATTCAGCCAAGGAGAAGGATAAAGATATATTGCCAGTTTATGCAGTTTCCTCTGAGGAGTTTCCTGCTGTTTACTGCAGAATTCAATGGCGAGGGGGGAGGTGTGGGGGAAGAGCACAAACACACGGCGGTCTCACCAGTAAACCCCATCCCAGGATTCCCCAAAGCCACTTCTCGGCTTCGCAGCGTAGCCTCCTCTGGCACAGGGACTCGCCGAGCCTCCCCTCAGTGTCCCTTCCTGAACCCCGACTAGTGCTCAAGGGCTGCGCCTCTCACCTGCTGTACCATCTGGCACAGAGATGGCGCCTTCTGATAAACAATGCCAGGAGCGGGTAAGTCCATCTTCTCCTTCTGTACGCTGGTAGGTGAATGGTACCACCGTGCACACCTCAGCTCGGAGCGATGGGATGAACAGTGTGCACAGCAAGATGGCTCCCGGGCCCACAGCCGAATCCTTTCTTTGTCGTTTACACGACCACCACTGGTCCCAAAGTTGATTTAGATGTCGTGGCACCCTCTTCCAACGCTCTGGTGACTATTCTAAAACCAGTGTTCTTTTCTAAGGCACTCAATCCAAGAATTAGGTAGCCTGAAAGCGGGAGCTGTTCCAACATACGTCCTCCCTGTACAATGTTCAGACCACACCCAACTTTCTTCTACTTTTGACATATCCCCAGAATCCTTTTTATTGCTTTTGATGTCTCTTGCAAGCCTTAATTCATTGTCAGCTTTAGCTAATCTGATTAGTGCAACCTAGGTTATGCAGACTGCATTACAATCTTCTTTAGATATGCCTCCCTCTATCCATTTGATAAACATTTCTTTCTTCCCTTTTAGCGTGTGTTTAAGCTCTGTGTTCATCCATCCTGGTTTCCTTAAATGCTTCCTATTCTTCCCTCCTTTTGGTATTGTTAACAATTGTGCTTTGAGAATCTCATTTTTCAAAATTTCCCACCCTTCCTGGACATTTTTTTTTCTAAGGATATCCAGCCATTGGATTAATCCTGTTCTTTTTCTGAGTCCCTTAAAATCAGCCTTTCTGAAACCTAACCTTGAAATCTGAAGCTTCACAGGTCTTCCTCTTCTTGTTATCCAAAATTCTAAAATAGCATGGTCGCTACCTCCTAGGGTCCCAGACACTCTTACCTCCTCAACCATTTCCTCCATTTACAAGGATTAGATCCAAGGTAGCAGATCCCCTTGTTTTTTCCCTACCTTTTGGAAGATAAAGTTGTCAGCAAGAGAGGATAAGAATTTTCTTGACATGTTGATTTTGTCTGAGATTCCCAACAATTGTCTGGATAGTTGAAATCTCCCATTACCACTCTGTCATATTTTTTGGAGAACTTGGCCATTTGATGCATAAAGAGTTCATCCATATCTTCAGCCTGCACAGGCGGCCTGTAGTAAATACCTAGGAATAGAGTCTTTTCCGTTGTTCTCTCCTTGTATCCTTACCCAAACAGTTTCCACAGAACTCCCAGTCTCTGAAGCTTCAGATATATGCTTTTATACCATATAATGCGATACCTCCTCCTCGTTTATCAAGCATGTTTCTTGCATGCAAGCTGTATCCTTCTAGCCTTGTTTTCCAATCATGTGCATCGTCCCTCCAAGTTTCAGTGATTCCAATGACATCATATTTCTTCTCCTGCATTAGTAGTTTCAATTCGCCTTGTTTGTTGCCCATGCTTTGTGCATTTGCATAGAAACATTTTAATTTGTGATTGGTTTCTCTTTCACCAGTATTTTTATTATTTAGATTTGTTTGTCTTTGTTCCTCTTTTCCACTTCTAGTATCAAAGTTCTCATTAGTATTTGTCAGGTGTATGGCTTTTTCTGTCTGTTTGCTTCCCTTCCCACACTGAGTTTCTTTATTATTATGTAATCTTTTAGAATTGTTATCGTATACCTCTTCGCTCTGCTCATATGACAAATATATAAACAATTACCGCTATTTATCTCCTTCAAGATCAATCCTAATGTGGATAACATGTGTTATGTGCAGCTGCTGATCGGGTGATGTGCACCCTGAGTGCCGCCCTCTCTATTGTGCAGCAACATGGCAAAGACATGCTGGCACAGCTGTCGGCATTATCAGGCATATTTATAAAAGACACTGTAAAACATGGCTCATCATAGTTCTTGCCTACCTCTTGTCGAAACTGTAGAGGTGGAGGTGTGGATACAGACCTTACATTCTCTTCATTATGGACACAGGTATTGGATCTTAGAATCTATTTATATAATTCATACCTTGATCCACTGTACCATTCTAGCATGACTATTAGGTCGATACATATACACATATTGTAGAATGTACTGTAGAACAGGGGTGTCAAACTGCATTCCTCGAGGGCCTCAGACCATGCGGGTTTTCAAGATTTCCTTTGCATTACACATGGTGCTGGAATCATTCTGTGCAGGTGATTAAATTATCACCTGTGCAATACAAGGAAATCCTGAAAACATGACCTGTTTGCGGCCCTCGAGGAATGCAGTTTGACACCCCTGCTGTAGAATGTAAGCCCGCAAGTGCAGGGTCCTCTTCTCTCTGTACCAGTCTGTCATTGTTAGTTTGTTTACTGTAATTTGTATGTAACCCCTTCTCTTGTACAGCGCCATGGAATTAATGGTGCTATATAAATAAATAATAATAATAATAATATTTTCTCATATGCTACTCCCAGATAGTATGAAGTCCTCCACAGCCTGCTATACACAGTATATTATCTACCCAAGATCCCCACCCATACAGTCCCCCACAACCATTTAAAAACAGTATTATGTTTCCCACAGCCCTTCATACAGTCTGATTGGCCCTACAGCTGCCCATTTAGGATGATGGCCTCAACACCTCCCCATACAGTATGATGATATTAACAGCTGCCCATATAACATGATTTCTCCCACAGCCCAACAGTAATGTCTCCCATAGATCTTACACAGTATGGTCATCACAGGTCATCATGCAGTAAAACATCACCCACTGCCCCCTATACTATATTCCATATATGATGGCCCTACTGCCTCACATACAGTTGCATGGCCTAATATCTCCCATACCCCTCAATAAAGTATGGCCAGTATGATCACCATAGCTTTTAATACACAGTAAAATACCCCCACATCTATCCACATAATTTGATGTCCCCTGCAACCTTTTATACACAAAATAATGCCCCTCATAGTTCCCCATACAATATGATGGACCCAAGACCCTCCAATAAAGAATGATGGCTCCTAAAGATCCCATACAGTATATTGTCCTCGTAGCTACCCATACAGTATGCTGTCCTCCACATCCAGCTATACACAGTTTAATGTCTTCCACAGCAACTTTGACAGTTTGATGGCCCCACAGCCCCCATGAAGTTTAATGCCAACCTCATCCCTTTATATATTATGATGTCCTCCAAATCTCCCCATATAGCATGATGTCCCCCACAGCCACTTATTACACAGATGGTCCTCCTTTCTCTCTTATATCTTCAATTTTATTCACATCCTAAAGATGCAAATACAATTGAATGCTGGTAGACAATGAGGGACAGGACACAAGCAAAGAGAGCAGTGAGAGGTGCAGTGACTAGCTGACATTGTTCACCTGTGTGCCTGTGACTTTTTTGTCAATATGCAAAATGCCTACAGCCACAGGTTCAACACAGTTATTGATTTTATTTTTTTAAATTTGAACTCCTCCCAAGTGAGGTTAAAGGTAGCATCCTAGGGAAGTGACTAAACTTGTCTACCTGATGACCTGGCCCTGATTGTTTTCTGATATGGTCAGTGTCATATTGGGATATCTAGGTCTCACCAGTATCAATAACTCCGAGGGCTCACTGTTTAGCTACATGTAAATATTATACAGTCATGACCAGTAAGTGCTGGCACCCTTGAAATTGTTCCAGGAAATGAAGTATTTCTGCAACAAAATTATTGCAACTACACATCTTTTGTTATACACTTGTTTAATTCCTTTGAGTGTATTGGAATAATACAATAAAAGAGAAAAAAGGGCAAAAATTGGATATCATTTCACACAAAATTCCCAGAAATGAGCAAGACAAAATTATTGGCACCTTTCCAAAATTGTGGGTAAACAACATTGTTTCAAGCATGTGATGCTTGTTGAAATTTTTCAGAGGCAAGCATCAGATGTGGGCAATATCAGAATAGCACCTAAAACTAGATAAAAAGGGAAGACGTTGACTCAATCTTTCCATTGCGTGCCTATGTGTGTGAAACTAAGCATCGAGAACAGGAAGAGGAATGGAGATCTGTCTGAAGACTTGAGAACCAAAATTTCTGAAAAATATTAATAATCTAAATGTTACAAGTTAATCTCCAGGTATCTTGATATTCCTTCATCCATGGTGCGAAACATAATCAAGAAGTTTACAACCCATGGCACAGTAGCTATTCTCCTTGGATGTGGAAAATTTGATGAAAGGTTGCAACACAGGACAGTCTTGATGGTGGATCAGTAGCCTCAATGAAGTTCCAAAGAAATTGAAGATGTCCTGCAGGCTCAGGGTGCATCAGTGTTGGCTGTACTATCGATCAACATTTGAATGAAATTAAGCACTACGGCAAGAGAAGGAGGACCCCATTGCTGACACCGAGAGATAAAAAAGCTAGACTGTATTTTGCCAAAATGTACAAGAGTATGCCAAAATTCTTCTGGGACAGATGAGACCAAAATAGAGCTTTTTTGGAAAACACATAATTCTACTATTTGCATGAAACAATGATGCCTACCAGGAAAAGAACACAGTATCTACCATAAAATATGGTGGAGGTTTTGAGGTTGTTTTGCTGACTCTAACACTGGTTCCTAAATTGTGTGCAAAGCATCATGAAATTTGAAGATTACCAAAAGATCTTAGGTCGCAATATAGTGCACAGTGTCAACAAACTGGGTATGAAACCTAGGTCAGGGGTCTTCCAGCAAAAAAATGACCCCCAAATACAATAGATGGAAACAAAGTGCTGGAGGGTTCTGAAGTGGTCAGCAATGAGTCCGATTCTAAATCCTATTGAACACCTCTGAAGAAATCTTAAAATTGCTAATGGGAGAATGAGCCATAATACGCACTCACATGAAGCTAGCACTATTTATTCACCCTCAACTTGTTCTCTTTTCTGCATCAACTTTGTATGATTTGCAAGTCTGCTCTCATAATATTAAATGTATAAATAATGATACATTTTTTATATTGATAACATAATTTATCTTAAAGGGTATATCTGGGATTTTTTTGAAAGACAAAAAATGTGTCTAAGCACTAAAAGGCAGGTGATTCAGCGGCCTCTGGTGATGTAACGGGGTACAACGTCAGACATCATTCTAATTGACAGCTGCCTCCCCCAATTAGGCAACGGGAATTTGGCTGTCAATCAGAATGATGTCAGAAATCCTGCCCCATCTACAGAGTGGAGTGGAAAAGAAGCCTCCGCTCTGTAAACATGATGTCAGCAGAGGTTACTGAATCCCTGGCAGGAGCGGTACGTGACCGCTCTGTGCCGGAGAAGAATAACACCGGACACAACAGGCAAGTAACCGCAATTTTCCTGCCTGTAAGTGCTTAGATACATTTTTGTTTTTCTCTAAGGTTCCAGATTATCTGTTACTAATGCTGCTGAAAATAAAATACATTTTTTCAACAGCTGATAAAGTATTCACATTTTAAATTTGTTTAGTATGATGTAATTTTCTGACTAAAGATGTATTGATGAAATAGTTTTCACATTTGTTATTTCTTTCTGAAGTTAGATGATTACGAAAGATTTTCCAAGAAATAAGACAGTTTACAGTAAATAAACCACTTATTTCAATGAACGATTTTGCAAGGACGCCTGTAACTTGAACAATAGGCCACTGGGAGCACTGATTTTATAAGACAATAGATTTCTTTAAGGACAAATCAGGTGAAACTTTTTTTAAATTTTTTACTGTACTATTCATTGCTGATTGACTGGTCGAAAGAGATCAGAAATTCACAGTCATTTCTATGTGGGTCAGTGCTCCTAGCAATTGTTTCCCACTGTTTTGACAGATTGTATGTGCCAGAAAAAAAGAGCAATAATCAAGTGATGTACACAGAGAACAACAATGCAGAAACCTTAAATATCTGAAGGCAATTCAGCTGTGCATTCTTCCAATAGGAAGAAATGTATGTGCTGTTATATGAACAAAACTGCCCATGCAAATTGTTATTTCATAGAATATTTTAAACAAATACATTGAAATATATATTTATTTTACATATAATACACTTGAATTGATACCAAAATAAATATCCTTATTTTTATACATTTAACATGTAATTGAATGCATGCAAACATAGCGAGAGCTGTCATTCTAAGCAGAAAATAAAGATATAATATAAACAGAATACAAAACAACAAATCTTCTCAAAAGCATAGTCTTATTTTAATATAATTCCAATTACATATGAAAATAGCATGATGATAATATTTTAACTTATTCATGCATTAAATAAAGAGGTGGTAAACATTGCAATAAAAGATACATTAATGACTTAAAATTATGAAGGAATGGAAACTCTGTGCAGAGATTGCAGGTCCTGTACAGCTAAAGGCTGGAATCTTACTTTATCTTAGGCTAAGATTATGAGCTTCCTTATACCATTTCCAGAACATGTTCTACTTGGCTTATAGTATACCTTTGGTATACAACCAAAACACTACAAATAACCAAATAATACATTTGAGATCCCTCATGCTTTGTTCTTTTATTAAAATAGTTTTATTGCGAGGATTTTTAACATATAACAGGAGAAAAGAGGAAGAAATAATAAACATATATAATAAGCAATACAGATTAGCGTTAATGATAATGTAAATTGTCACCCCATCTATGTAAGGAGGAATGAAAAAAGGAAAAAGTCAAGATTAAAGAGGGAAGAAAAAAGGGAGAGAGAGAGAATAAATGAGGAAGTAAAGGGGAAAGCAAAAGAAGGGAGGAATGAAAGTAAACTGGAAAAGAAATGGAAAAACGGAAAAGATTAATCTGAAAATATAGAATAAAACATAACTCAAAAAGAAAGTTTGGAATATGTATTCATCAAAAAAGTTATCATACTGGCTAGCAACTAAGTTTTATGAAGAATATGGTAGTCCACATTTGAAAGAAAAGAAAGATTCCATGAAGACCATTGGACTTCACATTTGGAAAGAGAGTTATTTTTAAGAGCAAACGCTAATTCAAATTTGTCGTGAACAGAGATTTTGTCAATAATATCATCTACCATAGGCATAACGTGATTTCCATTTGGCTGCAATGAGCATTTTGGTAGCTGCAAAAATACGTATAATTATGCACCTACTTTTTCTAGAAAGCTAATCTGCATCAAAAGAAAGAAGGTAAAGTTGGGGAGAGATGGAGATTTTGTCTTTCCCTATCTTTTTCAATAACACATTTATCACTTTCCAGAGAGGTTTTAACTTTGGGCAGGCCAAGAATATATGAATCCTGTTGCCTCACTGTCCAAAAGAAAATGCTTTCTTAAGCCTAACAGGTGTAGAATACTGTCATGAAAGTGTTTTTGAAATAGTTCTCATGAATTTTAGCATTTATATCACATTTATATGTAATTATGAGGTTAAAGGCTGATTCACATTTAATCATGGGTTTAGAATTATTAAATTCCAAGTCTGAGTTGAGGAACATACAGTATATATACAGGGTGGGGCATGTATATGGATACACCTAAATAAAATGCGAATGGTTGATGACATCAACTTCCTGCATGTGGAACATTAGTATACGGGAGGGGATACTTTTCAAGATGGGTTGTGACCATTGCGTCCATTTTGAAGTCGGCCATTTTGGATCCATCTTTATTTATTTCAATGGAAAGAGGGTCATGTGACACATCAAACTTATTGAGAATTTCACAAGAAAAACAATGGTGTGCTTGGTTTTAACCTAACTTTTTTCTTTCATGAGTTATTTACAAAGTTTCTCTTTGTTTACTGTCAATGACATGTTGCAGAGGTTAGCACGTAAGGAGCGGATATACATTGTGTTGATGTATGGTGAGCGAAGTACCAGGTCATTGCAGCAGATTTCAATGCAAGACACCCTACGCAAGAAAACTGTCACCATTCCCATTTTATTTAGGAATTTCCATATAAATGGCCCACCCAAAAAAGTTTGCCTCATCACTGAACATAATGTTATACATAAACTGAGGGTCCTGTTCCAATCTTTCTTTTTGCCCATTCTGCAAATTCAGCACGTTGATCTAGGTCACCAACCATTTCCATTACATTTAGGTATATCCATATAAATGGCCCACCCTGTATACATATATACATATATATACACAGCTAGAATATAAAGGGAACACTTAAACAACAGAATATAACTCCAAGTAAATCAAACTTCAAACAGGAGACATGGAGGGGGCCAACAACCCAGCAGCATGACCGCTGTTAGGAGTCGAGTTCCCGCCGCTGCACCGGGGGAATCTCGAACCTGTCTGCTACAGTCTTCCATTCTACATCAGCCGCAGTGGAGCCTGCTCAGCAGAAATGTCGGTCCCAGTGTCTCACTCTGTCTGATACTGTGCAAAGGGTTACTGCTGCCTTTCCAGGCTCTGCTGTTGTAGCCTGCACTGGTTAGCGGCGAGCAGGCTTTTCTGGGACTAAGTCCTGCTTTGCACACACTGAGCATGCCCACGGGAGGACCTCTCATTGGAGGTCGGGGGTCACATGCTCATACCCAGTAGCAGCTCCCATTGGACCACTAGGAAGGTCCTTGTCTGCTGCAGCTATAAAAGGATTGCATGGCCGCACGGCCATGCGCTAGTATCATCCTGTGTTATGAGCATTCCTACTTGGTGGTCATGTCGGCATGTGGTTAGGGTTGGCTGAAATAAGCCCCTAGAATACCGGCACTTCCAGTGAGTTGTTTTGTATGCTTGGATTCAGGGCCCGGCTGAAATAGGCCCCTAGGATACCGGCACCTCCGGTGAGGAGTTGTTTGTGTGCTATGCTGACTGCATTACCACTCTTTGCTTTGCTCAGTTAGGTAGCTGTGTGTTGTGAATTCTGCTCTTGGGCTCACTCCGGTAGTTGTTGATGGTAATGCAGTTATTCCTGAGCAGCAGTCTTGGACAGGTGTTTCTGCTAATTGCAATTCTGACAACAGAATTCACAACAGGTTTCCTTTTTGGGCTTTATTTTTTCTCCCTCGTCTATAGAGATGGATCCGGTTAAGGTTCAGGCCATTCATGATTGGATTCAGCCCACATCCGTGAAGAGCCTTCACGGCTCATTTTTGGGTTTTGCTAATTTTTATCGCCGTTTCATTGCTATTTTTTCCAGCGTGGTTAAACCCTTGACTGATTTGACGAAGAAGGGCGCTGATGTGGCGAATTGGTCCCCTGCGGCTGTCTCTGCCTTTCAGGAACTTAAGCATCGTTTTACTTCTGCTCCTGTGTTGCGTCAACCGGTTGTTTCTCTTCCATTTCAGGTTGAGGTTGACGCTTCTGAGATTGGGGCAGGGGCTGTTTTTTCTCAGAGGGATCCTGTTGGTTCCTTAATGAAACCGTGTGCCTTCTTTTCCCGTAAGTTTTCGCCTGCTGAATGCAATTATGATGTCGGCAATCAGGAGTTGTTGGCTATGAACTGGGCGTTTGAGGAGTGGCGACATTGGCTTGAGGGAGCTAAGCACCGTATTGTGGTCTTGACCGATCATAAGAATCTGATTTACCTCGAGTCTGCCAAACGATTGAATCCTAGACAGGCTCGATGGTCCTTGTTTTTTTCTCGTTTTGATTTCGTGGTCTCATACCTTCCGGGTTCTAAGAATATTAAGGCTGATGCCCTCTCTAGGAGTTTTTTGCCTGATTCTCCTGAGGTCTTGGAACCAGTCGGTATTTTGAAAGAAGGGGTGGTCCTTTCTGCCGTTTCTCCTGATTTACGACGGGTTCTTCAGAAATTTCAGGCTGACAAACCTGATCGTTGTCCTGTGGGGAAGCTGTTTGTTCCTGACAGATGGACTAGTAGAGTGATTTCTGAGGTTCACTGTTCTGTGTTGGCTGGTCATCCTGGCATTTTTGGTACCAGAGACTTGGTTGGTGGGTCATTTTGGTGGCCTTCTTTATCGCGTGATGTGCGGTCTTTTGTGCAGTCCTGTGGGACTTGTGCGCGGGCCAAGCCTTGTTGCTCCCATACTAGTGGGTTGCTTTTGCCATTGCCGGTCCCTGAGAGGCCCTGCACGCATATTTCTATGGATTTTATTTCCGATCTTCCGGTTTCCCAAAGGATGTCGATTATCTGGGTTGTTTGTGACCGATTCTCTAAGATGGTTCATTTGGTGCCTTTGCCTAAATTGCCTTATTCTTCTGATTTGGTTCCGTTGTTTTTTCAGCATGTGGTCCGTTTGCATGGTATTCCTGAGAATATTGTGTCCGACAGAGGTTCCCAGTTTGTTTCTAGGTTTTGGCGGGCCTTTTGTGCTATGCTGGGCATTGATTTGTATTTTTCTTCTGCATTTCATCCTCAGACAAATGGCCAGACCGAGCGTACTAATCAGACTTTGGAGACTTATTTGAGATGCTTTGTGTCTGCTGATCAGGATGATTGGGTGGCTTTTTTGCCATTGGCCGAGTTTGCCCTTAATAATTGGGCTAGTTCGGCTACTTTGGTTTCGTCTTTTTTTTTGTAATTTTGGTTTTCATCCTCGTTTTTCTTCTGGGCAGGTTGAGTCTTCTGACTTTCCTGGTGTGGATTCTGTGGTTGACACGTTGCAGCAGATTTGGGCTCAGGTGGTGGACAATTTGGTGTTGTCTCAGGAGGAGGCTCAACGTTTTGCTAACCGACGTCGCTGTGTTGGTTCCCGGCTTCGGGTTGGGGATCTGGTTTGGTTATCTTCCCGTCATGTTCCTATGAAGGTTTCTTCTCCTAAGTTTGAGCCTCGGTTTATTGGTCCTTATAGGATTTCTGAGATTATTAATCCGGTGTCTTTTCGTCTGGCGCTTCCGGCCTCTTTTGCTATCCATAATGTCTTCCATAGAACTTTGTTGCGGAAATATGTGGAGCCCGTTGTTCCCTCTGTTGATCCTCCGGCCCCTGTGTTGGTCGATGGGGAGTTGGAATATGTGGTTGAGAAGATTTTGGATTCTCGTTTTTCGAGGCGGAAGCTTCAGTACCTTGTCAAATGGAAGGGTTATGGCCAGGAGGATAATTCTTGGGTTTCGGCCTCTGATGTCCATGCCGCTGATTTGGTTCATGCCTTTCATCTTGCTCATCCTGACCGGCCTGGGGGCTCTGGTGAGGGTTCGGTGACCCCTCCTCAAGGGGGGTACTGTTGTGAATTCTGCTCTTGGGCTCCCTCCGGTGGTTGTTGATGGTAATGCAGTTATTCCTGAGCAGCAGTCTTGGACAGGTTTTTCTGCTAATTGCAATTCGGACTGGGGTATTTAGCTGTGCAGGACTCATTAGTCCTTGCCAGTAGTCAATGTTCCTTTGGAAGTGTTGGTCCTCTGCCTGGCCCCTCCTGCTTGCTGCCAATTCAGCTAAGATAAGTGTTTTCTTCATTTTTTTAGACACACTGATGTGTGTTTATTTTCTGTGCTTATCTTGTTTCTATTTTGTTCCTGCTAGACTGTGCCTGTTGTTTTTCTCAGTCTAGTTGGACTCGCTGGAGTCGCAGATATACTCTCCACATCTTTAGTTAGGTGGTGGAGTTTTTGTATTTTTCTGCTGTGGATATTTTGTAGTGTTTTATGCTGACCGCATAGTATCCTGTACTATCCTTTCCTATCTAGGTAGAAGTGGCCTCCTTTGCTTATCTCTGTTTTCTGTCTGCGTGTGTCTTTTCCTCTCCTACTCACAGTCATTATTTGTGGGGGGCTACCTATCCTTTGGGGGTCTTCTCTGAGGCAAGAGAGTTTTCCTATTTCCATCTTTAGGGATATTTAGTCCTTAGGCTGTGTCGAGGTGTCTAGGTCTGGTTAGGCACACCCCACGGCTACTTCTAGTTGCGCTGATAGGATCAGGGGTTGCGGTCAGTAAAGTTACCACTGCTCCAGCGAAGGTCATTTCATGCTGCTCCAAGGCCACCTGATCATAACAGCTGTGATCCTCTGTGAGGTTAACAGGGCACAGCGTTTTCATATCTTGGTGATTCTGTGAAGTTAACAGTTTGCTTATACCACCATATAGTGCCGCCAATTACTTTGCAGCAGATATCTCTGCACGGTGGACCATGGGCTACGAATGCACCTTCTTGTTTCCTTCCTATACTCGGTGCGTTCCGCTAGCCCTAACAACCGCTACCTCAGCCTTTGTGCAAGAAGGAACAGAAGCACCACTGCCAGAGCTCTGCAAAATGACCTCCAGCAGGCCACAAATGCGCATGTGTCTGCACAAATGGTTAGAAACTGACTCCATGAGGATGATCTGAGTTCCCGACGTCTACAGATGGGGTTGTGCTCACAGCCCCACACTGTGCAGGATTATTGCCATTTGCCACAGAACACCGGGATTGGCAAATTCACCACTTGCACACTGAGCTCTTCACAGATGAAAGGAGGTTCACACTGAGCACATGTTACAGACGTGATAGAATCTGGAGACACCGTGGAGAGCGATCTGCTGTCTGCAACATCCTTCAGCATGACCGGTTTGGCAGTGGATCAATAATGGTGAGGGGTGGCATTTCTTTGGAGGGCTGCACAGCCCCCCATGTGGTTGCCAGATGTAGCATAACTGCCATTAGGTATTGAGATGAGATCCTCAGACCCCTTGTGAGACCATGTGCTGGTTCGGTTGGCCCTGGGTTCCTCCTAATGCAGGACAATGCCAGACCTCATGTGGTTGGAGTGTTGTCAGCAGTTCCTGTAAGATGAAAGCATTGAAGCTATGGACGGACCCGCCCATTCCCCAGACCTGAATCTGATTGAATTCATCTGGGACATCATGTCTCGCACCATCCAACAACGTCACGTTGCACCACAGACTGTCCAGGAGTTGGCGGATGCTTTAGTCCCAGTCTGGAAGGAGATCCCTCAGGAGACCATCCGCCTCCTCATCAGGAGCATGCCCAGGCATTGTAGGGAGGTCATACAAGCACATGGAGGCAACCCACTCAACTGAACATCATTTCCTTGCCTTGAGGCATTTCCACTGAAGTTGGATCAGCCTGTAATTTGATTTTCCACTTTGATTTTGAGTTTCATTCCAAATCCACTCAACTTAACGTAATACAGGTGATTTAATGGTGTCCACAAAATAACAGAAACGTTTCGGTCCTACATCCGGACCTTCATCAGTCACAGTTGATAAATGTGAGGAAGCGAGTGGACCCACAGAATTGCTGGACTAGCACCGCATGGACTAGCAGTGGATTCTGCATCCCACACAGGCACGACACTTATGTCCTGATATTTTAAGGTATATCGCTTCATTTGGGGCTATACTGCCCTCATACAGGCAGCGCTCACATACAAGTGTAATCTCATTCCGCAATCAGCAATTCTGTGGGTCCACTCGCTCCCTCACATTTATCAACTGTGACTGATGAAGGTCCGGATGTAGGACCAAAACTTTTTTGTTATTTTGTGGACACCATTAAATCACCTGTATTACGTTAAGTTGAGTTCCTAGTTTTTGCTATATATTACCGTGTGGGAACCTACTCTAGCACCTCTTTACGGCTGTGCACACGTCTACTTTTTCATTCCAAATCCAGATCTCCATGGGATGTTCATTTTGATTTACATTGACAATTTTTATGTTTTACTGTTCTCAACACATTACACTATGTAATGAATAAAGATTTGCAACTGAAATATTTCATTCAGTCATATCTAGGATGTGGTATTCTAGTGTTCCCTTTATTTCTTTGAGCAGTATATATATATATATATATATATATATATATATATATATATATATATAAAGAAAAAAGAGATTTATAAAACGGCACCGCTTTTGGGCTAGACCTCAACATTCACGGTTGTTACCCTCTTCGTTGGATTTCTGTAATACCGCACTTCTAGACTCCGGGTGCTCATCCAGAAAAACAAGACATTCAATGTGCAAAAAAGAAAAGATATAGATAGCACTCACGGGTCCTTAAAACTTCATGATTTATTCAGATACTTAAAATATCATGGCTTAGAGAACGGGTTAACAGGGCCGTTTTGCGCTGCACGGCGCTTCAACGGGTCAGCACCCAGTCGTTTTTGCACATATATATACAGTACAGACCTAAAGTTTGCACACACCTTCTCATTTAACGATTTTTCTGTATTTTCATGACTATGAAAATTGTACATTCTCACTGAAAGCATTAAAACTGTGAATTAACACATATGGAATTATATACTTAAGAAAAAAAGTGTAAAATAACTGAAAATATGTTTTATATTCTAGGTTCTTCAAAGTAGCCACCTTTTGCTTTGATGACTGCTTTGCACACTCTTGGAATTCTCTTGATGAGCTTCAAGAGGTAGTACAGAAGTATTATAATGCTCTCATCATGTGTATCCATACCTCTTTTAATGCACCTCATGATCCTGTTTGCCTTGGCAGCGGCTGTCAAACGTTTTCTGTAAGTCTTCACAAGATTGGCATACACTGTTGGTGGTATGTTGGCCCATTCCTCCATGCAGATCTCCTCTAGACAAAACCACTAATTAAAACTACTGCCATTGTCTAAGGTATATGCAAATCATGAAAAATTTATTAAAATGCAAGAAATAACAAAGAATGTGGACATAAACTGGGGAACATGTGGCAGCATGCAACATGGAAGCAAAGAGCAGGGTGGCGTACACTGCGCATATACAAAGTACATAATACCAAATAAATATTCAGAGTGGTGATTTGTCCAGGCGTCTGGGGAGACTGGAGGCGAGATGGATCTGGCAGCTCAACACTGTTCACCCGTTTGGTCTCAATGAATGTCTCTCCTTTGTACCCTTTCTTTAGTCTTCCGGCTGCTGCAATCATCATGTGTTGTTATCTACATGGTTGTTGTTTTTACTTGACATTAATCTTTTGTTTATGTTCTAGTGTCTACTGTTCTTTGCCATGATCCCCATTGTTGGCAATAATGGAAACCCCCGGCTCCGGGATGCTGCATTTTTTATTGTTTTTTCACAAATATACACATATCATAGAGATATACAGTGGGGCAAAAAAGTATTTAGTCAGTCAGCAATAGTGCAAGTTCCACCACTTAAAAAGATGAGAGGCGTCTGTAATTTACATCATAGGTAGACCTCAACTATGGGAGACAAACTGAGAAATAAAAATCCAGAAAATCACATTGTCTGTTTTTTTATCATTTTATTTGCATATTATGGTGGAAAATAAGTATTTGGTCAGAAACAAAATTTAATCTCAATACTTTGTAATATATCCTTTGTTGGCAATGACAGAGGTCAAATGTTTTCTGTAAGTCTTCACAAGTTTGCCACACACTGTTGTTGGTATGTTGGCCCATTCCTCCATGCAGATCTCCTCTAGAGCAGTAATGTTTTAGCCTTTTCGCTTGGCAACATGGACTTTCAACTCCCTCCAAAGGTTTTCTATAGGGTTGAGATCTGGAGACTGGCTAGGCCACTCCAGAACCTTGAAATGCTTCTTACGAAGCCACTCCTTCGTTGCCCTGGCGGTGTGCTTTGGATCATTGTCATGTTGAAAGACCCAGCCACGTTTCATCTTCAATGCCCTTGCTGATGGAAGGAGGTTTGCACTCAAAATCTCACGATACATGGCCCCATTCATTCTTTCATGTACCCAGATCAATCGTCCTGGCCCCTTTGCAGAGAAACAGCCCCAAAGCATGATGTTTCCACCACCATGCTTTACAGTAGGTATGGTGTTTGATGGATGCAACTCAGTATTCTTTTTCCTCCAAACACGACAAGTTGTGTTTCTACCAAACAGTTCCAGTTTGGTTTCATCAGACCATAGGACATTCTCCCAAAACTCCTCTGGATCATCCAAATGCTCTCTAGCAAACTTCAGACGGACCCGGACATGTACTGGCTTAAGCAGTGGGACACGTCTGGCACTGCAGTATCTGAGTCCATGGTGGCGTAGTGTGTTACTTATGGTAGGCCTTGTTACATTGGTCCCAGCTCTCTGCAGTTCATTCACTAGGTCCCCCGGCGTGGTTCTGGGATTTTTGCTCACCGTTCTTGTGATCATTCTGACCCCACGGGGTGGGATTTTGCGTGGAGCCCCAGATCGAGGGAGATTATCAGTGGTCTTGTATGTCTTCCATTTTCTAATTATTGCTCCCACTGTTGATTTCTTCACTCCAAGCTGGTTGGCTATTACAGATTCAGTTTTCCCAGCCTGGTGCAAGGCTACAATTTTGTTTCTGGTGTCCTTTGACAGCTCTTTGGTCTTCACCATAGTGGAGTTTGGAGTCAGACTGTTTGAGGGTGTGCACAGGTGTCTTTTTATACTGATAACAAGTTTAAACAGGTGCCATTACTACAGGTAATTAGTGGAGGAAAGAGGAGACTCTTAAAGAAGAAGTTACAGGTCTGTGAGAGCCAGAAATCTTGATTGTTTGTTTCTGACCAAATACTTATTTTCCACCATAATATGCAAATAAAATGATAAAAAAACAGACAATGTGATTTTCTGGATTTTTTTTTCTCAGTTTGTCTCCCATAGTTGAGGTCTACCTATGATGTAAATTACAGACGCCTCTCATCTTTTTAAGTGGTGGAACTTGAACTATTGCTGACTGACTAAATACTTTTTTGCCCCACTGTATATATGAGTCATTTTTTGTTAATTATTTTATGTTGCGATATATGCTGTTTGGGTTGTTTCTATATATTGGTTCTATTTACCCATTTATATATGCATACAATTTATTGTATATCTCATGTACTATTGTGTCTTTTGCATATATTAGTATTGTATTGTGACATCTCTTTATGAATGTTATTACATTTGTTCTCTTGTTACTTATATGTATGAATAGTAATTATTGCAATCTGCTGTATTTAATGTTTATTGCTTTGATATTGTACTTTAGTGATATATTTTTTACATATTCACATACTGTGATCATCTATTCGTAACGCAAATTTGATACATATTCATAGTGCTGTATATTCCACCTGTTTACAGCGCTGTTTTATACATTACTGCTGGGTTAATGTGGGTGCCGGATATGCCCCTAACCAAAATGGCCACGGGTGCATTTCCGGTCATGCGCAGATACCAGGTTAGCTCCCCTGTTACTTCCGGTCCACGGTCCGGCGCTGGGTGACATGGGCCCATATCTCCCGCCATCGGCAGGTCGGTCGGTGGTCACGGGCGAGACTGCGCATTGGTCAGCGGTAGCATTCTGGTAACAATAAAATGCCAGAGGGATTATTCATGGTATGCCTGAGGAAGGATTGAAATAAAACGTGCGTCGGGGTGGGTTTGAGTCAGCGTGGTGTCCTGCGTACACTGGTATGTTCACTTTATTGTTCCATATGGCATGTTTTCAACTTTGATTAACTGTTTTCTCTTCACTGTCAGTATGGATCTCTGTATACATTTAGCTTGATGCGCTTTATTTGGTATTACATACTTTGTATATGCGCAGTGTATGCCACCCTGCTCTTTGCTTCCATGTTGCATGCAGCCATATGTTTCCCAGTTTATGTCCACATTTTTTGTTCTTTCTTGTATTTGTAATAAATTTTTCATGATTTGCATATACCTTAGACAATGGCACTAGTTTTATTTAGTGGTTTCGTCATTAGTAAGTATTAGTGTGTCCCACACATATCAGTTTACAGGCTTGATACAGGGGATATTTCCTTCTATTAGCATGACTCTATATCTATACTATTGCCTGTTGTGTTTGCCTTATCTTCAGATCTCCTCTAGAGCAGTGATGTTTTGGGCCTGTCGACTAGGCCACTCCAGGACCTTCATATGCTTCTTACAAAACCACTCCTTCATTGCCCTGGCGGTGTGCTTGGGATCATGATGCTGAAAGATCCATCCACATTTCATCTTCAATGCCCTTGCTGACGAAGGAGGTTTGCACTCAAAATGCCATGATACATGGCCCCATTCATTCTTTCATGTACATGGATCAGTAGGGTTGAGCGAAACGGGTTGGCCAGATTCAGAAGTCGCCGACTTTTGGCAAAGTCGGGTTTCATGAAACCCGACCCGACCCCTGTGTGGGGTCGGCCATGAGGTTGGCGATCTTGTGATCTGGAATCGGAATTCCGATACCGAGTTCCGATATGTTTAAGATATCGGGAATCAGTATCGGATTCATATTTAAGTGTAAAATAAAGAATAAAAATAAAAAAATATTGATATACTCACCCTCGGACGCGCCCTGGTTCTCACTGGCAGCCTTCCTTCCTAAGAATGAGCGCCTGAAGGGCCTTCGATGACGTCGCGGCTTGTGATTGGTCATGTGAGCGGTCACATGGGCGGTCACGCGACCAATCACAAGCCGCGACGTCATCTAAGGTCCTTCAGGCGCTAATTCTTTAGAAGGAAGCGTCCGAGGGCGCATCCGAGGGTGATTATATTCCTAATAGGTATATACTCACCCTCGGACGTGCCCTGGTTCTAACCCGCAGCCTTCCTTCCTAAGAATCAGCGCCTGAAGGACCTTAGATGACGTCGCGGCTAGAGATTGGTCGCGTGACGCCCATGTGACCACTCATGCGACCAATCACAAGCCGCGACATCATCGAAGGTCCTTCAGGCACTCATTCTTAGGAAGGAAGGCTGCCAGTGAGAACCAGGGCGCGTCCGAGGGCAAGTATATCAATATTTTTTATTTTGATTCTTTCTTTTACACTTAAATATGGATCCCAGGGCCTGAAGGAGAGTTTCCTCTCCTTCAGACCCTGGGAACCATTAGAAACCCAATGCACTGCATTGGGTTTCGTGTTTCGGCCAACCCCGACTTTTCTATAGGATCGACCGATTTCACTCGACCCGACTTTTGAAAAAGTTGGGTTTCGTGAAACCCGACCCGATCCTATAAAAAAGAAAAGTCGCTCAACCCTATGGATCAGTCTTCCTGGTCCCTGTGCAGAGAAACAGCCCCAAAGTATGATGTTGCCACCCCTGTGCTTCACAGAAGGTATGGTGTTCATTGGATGCAACTCAGCATTCTGTCTTCTCCAAACAGGCTGAATTTTGTTTCTACCAAACAGTTCTACTTTGGTTTCATCAGACCATATGACATTCTCCCAATACTATTCTGGATAATCCAAATGCTCTCTAGAAAACTTCAGACGGGCTAGGGCATGTATTGGCTTAAGCAGGGGGACACTTCTGGCTCTGCAGGATCTGAGTCCCTGGTGGTGCTGTGTGTTACTGATGGTATCCTTTGCTATGATTGTCCCAGCTTTATTCAGGTCAATCAATAGGTCTCCCCGTGTGGTTCTAGGATTTTTTCTCACTGCTCTTGTGATCATTTTGCCCTATGGGGTGAGATCTTGCTTGGAGCCCCAGATCAAGGGAGATTATCAGTGGTACTGTATGGAGTTTGGAGTGTGACTGAGGTTGTGGACAGGTGTCTTTTATACTGATAAAATGTTCAAACAGTTGCTATTACTACAGGTAATGAATGGAGGACAGAGAAGCCTCTTAAAGAAGAAGTTACAGGTCTGTGAGAGGCAGAAATCTTGCATGTTTCTAGGTTACCAAATACTTATTTTCCACCATAATTTCCAAAATAAATCTTAACAAATCAGACAAGGTGATTTTCTGGAATTGTTTACACATTTTGACTCTCATAGTCTACCTATAATGTCAAGTGTTAAGTAGGAGAACTTGCATAATTAGTGGCTGACTAAACACTTTTTTTTGCCCACTATATATTTATATTTCACACTACAGACGGAATATGTCGTAATATTGCCCAATAGTGTAATAAGTGTAATAGTGTAATAGCTTTTGATAGGGATAGTGGTAATGTAAACTTGTTCCTTTTGTATTTTCTGAGACCAGGTCAATTTTGTAATTCCTCATCTGGGAGTCCATGAGAGATTTTTAGAGATTTAAAGTAGTGATGAGCGAACCTCCCAATAATCGAGATCAGTGGGTTCGCCCAAGTTTTTTTATAAAGTTCGAGTTCGGGGCAGGGGATGACGGTCTGAACCCTGAGTTTGGATTTGGGATGGGGCTGTAAAACAAAGCATAAAATTAATAATAAACATTATAATTATACTTACCGATCTAGCAACGCCTCCTCCCATCTCGCTGTCTCCCGCCAGCATCTACTTCCGAGGCCACTCATTAATTTCACCGCACAAAAACTGCCGGAAAAAGCTGAAGACTGCTGAGTGCAGTGAATACCGCCAGAAGTTAATGAGTGGCCTCGGAAACAGATGCGTCCAGGAGACAGTGGGATGGGAGTGATGCGTCACTGGAGAGGTGAGTATAATTATAATGTTTATTATTAATTTTATGCTTTTACAGGCCGTGGACTTGAACTGGACCCGAACTATAACACAGATTTCCCATGGAAACCCGTGTTCGGGAACTTGTGACCCAACACCATGTGTTCAGTGCAGGTCCAGAACTTTAGAGTTCAGGTTCGCCCATCCCTAAAGGAAAGCTTATAATTATATCCGCATTTGTTCCCTAGAATAAAAAGGAGTACTTTTTATCACTAATTTTAAATGGATATTTTGCCATATTATTCAATGTTATTATGTACAATGTTCTCCATTGAATGATTGTAGATTTCAATGCTAGTTTTTCAGAGAGTGGGAGGAAGAAGTCAAATAACTAAATCAATAAAATATGCAAATTGCCTCTTCAGAAAAAAAGAGGACTTAAACCCCGACTTTTTATAGGATCGGCCGATTTCACTCGACCCGACTTTTGAAAAAGTCGGGTTTCGTGAAACCCGACCCGATCCTATAAAAGTAAAAGTCGCTCAACCCTACTTATGATTATTGAAATAAAAGGTAGACTTCGTGTAAGATTCGTTAAGATAGTAATAATAATAATAATAATAATAATTTTTAATTTTATATGGCACTAACATATTTTGCAGTGCTTTACAGTTTGCACACATTATCATCGCTGTTCCCTATATCTAAAGACGCCATGTAGTGGTTCCTTATATAGCCAGTTTTTTAAAGGGAACCTGTCAGCAGGCTTGTGCACAGTAACCTACAGACTGTGTTTGGTTGACACCGTTATATTGATTAAAATGATACCTAGGTTGATGAAATCCTTCTTGAGGATCTTGTTTAATCTTTATTTTCAGTTTTCTGTTAATGATATGATCAGTGTTTTTGGCGGACATGCCAGGGGGGTCTTCATGTAGTGCTCTGCTTGGGCATTCAGATGTATGGCTTCTGACAGGTCACTAATCCCTCAGTGACCTGCCTCCTAGTTTACATAATGAATATTATACATATACAGTGGGGCAAAAAAGTATTTAGTCAGTCAGGAATAGTGCAAGTTCCACCACTTAAAAAGATGAGAGGCATCTGTAATTTACATCATAGGTAGACCTCAACTATGGGAGACAAACTGAGAAAAAAAAATCCAGAAAATCACATTGTCTGTTTTTTTAACATTTTATTTGCATATTATGGTGGAAAATAAGTATTTGGTCAGAAACAAAATTTCATCTCAATACTTTGTAATATATCCTTTGTTAGCAATGACAGAGGTCAAACGTTTTCTGTAAGTCTTCACAAGGTTGCCACACACTGTTGTTCGTATGTTGGCCCATTCCTCCATGCAGATCTCCTCTAGAGCAGTGATGTTTTTGGCTTTTCGCTTGGCAACACGGACTTTCAACTCCCTCCAAAGGTTTTCTATAGGGTTGAGATCTGGAGACTGGCTAGGCCACTCCAGGACCTTGAAATGCTTCTTACGAAGCCACTCCTTCGTTGCCCTGGCGGTGTGCTTTGGATCATTGTCATGTTGAAAGACCTAGCCACGTTTCATCTTTAATGCCCTTGCTGATGGAAGGAGGTTTGCACTCAAAATCTCACGATACATGGCCCCATTCATTCTTTCATGTACCCGGATCAGTCGTCCTGGCCCCTTTGCAGAGAAACAGCCTCAAAGCATGATGTTTCCACCACCATGCTTTACAGTAGGTATGGTGTTTGATGGATGCAACTCAGTATTCTTTTTCCTCCAAACACGACAAGTTGTGTTTCTACCAAACAGTTCCAGTTTGGTTTCATCAGACCATAGGACATTCTCCCAAAACTCCTCTGGATCATCCAAATGCTCTCTAGCAAACTTCAGAAGGGCCCGGACATGTACTGGCTTAAGCAACGGGACACGTCTGGCACTGCAGGATCTGAGTCCATGGTGGCGTAGTGTGTTACTTATGGTAGGCCTTGTTACATTGGTCCCAGCTCTCTGCAGTTCATTCACTAGGTCCCCCCGTGTGGTTCTGGGATTTTTGCTCACCGTTCTTGTGATCATTCTGACCCCACGGGGTGGGATTTTGCGTAGAGCCCCAGATCGAGGGAGATTATCAGGGGTCTTGTATGTCTTCCATTTTCTAATTATTGCTCCCACTGTTGATTTCTTCACTCCAAGCTGGTTGGCTATTGCAGATTCAGTCTTCCCAGCCTGGTGCAGGGCTACAATTTTGTTTCTGGTGTCCTTTGACAGCTCTTTGGTCTTCACCATAGTGGAGTTTGGAGTCAGACTGTTTGAGGGTGTGCACAGGTGTCTTTTTATACTGATAACAAGTTTAAACAGGTGCCATTACTACAGGTAATGAGTGGAGGAAAGAGGAGACTCTTAAAGAAGAAGTTACAGGTCTGTGAGAGCCAGAAATCTTGATTGTTTGTTTCTGACCAAATACTTATTTTCCACCATAATATGCAAAAAAAATGATAAAAAAACAGACAATGTGATTTTCTGGATTTTTTTTATCAGTTTGTCTCCCATAGTTGAGGTCTACCTATGATGTAAATTACAGACGCCTCTTATCTTTTTAAGTGGTGGATCTTGCACTATTGCTGACTGACTAAATACTTTTTTGCCCCACTGTAGCTTGGAATAAAATCTTCTGCTGGTAGGCGCCGGCGGTGGCACCTGTGTTGCAGCTTGATGGCATACAGCTCTGGCAAAAATTAAGAGACCACTGCAAAATGTTCAGTTTGACTGATTTCTCTTTTTATAGGTATATTTTTGAGTATATGTAAATATATATTATATACATATATATAGTATATATACTATATACTATTTATGGATAGATGTAAATTTTTCTTTTATGCTATAAAATACTTACAACTAGTGATGGATGAGCACTAAAATGCTCGGGTGTTCATTGCTCGGGTCGAGCCAATTGGAATACTTGGGTACTCAACCCCAGCAGCCAGCCCAATATAAGTCCATGGGAAACCCTAGAATTTTTGCTGCGATCCCCCCAGGGCCTAAAAAAGTCAGAAATCAATGGGAACATTGCTCAAATGACACAAGAACATCATAGGGAAGAATCCTGGAAGCATTTCTGATCCTCATCTACACACTTTATTTCCTACAGAGGAAGAACAATTAGCTCTTCAGGATTTGGAGGATCT